>NC_056733.1:542601401-542647015 GCF_019279795.1 Protopterus annectens
TGAAGATCTACAGCACAGATGGAACGTTATGGTAAGACAACTTCTTTTTTTTTTGGCGGTGATTACCTTAGCCAAAAGAGTTTCAGAACTGCAAGCACTTCATTCTTGTCCACATTATTTGCGTTTTATAAGGACAGAATGTTCTTCACACAAACCCTTTTTTCTTACCTAAGCGAGCTTATCACTAAAAACTAAATGAAAACTCCAGCCAAGCTAAAACATCCACTGAGTGACCTCTCAAACCTCTTGTATCAGAGGCACATGGGATATATGCAAATGACCCTTATGAGCATCAGTTGTTTTAGCTATATGATAATTCTGAATGCGCATGACTTATTTCTTTTTAAGTCATTTCAATGGACAATTTCAGGCCAATACTGCCAAACCCCACTAGCTGTGGATATGCATATTTTGGCCTTGTTGTGACCTCATCAGTACAACATAAGGAGAGTGTTTGACTATGCATAAGACACACAGGGCAGTTGTACCCAGCTGATGTCCATTACCATTAGGGTGACTGCAAAATATCCCAACTAACAAATTAAAACAAAGAATGAGAAGGTCACACACAAAAACAAATCAGTAAAAACTAAATGAAAACTCCATTCAAGGTAGAACTTCCACTGAGTGACCTCTCAAACCTTTTGTATCTGAGGCACATGGGATATATGCAAATGACCATTATGAACATGAGGTTTTTCAGCTGTATGGATTCTGAGTTATTGTTTTTTCTAGCCTTGCTGGAGTTTTCATTTAGTTTTTACTGATTGTTTTTTCTGTGTGACCTTCTCACTCTTTGTTTTACCTAAGGTAGCTTCAGAGGATAACCTTCATAGTTCAGTTCATCTTCCTATGTTCTTTCCCAAATTTTCTACCAGGGGCAAGTACCTTCTGCATTGTTCAGACGTGCATAGACAATTATAGTTTTATCTTGACTGTACCAAATCCTTCAGAAAACCTAGCCAGTTGTTTGTTTGCTACTCAAACTCCAGGATGGGCTTACTTGCATCTAAAGGAATTTCATCCAAGTGGTTGTCATATTATATTCTGTTTGCATACTGTGTCTGAGGTGAGTCTGTTTCACAAAAACCTAGAGAACGTTCTACTGGAGCTGTAGCTACTTCTACAACTTTCCTTTCGAGAGCACCATTGGATAATATCTGTGCTGCTGCTACTTTGTTGGACCATTACACTCATAAGCGGGTCAGTCAGTCCAGATCCAGGGCTTTGTTTGGTTCTACTGTGTTGCGGAATATCCTTCCATAGTTCCACCCTAGGAACTGTCGTGGCTGAGTACTCTGTCCCACACGTTGAATTAGATGGAGCTGACATTGGATACAAAAGTAATGTGTTCACCATAATGAATAGACCCATGCTGTCTGTCTCTATCTGGTTGAGCCCTCCTGCCCCTGACCATTTTGTTGATTTAGAGAGTCTTCCCTTGGTGATGGCCATACAGTAGGGGCATTTCTTTTTGTTTGCATAGAGTCTCATTTTTTTTCCTGAAGGTTTCCTTGTATTTAGACAGGAGAAAGAGGAATTAGTTGGATATTTTGTATCATTGTACCGATACCCCGGGGCAGACTCGATCAGGGGAGCTGATGGAGGAGCAGGGAGTACTGGGTTAGGGAAGCAAAGCCAAGTTAAGCAGAAAGTATTTAGAATTGGCCAGTGTCTGGTCCGAATCAGATCCATAGTCCCACAGTTTGACCCAAACAGAGACAGACAACACAGATCTGTCATTATGGTGAGTATTTAACTTTCATTTCTCCACTACCTTTATTCCAAGTCAAACAGTTTTTAAGAGGCATTGCATATTAGACCATCTAGAAGACTAATGGCACATTCCTGGAATCTGAACTTTGTTCGAGAAGTTAACTTTACCTCTTTTTCAACATGTAGCCAGTTCTTCTCTGAAATTTCTTACTTGAAAGATTGCTTTGTTCATTGCTCTGACTTCTGCTAGACAGGTATTTGAATTGCAGGCAGTTATGCCTGCTCAACTTTTTTTTACCTTTATATGGACAGGGTGAACTTGAGGACCAACCCTTCAATGAAGACCAAGGTTGTTTCTGAGTTTGGGATGAGGGCAAACAGACATTTGGACCACAGGCTATAGACTGCCTTACCTACCAGAGATTGAGAACTGAGTATAGGCAAAGAGGAAAGGGATAGAGGAGTGCTGAGTGAAGGACCAGGTCTGGTAGAGATTTTAGTCAAGTCTAGAACAGACGCTGGTGTTAAATGGATAATTAATAGGTATATAAAATATATTACACTTCTTCTTTCGGCTGCTCCCGTTAGGGGTCGCCACAGCAGATCAACTGTTTCCATTTCTTCCTGTCCTGTGCATCTTGCTCTGTCACACCAACCACCTGCATGTCCTCTCTCACCACATCCATAAACCTTATCTTAGGCCTCCCTCTTTTCCTGTTACCTGGCAGCTTCATCCTTAACATCTTTTTCCCAATATACTCTGCACCCCTCCTTAGCACATATCCAAACAAATGCAATCTCGCCTCTCTGGCTTTGTCTCCAAACCTTCCAACCTGGGCTGACCCTCTAATATACTTATTCCTAATCCTGTCCATCCTCGTCACACCCAGTGCAAATCTTAACATCTTCAACTCTGCCACGTCAAGCTCTGACTCCTGCCTTTTTGTCAATGCCACTGTCTCCAACCCATGCAACATAGCTGGTCTCACTACCCTCTTGTAGACCTTCCCTTTCACTCTTACTGGTACTTGTCTGTCACAAATCACTCCTGACACTCTTCTCCACCCGCTCCATCCTGTCTGTACTCTCTTCTTCACCTCTCTTCCACACTCACCATTACTCTGAACTGTTGATCCCAAGTACTTAAACTCATCCACCTTCGCCACCTCTACTCCCTGCATCCTCACCATTCCTCTATCCTCCCTCTCATTCACACACATATATTCTGTCTTAATCCTGCTGACCTTCATTCCTCTTCTCTCCAGAGCATATCTCCACCTCTCCAGGGTCTCCTCCACCTGTTCCCTACTCTCACTACAGATCACAATGTCATCTGCAAACATCATAGTCCACGGGGACTCCTATCTGATCTCGTCTGTCAACCTGTTCATCACCATTGCAAATAAGAAAGGGCTAAGAGCTGATCCTTGATGTAATTCCACCTCCACCTTAAACGCATCCGTCACTCCCACCACAGACCTCACCGCTGTCACACTACCCTCGTACATATCCTGTACCACTCTTACATACTTCTCTGACACTCGCGACTTCCTCATACTTTCTCTAAATCCACAAAGACACAATGCAACTCCTTCTGACCTTCTATGTACTTCTGCATCAACACACTCAGAGCAAACATCGCATCTGTAGTGCACTTTCCTGGCATAAAACCATACTGCTGATCACTAATCATCACCTCCCTTCTTAACCTAGCTTCCACTACTCTTTCCCATAACTTCATGCTGTGACTGATCAGTTTAATCCCTCTGTAGTTACTACAGCTCTGCACATCACCCTTATTCTTACAAATCGGTACCAAAACACTTTTTCTCCATTCCTCAGGCATCCTCTCACTTTCCAAGATTACATTAAACAATCTAGTTAAAAACTCCACTGCCATTTCACCTAAACACCGCCATGCTTCCACAGGTATGTCATCTGGGCCAACAGCCTTTCCGTTCTTCATCCTCTTCATAGCTATCCTTATTACACGATAACTGTAAAAAATCAATCAGGGGAGCTTAGAAAAGATTGGGAAGAGAGATTGGAAAGGCAGTTTACATAGGAAAAGTGGGAGGACATCTGTATGGCTCCGAAAGAAAATCTGGAAAGCTTAGGATTTTTGTTTGGAAGTGTTTGTGTAGGTATTTTTATACCCCAAGCAAACTTCAGAGAATTTTTCTTCAGTTTGATAGCAAGTGCTGGAGATGTGATGGAAAGGACAGAGGTAACTGAAACATGTTTTAGGACTGTAGTGAGTTGGTAGATTTAAAAAATTCCTTACAGGGTACTCTGGGAGAAATGTTGGGAGAGCAAATGGCTATAAATAAGGATACTATTCTTTTGAGCACTGACATAAAATCTGAAGCACCTATACAAGGTAAGACCTTACTAAGATAAATGTGATTGGATGCCAAAAAAGAAATTACTAGAAAGTTGAAATCAGAATATCAGCCAACTGTAATTGAAGTATTGAATATTATAAGGAGAAAAAAGAACTAGATATTGGATTTTTAGAAAAGGGAAGGATCACATTACATAGAAATAAATGGAATTTATGGGAACAGAGCATGCAGAATCATCTTCAGGAGGAGTGATGTTTAAGGGAGGGCATGACTTGAGATATGTATGTAATGTTGGAGTGAGTAATTGTTAAAAAGAAAGAACATTTATGTAATATATGAATATGAAAAGTTTTAATGTGATTTGTTTTCTTCTCAATTTCCATATGGGTAACCACTGGAAATGCCAGGACCCACTAGAGCAACTCCCAAAACAAGATTACTGAATGGCTGAAAAAGTGTATGACTCAATTGATACTTCAAGGGCTTTGATCACTGTTACTGTGTTGAGGAGGGCTGTCAGGCTGCATTCTCAGAACTTCCCAAATGTTAAAAATGAGATTTTAAATTCTCCTTTGGATAGAAATTAGATTTCTGGCCTCACTGCTGCAGAAGTGATCAAAATGTGTGAATGTCTAGATTTTTTAGCCCTCGTCTTCCAAATGTTCTCTGTGATTCTCTAACCTCTCATCCAGTGTTGGCAAAAAAAATAAATAAAAAGAAGGAAAATAAACTGTCTCAGCAAAATGCATATATACAGTAATTTAAGAAGAAAGGGCAAGGGGGTTCCAAAAAAGAATTCAGGTGCCCCTCAAAACCATTGACACTCCAGCAAGTCAGTAGGACTGTTTAAGGAACATTGTTTCCCCCTGCCGTCCTGGCAGTCCCATTTCCCTTCCAGAAAGGAAATCTCCATTTTTCTGTTTGGCAGCCAATGGTTTCAGACAAATTGGTTCTGAAGATCATACATCAGGGTTACAGATGGCAGTGAGAGGAAATTCCTCCTTCCCAGGTGTAATCTCTCATCCAGGGGACCACACTCTTGTATCTCCACCTGTCTTTCAGCACATTCTATCCAAGGGAGCAATAGAATCAGTTCATTCTTCCAAGGTGGGGAAAAGTTATTTATTCAAGGATGTTTTAGTGCCAAAGCAGGAAATTGCTTGGAGATGAGTTGTGGATCTTTTTTCTCATCCTGATTGCGATAATGACCAAGTTCAAAATACTGTCACTTCACAACCTGTTACCGCTCTCTCATTTCCTAGTAACTCTAAATTTAAAAGATGCTTATCACATCTCTGTTTATCCAGACTCCAGGCATTTCTTAGGGTTCTGTGTATGTGGATTACATTGTCAGTTTTCTGCCTTCCCTTTGTGAACACTGCAGTGGATAGTCCAAAGAGCCTAGCTCCAGTTATAGCTCATTGCAGGCTGTAGGGTATCTACATTTTTCAATATTTAGATTTACTTATCTTTGCAGAGCCTTTTTCAAAGTGTCAGGAATCTCTCACCTGGGTGAGAAATAGCTTATACAATCTGAGATTCCAAGAGAATATTCGAAAGACTTTTTGACTCCTTCACACAGGAGTGTGTTTTTGGGGTGCCAGCTAGACACCTCAGCTCAAAGAGCTTTTCTTCCGCAGGAAAAAATAGCTGCATTTCTAAGGTTTTCCACTCAGACCTCAGTGACTGCAAGGGAATACCTCAGGAGTGTGGGTCTCATGTCCTCAGTGGTTCTCATGATACCCCTGGCAAGACTCCACATGAGAAAGATACAGTGCTATCTGAAGTCTCTCTGGTCCTAGCACCCAACAGCCTTTGTTCTTTCAAATTCCTGTTTTGGGGTTTGTTAGAAGGGAAATCATCTGGTGGAGACAGAAACTATCCCTAAATTCAGGTCTCCCCTTCTTCCTCCCTGTTCCAAAGCAATCAGTCACCATAGATGTCTCAGACTTTGTTTGGGGAGCAGTTTCAGGGGGGATAACAGTGCAGTTTTGTGGGACACCAAGGACAGGCGCAAGCACATAAATATAAACGAGATGCTTGCCCTGGTCAAGACATTTAACTCTGAATCAGCTTTGGTCCCCAGGAACTCTTCAAGTTGTTACAGACAGTGTCACAGTTATGTGGTACATTAACAAGCAAGAGGGAACCAAGTACCCAAACCTGTCTTTTTAGTCAACACAGCTCAGGCTGACTGTTTTGTTGCATTGTAGGTGCCCTGAAGCTATTGCAGCAGTGATCGTATGAACACCTACTGTTATGTTAAGTTTACTTACACAACTGTACTTTATCTTATTTTTCTTGGAAGTTACACATTTTTACTGTCAAACCTTTTTCCTTTTTGTGGGCTTAAGCATATTTTAATAGTTTGATGATTGTCTTTTCTTATAACTTACCTATTTTGTAAGCTTACATTAAAAAAAGCAGTAAAAACACCATCTTGGTTTTTGTTGTCACGTCATAGAATGTTTCTTTTTTCTGTGTACTTTTGTGGAGCTCTATTTATTACAGTACCTAATTTCACAATTAATGTGCCCTGCCTAGAGAAATAAGTAAGTGATTTCTTCTTGCTTTTGCAGAAATGTTCCTATTTTCTTTTTGTGGCCCTTACATGTAGCACCTTCATAATGGATTATTTATTTATTTTTTATTTTATTTAACATTTGTTGACCAGGAAAGTCCGACTAGGTTCCAAAGATCCTGTTTTCAGCAGAGGCCCGGGGAGAAATGCTCCAGAAGCATGTCTTTAGAATGTGGGAGGAAACCGGAGTACCCTGAGGAAACCCACATGAACGCAGGGAGAACATGCAAACTCCACACAGAAGGTACCCCAGCCGAGAATCGAACCGGAGAACCTCTTGCTGTGAGGCGACAGCGTTAACCGCTGCACCACTGCACCGCCCATTATTATGAACAGACTGTGCAAGGATGTCTGGCTGTAGATGTGTAGAGTGGAATCAGATGCTATGTCATGGAAATTAAGGCAGTACTTTCTACTGCCTTGTCTTTCAGGACTGTCTTTAGGGGATGAGTTTCATCCCCACCAACATTATGCCAGTGGTTTGGTATCTCCACAAATAAGGGATGATATTGCCTTGCCTGTTGTGCTGAAAAGATGTGCGCGTATGGTAAAAGGCCATTCATTCCAGCACTTTTAGGTGGTGATCCCCATTACAGATGGGGCAGTCTTAGTGGTCAGGCTCAAGCTGCTGTTTATTGCTTATCCCTGAAGTGGTTCTTCAGTCTTTATTGAGTAGTAGTTAGTTGTGTGAGCCAAGCATTGCTGTGAGCTGTATGCATCTCCACCTAGTGACATGTGCAGCAGCTACTTTTCCTTCATCAGGATGCACACTTCTGTCGGGCTTAAGACTTTGCTTCGGTCTCATTATTCAATAGTAATTTCTGCTTTTCATGATTTTCGGACATAATCTCAGAGATTGAAAAAAAACGCACACAAAAAAAAAACAGTAAAGTACACTCTTCTTTGTACAGTCCATGACCAAAGGACTTTTCCCCTTCCCAGACCCTGTGTGTTCTACTTTATTGCTGAGATTTTCATTTCTAGGTTATTTATTTCTCCAGCAAGGCACATCCATGTTTGTTTTCTAATTTCCATGCTGGCTTAGTGAACTTACTAGTATCGGGTAAGTTTTGCAAAGCCTTCCTAAAGGTGATATCCCGGAATTTGTACTTGATTAAAGAAGTTGACCTTGTCTCCTTTTTAACCTGCTGATTTGAGTACTTTTCTTGGAAAACATTTTTGTGGCAGTTAATTTCTTCTAGGTGGATTTTAAAAATGCATTTACTTTTTCAGAATCCAGTGTCTCATTTGAATAGAGCTACTTTCTGCTCTAATCCTATTTTTTTCCCTAATGTGACATTGAAGACTAACCTCAACCAACCAGTTTATCTTCCTTTGTATTCTCCCTAGAATGCTGAAGTTAGGGAGAGTGCCCCCCTCATTGTGTAGATGTGTGCCATCAATTTAGATTTTGTTGAGAGGATGAAGGCTATTTGTATAAATAAACTATTTGTCTCCCCTTCCAAGGAGAACTTGGACACCATTCTAAGCTTAGCTTAGAAAGATGGCTGTCTGTATATAGTTTTGCCATAGCAAGTTAATAAAACTGTTGTTATGGAGCTTAAGACTCATTTTGCTAGTACAGTTGCTGCTTCTACTGTCTTTTTCTGAAATGCAGCTGTGAAAGATATATGTATAGCAACTACTTGTTTTGCTGTCAGCAGTTCTGTAAGGAGTACTATAAACTGGAATTGATGTCCAGTTCAAGGTGCTTCTTTAGATTCACTCTTATTAGGGGCTGTTAACATCGAGAGGAGTGGCCAGGAGGATTTTCTTGAGACTTTGTTTTACTGTTATGGATGACGTATTACTAATCAAATACAGAAAGTGATTTACATATCTTAATGATTTTGTAAGAATAGGTCCATCCTTTGTAACTGTACCCTTCAACTGTCACCTAATTTTGCAGAACATCTCTGATTTTGCCTTATCTTTGCCTTGTCCCGCATGAAATTTTAATTACAATCAGCAATGCAAGACATTTCTTCTTCTTTCAGCTTTTCCCGGTTAGGGTTCGCCACAGCAGATCACCTGTCCGCTCATGATTGGCAGTGGAGTTTTACGGTGTTGAGTTGCCAGCCCACAGAAGGCACATGCACACTCACACCTAGGGCCAATTTAGAGTGTCCAATCCACCTGCAGCATGTCTTTGGGATAGGGGAGGAAACTGGAGCACCCGGAGGAAACCCACGCGGCCACAGGAAGGACATGCAGACTCTGCACAGAAGGCACCCCAGCCGAGGATCGAACCGGAGAACCTCTTGCTGTGAGGTGACAATACTAACCGCTGCACCACCGCGGCCGCCCATGCAGTGCAAGACATTAGCGTTTCATATTTGTAATTCAGAAATGCATGTTGACTTATACCCTATTTTATTAATATTTTAAGTGAATTAGAGTAATATTTAAAAATTTGTCTCTGATTTTGTACCCCTGTTGCCTCCCATTTATTTGTTTTTAGTGCAGAATTCTCGAGAAAAGAATTGAGAGATTGTTTGTTTGTCTTTTCAGCTTTTCCCGGTTAGGGGTCGCCACAGCGGAACTCCGGTCCACTAATGATTGGCAGTAGATATTTATGGTGCCGCGTTGCCAGCCCGACCTTCAGCGAAGGCACGCCCATTCACGCATGTCTTTCGAATGCCACTCGACCGCGGGGAGGACATGCAGACTCCACACAGAAGGCACTCCAGCCAAGAATCGAACAAGAGAACCTCTTGCTGTGAGGCAACAATGCTACTGCTGAGCAAAGAATCGAGAGATATGGCTCTAAAATACCAACCCATCCTCCCACTAGCTATGGATTAGTTGGTCTCAGAGCTTTCCTTTCTCTTTCATTATAAGCGTTTGACACTGCTCACTTGTCACACTGAATATATGCAGAGACTTGGCACTGTGATGCATTATGGAATATGAGAGGTGCCAGGTAACCTGAGTAGGTTTCACTTGATACTTGGTTCTGATGCTTCGTGATCTTAATCCAAGCAGCTTTCATTCCTTCATGTCAATCAAAGTACGTTCTAACTGACTCTCCAGGTTCAACATGTTTGTTATGGAAGTAGTAGTAAGACTCCGGATGGTCTTGTCAGTACACGTTCTAGCAGGGTTTCAACCACCATGACAGCTTTCTTCAAGGAATGTATTATCACACAGGATGTTTTGTGAATATTGTGAACAGCAGCTTTATGCTGTGAGTGGATCTTCAGTGCGGAATCAATGCAAGATTTGTTGCTGCAGCTATACAAGTAGTTCTTTGACGTGCTATCCCATGGCACAAGCTGCTTTAGTATTCTTAGGTCAGTACTACTAGTGTACCTTTCAGCCTTAAGATGAGAATTGTACAGTTGTGTGAGCAAGTCCAGTAAAACAGATATTTCAGTAGTTTCACAGTTCCATTATATGATTCTTCTCTCCTGCCTCCCATTAGTCTTCCTACTTCCATTGCTGTAAGTTTGGGGAAGTAAAGCATCGCCAAACTGGCTAGAGGTATATGTTGTATTAAAACATAACAAAAAGTAGGCAGTAGGCAATAAACACTTTGGCCTTGGAACTCCACTTGCCAGTCCTTTTTCCCCCAGAATGACTCAAGACAAGACGTATCTGCAGACTTCTAGGCTTGGTTCCTTGTGGATTTTACAACCTGAGGACAAGGGGCTTTCTCTGCTTCTGTTTAAGGCATATTTAACTAGATTCCACATTTAAGCAAAACTGAAAAGAGGCATAAGACAGCTCCCCTTTAGTAGTGATATTATGTTAATTCAACAGCTTGGACTAAGAGGAGGAGTTCAGTGGGGGACCATACCTTTCAACCTCCTAGCACAAGAAATGTGGACAAAGCCTAAAATAATGGGGGGATAAAGGCCCCAGAATAGGAACAGATTTTAAGTACTGCTCTTATACACTTAGAAAGTTACTAGAACAACAGGATTTATGTTAGCATGTATTTTCTGAAATATATGAAGTCTGAAACTCAAATGCATGTCCTTGTTTAGGGACTTCAGCCCTCAGTGATTTGTGAGAAAAACAGAAATTTTGTGAGGAACAGACCAAAAATCTAGACATTCTGCAAGACTCTGGACAGTTGAGAGGTATGGTGGGGACATAATGCAAATGCTGTGGAAGTTGGACAGGAAGACAGGGCAGTCAGGGGTGAATCACTTGCTATGCTGTAATGCAACAAACGATCCTGGTATTTAAAAACAAAAATCAACTCTTAAGGTGAGTTTATACCCATAGTTATACATTTTATTTGATTTTCTTTTTATATTAGTAGTCCAGGTGTGTGTATATATATATATATATATATATATATATATATATATATATATATATATATATATATGTGTTTAATACCAGGAGAAAGGTAATTAAATGACAAGTGCTACACTGTAGTCTGACAGCTCCATCTTAATAGCATTTACCGTTTCAGACGTGTACTTCATATAAACATGCTTGCTTTTGCCTTGTAAATTTTTATATAAGAGCTTTGGTCTGTCAGTCTGCTGCATGCAACTAAAATGTGTTCTATTAGATATCTTAACTTTATTATTATTGTTTTACTGATCATTCAAAACATACACTTGGCAATTGTCCAAATATTTTCTTGTCATTTTCATGAACCACTCAAACTATTTTTTAAATGGAGCTTTTTTCTTAGGACTCCTTGTCCCACTTACCTAAATAAAATAAAGTAAAATAAGGATAAAAAAGTTTAAAAAAATGATATTTGCTTGCAGTGTAAGTAATTGAAAACAGGGATAATACAAATCTGGTTGTCTCTTTGTACTGTTGTGTTTCATATATTTTAATATGATTTATGAAATTGTTATTTATAATATGTATTCTTAACTGTCATGCTTCAGTGATTAGTCTAAGGTTTTCCTTTCCTTTCCTTAGAGCTGTCTTGGAAGATGATGACAGTAAGATGGACAGCAGAATGTCAGACCAGCCTGTCTTGATTATGTCTGATGTACTTAAACTAGGATTGTCACAGAAGACTAACTTAGAAATATTGTCTGAGAAAGTGGTAGAGTCAATGTAAGTTTTTTTTATAGCAGTTTTTTATGCTAGGTATCTGTAGTGTGAGCACATTAACTTGAATGCATTTGTTTATGCAGTAAATTATTAGTTAGATTGTGCTAAATGTTTGGATATGTGTATTTGGTTAATGATTTGGGAGACATGAACACAGAAATAAAATAAGCACTAAAATGAAAATATAGTGGAGGGTTAATAAGTATTTGGATATTTCATATTTCTTTTTCATGGTTGCAGTTTTCACACAGGAGTTTTTTCACATCCACTGGCATAAAGCTAGCCCAAGCTTTTTACCTATTATCAGCACTTAACATCAGTGCTGACAAAAGTTAGAGCTGCTAAATACCAAAGGCTGCTGCTTTTTTAAGTGTAAGTAAAAAAATTGAAAGCTCCTGTGTTCAGAACTTTTTTCTTTGAAGTATTTCTTCATACTTGTTTAGCTTTTTTGGCATTTGTCTGTGATGCGTACCTTTCCTTTATTTACATAGAACTGAGTTTGCATGCTTTCTGTGTGGAGTTTGCACTTTCTCTCTGGCATGTCCATATGGATTTTCGGTGGGTCGTTGGGTTTCCTCCCAAATACCAAAAACGTGTCATAGGTGAAGTGGTGGTCCTTGAAGTTGCCCATAAATATGTGTGTGCATGTGTATATGCACGTGCACGCTTACTTCTCCTTTGTTTGGTTGATGACCTGCTCAGGATAAGCTTTTGTGTCTTCCACCTTTTGAATGCTTGTTGGGCTGTGTCTGCACCATAAGTCCTTACATAACACTGTTACAGTATGGCTTACTATAGGGTTCTCCCATCTAGGGTAGCCCGTTTGGCCAATATACCAAAGCTGTATGATGTGTGCGCCGTATGGCACACACATGCTCCCATCACATGGTGTAGGGCATAAAAATGATGTACGGGTGCAGTTACTCAGAGCTCCTTTGCCGCCAGTCCTAACCCCATTATTACTCTTTGGTCTGAAAACCGTGTTGCCGTGCTGAATACCTAGCCATCGGATTAGTGCACCAATTTTTTTCTCTTTTCTTTGGCTCTATCTTTTCGCACATCTTCTGAGGTTTTGCAGGCATCTGCTCCAGACATCGAGGGGGAACTGCGGTTGATTATCTTCGGGTGGGGGGATCCTAGAGGGATTCAGCAGGTATTGGTCAGGGAGGTGGTTCCGGTTACTTGTATTGAATCTCTGTAAGGGTCAGAACCTCCAGTATTTAAGGCTGATGCCCCTTCCACGAAAAGATAAAACATGCAACATGTTTTGGTCCATGCTAAGGGTCCTCAATGGGAATAGCAGTAGTTTACTCAGGGCTTGTTTTCTGCCTTGTTGCCTCCTCATGGGGTTTCTGTGCCTGCTCCTCCTTTGAGTTCTACCCCTTCTAAACAGCTAGGGATCCAGATTCTTCGGATAAGTATTCAGAATTTGATGAGTGGTCCTTGCCCTATTCTCAACAGATGCCTTTGCCTTTGACTTATGGTTCTGATGAGGAGGAGTCTGTTAACCCTGAGTCTCCTTTTGAGGAATTGTCCTTTGGGAACACAGTTGCTTAATGAGGGAATATTTTAAGTGGAGTTCTTCTCAAGTATCTGATATTCAGAGACGATATTACAAGTTACTTCAGGTGGATACTCCTAAACTGTCTGCAGTTCTTCCTGTGTGGCTGCCTTGTTAGACACTTTCATTGCTGCTTCCAAGTCTTCTGATTCTGTGCCTGCTGCTCCTGAGAAACCTGATGGGTTCTATAAGGTCCCTGAAGAGTGCCTTATTCATGTCCTTCTGCTGATCTGCTGTGGTGTCTGTCTCTTCTGATAAACCTTCCAAGCTCTTGCCCTCTTCCAAACTTTTGCCTTTTAATAAGGATAGTGGGTCAATGGAGTGAATTGGTAGGACGATCTACACTGCTTCTTCTTTAGCCTTTAGGACTTTTAATTACCAGACCCACTTAACCAGTTATGCTCTGGCCTTGATTGTTCAGGCTTGTCGGGTTATTTCTAGACAAACTGGAAAACACTCAAACAACAAACTAGGTAATCCACCTGGACAGAATAAAGCACACAGGTTCATTTAAATACATCAAGATAACCAATCAAATACTAAGTAAATCAACACAATAAAATTGTCACCACCCTCTTGTGTTGATTTACTTAGTATTTGATTGGTTATCTTGATGTATTTAAATGAACCTGTGTGCTTTGTAATTTGTCTGATGAAGTTTGTGTTGTATCATAAACGAAAAGCGCTTAACAGTATTTACGTTTGTCCCTCTTTATTCTGCCCAGGTGGATTACCTAGTTTGTCAGGTTATTTCTGACCTCCCTGATTCTGAAGACAAATCTTCTGCCTTATGTATTTTAGTTTCTACTTCTCAAGTGGCTCGCCACTCTTATCAAGTGTAGCTGCGATGCTGTTGATGCCTCGTCCAGTGCTGCAGCTTTTGGGTCTGTCATGAGGTGTTATTCTTGGCTTTGTCTCCATTATTTTCCTGAGTTCATTAAGGACAAGTTATTGGATGCTGCTTTGAGTAATAAACATCTTTTTGGGACTGTTGCCGCTGACCTGTTTAAGTCTTTGCAACAGAAAGACAAAGGCTTGTACACCCTTAAACATATTTTTGTCTCTCCTGTTCATTAGCTCCAGAGGAAGTATCCTTCTAGATCTGCTTTTGTCTGCAGGCAACCCTGCCAGTCATCCTAGGGCAGGAAGGGTGGTAAGTGAGCCTCGTCTTTTAAGGTTTCTCAGACTGCTGTGACCCAGAAACATCCTTTATCTGCTGAGCCTGCTTCTCTTCGAGAATTTGCTGTCCCCTCCATACTCTTAGATGAGGGTCCTTTGTCCCTTCAGTTTTCCCTTTGTCTTCCAAATTGGATTCTCATCACTTTAAACTCTTGGGTTCTTTCTGTTATCCATTAGGGTTACTTCATGGTATGGAAGTCACTCACCCCTTTTTCAGGGATTCCTCAACCTTCTCTAGAGCAACTTCATCATTTCCCGGAGGTCCTAGTGTCCCTGGTGAACCAAGGAACAATTTGGCCTGTTTCCCCTTCCCAAGTGGAAAAGGTTTTTATTCAAGAATGTTTGGCTCCCTGAAAGGAGGGCACTTGGAGACCTACTCTGGATCTCTTCCTGCTCAACACCTTTCTCAAGGTCCCCTCTTTTTGGATGCTTACTTTCCAAATCATGTTTCCTCTTACTACCCCAGGCTTTTGTGATGTCTTTGAATCTGAAGGATGCTTATCCTCATATCCCTATTCAGCCTCTTTTAGGATGTTTTTACATTTCTCTGTTTCTTCCTCTCATTTTCAGTTCTCTGCTTTGTGTTTTGGCCTTTCTACTTCTTAAGGCTATTCACAAAATACATAGTTCCTGCAGTTGCTTTCTACAGGCTCCAAGACATTCAGCTTTTTTCTTATCTAGATGGCTTGTTGCTTCAGGCACCTTCTCCCAGTTGCCTGTTACAGGATTTGGAGTTCACCATCTCCCTTTTTCAAAGTCTGGGGTTCACTATCAACTTCCAGCAGTCTTTCCTGACTCCCTGTCAGGATCATGGGTATCTGGGATGCAGTATTCAGATAATACCAATGATGGACTCTCTTCCACCTCCACAAGTTTTGTCATTGACAGCCTTCTGTCATTCTCTTCTTCCTGTGACTGTCATTCCAGCCAGAGAGTTTCTTCAGCCCTAAGATTCATGGCCTCTTCTATTCCAGTGCTCCTTCTTGCCAGACTGCATATGCGGAAGTTTCAGTGGTACCTCATGTAGTTTGGCTGCAGTATTGCCATCCTCTGTATTTCAGTGTACCTTTCCTTCTTTGTCTAAAAATGAGAAGTGGTGGATTCAACAGATGTTCTTCATCTCACATTGCTGCAGTCCTTACATATGGGGTAGTCCGCTGTCCTCGGTCGGCCCGAATACCAAAGTATTAGGCTGACGTCGGTCAAGGCGCTTAAAACTGACATCAGGACGTCAGGGTACAAAAGCGCATGACCGACGTCATTTCCTCAGTCTTTTTTGCCGCATGGTCCGATGCAGAAGCAGCGTTGCAAGTGCCATTCGGCGTTCTGAAATTTTTCGAATTCGGAGTTTCAGACCGAATCCAAGTTGGCTAAGTACCAATATTTTGGTTTTTTCTTGCCTCAGTGTTTTACCGGATGTCAGAAAAAGTGAATAACTGTATTTCTTGTGGGAAACAGATACCGCATAGGGATTATCATTCTTTGTGTATTCCTTGTTTGGGGCCTGAGCACGACGTTGTTGGGTGTCGCTTTTGTGCTAGGTTCAATAAACGCACTATTAAGCTTAGGTTTAGATTGTGCTAGGCTGGTCTTTGGGAAGCGGTGCAATTATAATATGCTGTCGGATTCTCCGGCGCCCGCTTCTGCGAAGAAGCGCAAAGACAAAGCAGTTAAACCCAGGCAAGATGAGTCGTCCGGACGCCGGTTCTTTAGAGGCTTTAGTGGAACCGGTGGTTCCGACGGAGACTTCTCTGGAGTCTCAGGGGGAGACTTTGATTTTGCAGGAGGTGGTCTCTCAGGAGGCAGGTCAGGCTGAAGGGGCTTCTCAAGTTACTGTACTCCCTTCCCAGGGTGGTTAGGCCTTCTCCTTCTGTTTCCAAGGCTTCTCCCAGAGGCAGGCCAGTTTTAGCTTCTGTTGGTGTCACTCCTAGTTCAGCAGGGTCTGTGCCTAAGAAGCACATGCTTAAAATGGCAGAAGATTTGATTACTCTGATTAGAGGTTCTATGCCCCCTCCTGATAAGAGGCCTAGGGTGGAGCCAGAGTTGGGAAGTTTTGAGCAGGCTTCGGATGTTTCAGAGTCTTCAGCTGAAGACTTGCAGGAATACTCTCCTTATTCTGATTCTGATGCAGATGATTCCACTCCTTCTGCTTCTCCTCCAGAGGATTTTTCTTTTTCAGAGACACTTCATTCTATGAGGGAACATTTTAAGTGGGAAGGTCAGGACTTCTCTGATTCTAGGAAAAGGCTTAGGGAGTTTTTGCTGTTACCCCAGCATAGGCCCTTGGCTATACCCCCTGTTCTGGATGTTGTGGAAGATGTGTTTGCAGAGGCTTTAATCCTGATTCTCTGCCTCCTGCTCCTGTTAAACCGGATAGGTATTACAAGGTGCCTGAGGCTCATAAATATCTTTATAAGAGTCCTAGGGCGGACCCAGAAGCTATTAGTCAGGGACCTAAGGGTGTCAAGACCTCTGTTGTAAAAAATCTGGTTCCTCTAGATAAAGAAGCCAGAGCTTTGGATAGATGGGGAAAGAAGGTCTATACATCTTCTTCCTTAGCTATGAGGGCTTTGAATTGCCAGATGTTCTTCATTCCACATTGCTGCAGTCCTAACTATTGGGGTAGTCCGCTGTCCAGTCGGCCCGAATACCAAAGTATATGGCTGACGTCGGTCAGGGCGCATTAGACTGACGTCAGTACGTCAGGGTACTAATGCGCATGACCGACGTCATATCCTCAGTCTTTTGCCGATGGTCCGATGCAAAAGCAATTTTGCGAGTGCAGGTTGGCGTTCTGAAAGTTTCTGAAGTCAGAGTTTCAGACCGAATCAAAGTTGGCTAAGTACCCGCTGGGGAATATTTTGGTTTTTCTTGCCTCAGTATTTAACCGGATGTCAGAAAAAGTGAATAACTGTATTTCTTGTGGGAAACAGATACCTCATAGGGATTACCATACTTTGTGTATACCTTGTTTAGGCCTGAGCACGACGTTGTTGGATGCCGCTCTTGTGCTAGATTTAACAAACGCACTATTAAGAGAAGGTTAGACTGTGCCAGGTTAGTTTTTGGGAAGCGTTGTAATTATAAAATGCCGCCCGATGCTCCGACGCCCGCTTCGCAAAAGCGCAAGGACAAAGCAGCAAAGCCTAGAGTGGAAGAACCGACAGTCCCTGACGCCGGTTCTTTAGAAGGCTCAGTGGAGCCGGAGGTTCTGCCAGGTGTTTCTTTGGAGTCTCAGGGAGAGACTTTATTGTTACAGGATGTATCCTCTCAGGAAGTAGGCCAGGCTGAGGGGGCTTCTCAGGTGGCTGTTCTTCCCTCTCTTCCTAAGGTGGTTAGAGCCTCCCCCTCTGTTTCCAAGGCTTCTTTGAGTAGCTTCAGTGGGGGTTTCTCCTAGTGCTTCAGGGTCTTTGCCTAAGAAACATATGCTTAAAATGGCAGAGGATTTGATTACTATGATTAGAGGTTCTATGCCCCCTCCTGATAAGAGGCCTAGGGTGGAACCTGAGTTTGAGAGTTTTGAGCACTGTTCGGAGGCTTCTGAGTCTTCGGCTGAAGACTTGCAGGAGTATCCTCCTTATTCTGATTCTGATGTGGATGATTCTACTCCTTCAGCTTCTCCTCCTGAGGATTTTTCATTTTCAGAGACTCTGCATTCCATGAGGGAGCATTTTAAATGGGAAGGTCAAGATTTCTCTGATTCCAGGAAGAGGCTTAGGGAATTCTTGTTTTACCCCAGCATAGGCCTTTAGCTATACCTCCTGTTCTGAATGTGGTGGAAGATGTTTTTGCAGAGGCTTCCCTGAATCCTGATTCTTTGCCTCCTGCCCCAGTTAAACCGGATAGGTACTATAGGGTGCCTGAAGCTCATAAGTATCTTTTAAGAGTCCTAGGGCAGACCCGAAACTGTCTCTCAGGGGCCTAAAGGTGAAGGCCTCTGTTGTTAAAAATCCTGTTCCTCCTGATAAAGAGGCAAGGGCTTTGGATAGATGGGGAAAGAAAGTGTATACTTCTTCCACTTTAGCCATGAGGGCGTTGAATTGTCAGTTTCACATGTTAAAATATCAGAATTACCTCCTTTCACAATTGAAATCTAAGGTGGATGCTCTGGCAGAAGGTATTGAGTGTAAAGAGTTGCAGGATTTAGTTCATGTGTCTGAACAGGTGGGTAAACATTCCTTGCAGTGTGGTTTTGATGCTGTGCAGGCCTCCTCGAGGGTGGCTGCCACTGGTTCTGTTCTTCGTAGGCATGCCTGGTTGAGAGATCAGAATTTAGCTGAGCATGTTAAAACAAGGATTTTGGATGCTCCTTTGCAGTCTGATGTGTTGTTTGGTTCGCCTGTGGAAGCAGTTTTAAAGAAAATGGAGGACAAGGCTAAGTCTATGCAAACTGTTAAGGATTTTTGCAGGTGCAGCCTCCAAGTTTAGTAGAAATTGGCCTACTAAGGGATGGACTTATCCTGCTTATGATTCCCAGTCTAGGGTAGGTCTAGACGTGGTAGGGGCAGAGCTCAAGGTTCTTTAGGCCTAGGACAGGAGTTCCCCTGCTCAGACTTCTGGTGAGGGCAGGGGTCAGTCCTTTCGTAAGCAGACCCAATGACCTGCCTTTTCAGCTGCCAGTACATTCTCGCCTGGCAGCACCTTTGGGAGGAAGGCTGTCTCTTTTCAAAGAAAATTGGGATTTAATTACCCAAGACAGATGGGTTCTGGATATCATTCACCACGGTTACAGGTTTTATTTCCATACCTTGCCTCCTTTCAAAGGCATGCCAGACATTCCTCCTCTACAAAGAAAAGAGGCTCACAAGCAAATTTCTCTGTTGCTCCAAATAGGGGCCATTCAGCCAGTTCCTGTGCCAGAAAGGGGCCTAGGATTTTATTCTCGCCTGTTCCTAGTACCAAGAAGGGGAACACGTGGAGACCAATTTTGGATTTATCTATCCTCAACACTTATCTGGACATTCCCAAGTTCAAAATGTTGACGTTACAACAGCTTTTACCTCTGCTGGGCAAAGATCACTGGATGGTAACTTTAGATCTCAAGGAAGCTTACCTTCATGTGCCTATAAGACTAAGTTGCAGGAAGTATCTGCGTTTTCGAGCTGGAAATTCTCATTATCAGTTCTCTGCATTGCCCTTTGGCTTATCCACTGCCCAGAGTATTCACAAAGGTTCTGGCTCCAGTGATAGCTTACTTCAGGCTAAAAGGAATTCAAATCTATCCTTACTTGGACGACTGCCTGATTCTAGCTCAAGAAAAGGAAGACCTTCTACAGCATTTGGATTATGTCATAGCAGTGCTAAGATGCCTAGGGTATTCTGTGAACGAAATAAAGTCCAGTCTAGTACCCTCTCAAGACATGTGCTTTCTGGGTGTGAGACTGAATACAGCAGCCCAGATGGCCTTTTAACCCCGGACAAACAAAAGAATCTTTCCAGTTACTTCCATCAACTATCTCTTCAGTCCGGGCTGACTGCAAGGACAGTCCTTCAAGCCTTAGGGTTCATGGCATCTTGTATTCTGGTGCTTCCCAATGCCAAACTGCATATGAGGAAGCTGCAATGGTATCTCAAAATGTATGGACACAGCACTGCCAGGATTTGGACACTGTCATTCAAATAATACCTTGCATTCAAAAGGAATTTTGTGGTGGGCTCATGAATGTCACCTAAACAAGGGACTCTCTGTGACCCGGCCAGAGGCGAGTCAGATTCTAACGACAGATGCCTCAGACATTGCTTGGGGAGCTCATCTAAATGGAAAGTGGATACAAGACAAGTGGCCTGCCAGACTACAGCATCTACATATCAACATGAAAGAGATGTTAGCAGTCCAGTTTGCATTAATGGCTTTCAAGGAGTTACTTCTTCCAGGGCAGGTGTTGATTCTAACAGACAACACAACTGTCATGTGGTACATCAACAAACAAGGGGAACACATTCTTACCCATTGTGCAGGCAAGCAATGATTTTATGGGAGACTGCGCCAGCTTGCAACTAACTCTTCAGGCAAGGTTTCTGCCGGAGCACAGAACTCCTTAGCAGATGTGTTAAGCAGACAAATCATGGATCCCCACGAGTGGAAACTGGATCTTCATGTATTTCAAAAATTGACAGTGTCATGGGGAACTCCAGACATAGATCTGTTCGCTTCTCCACTAAACCACCAGCTGCCAAAGTTTTGCACAAAGAGGTTTCATCACACAGCTTGGAAAGTGGATGCTCTTTCTTTCAGTTGGAAAATCTTCATGTGTATGCTTTTCCACCTCTGCCTCTTCTCCCAAAGGTGCTTCTAAAGGTCAGACAAGACAAGCCAAGGATGATTTTAATAGCTCCAGATTGGCCTCGGCAGCACTGGTACCCATTACTGAGGAGTCTGGTAAGGAAGCCTCCATGGCCTTTACCCTTGATTCCACACCTGTTGTCTCAGAGGGACGGTCACCTGCTCAATGTCAAGCTTCACTCTCTTCATCTAACAGCCTGGCATATTCTGTTTTGAAAGACAGCAGGTCCCAACTTCCTCAACAAGTTTTAAATGTGATTATGGAAGCCAGAAGACCTAGTACAAGGAAAGTGTACGCAGAAAAATGGAAGAGATTTTTATTTTGGAGTGCAGCAAACAATTTGGAGATTTCCGAGCCTAATTTGAGTGTGGCTCTTCAATATCTTACTGAGTTATTGGACAAAGGTTTGTCTTTCTCTTCCATTAAGATTCATGCTGCAGCAATTTCAGCTCACTATGATTGTGACCCACCATTGTTTTCATCCTTTGTTCAAGCAATTTCTTAGAGGGCAAAGAATATAAGACCCCCACGAGAGCTCCTACTCCTGCTTGGGATCTCAATTTTGTGTTGGAGAAACTTACTCTACAACCTTTTGAGCTCTGGCTACTGCTGAATTGAAATACTTGTCATGGAAGACTGCTTTTTGTTGGCCATTACTTCTGCAAGAAGGGTTTCTGAGTTGCAGGCCCTTATGGCGGTAGAGCCTTTTGATTTTTCATAAGGATAGGGTATCTTTACGTACTAATCCTTCCTTTATGCCTAAGGTGGTTTCTAGTGTGGCTTTAAACCAAACTATTCATTTGCCTACTTTTTATGCAGATCCTCAAAATAAAGGGGAAAAGATTTTGCACACTTTAGATGTACACAGGCAGTTGAGTTATTATTTGAGCAGGACTAAGGATTTTAGGCAGTCTCAGCAGTTGTTTGTTTCTTTTGCTTTGGGTTCGCAGGGCAAGCCTGTGTCAAAACAAACTATTTCTAGGTGGATTGGGTTTTGCATTGCATTTTGTTATTCCCATCATGGCAAGGAGATTCCAGTTGGGATTAGGCCTCATTCCACTAGGGCTACTGCCACTTCAACAGCTTTTCTAAGGGGGGTGGCAACTAAGGATATTTTGGAGGCAGCTACTTGGAGTTCAGTGCATACTTTCTCTAAGCATTATCACCTTCCTCTCTACTCTAAGTCTAGGGCTGGTTTTGCCACAGCTATTTTGCAAGGCATGTTGTCAGTTCCTGCTTCCTTATGATTTGCCAGCCTCCCTTACCTCTGCTTTGGGATTCTACCCAATAGTTAGGACTGCAGCAATGTGGAATGAAGAACATAGTACAGTTTTGTACCTACCATAAATGTAGATGTTCGAGGATCCACATTGCTGCAGTCCAATTTACCTCCCTCCTTCCCTCTGTGTTTAGGGGTGGTTGTGTAGGTGAGGTTATATTCTGGTAATTTTGTATATATTGTACATATTTTTGGTGCAGGTATGTTTGAAATTTTGGTTTTGGCCTTATCTTTTCAGGGTCTTCTGACATCTGGGGCAAGAAAAGACTGGGGATATGACGTTGGTCATGCGCATTAGTACCCTGACGTACTGACGTCAGTCTAATGCGCCCTGACCGACGTCAGCCATATACTTTGGTATTCGGGCCGACTGGACAGCGGACTACCCCAATAGTTAGGACTGCAGCAATGTGGATCCTCTAACATCTACATTTATGGTAGGTACAAAACTGTACTTTTCATATGTTGAAATATCAAAACTTTCTTCTTTCTCAATTGAAGTCTAAGGTGGATGCTCTGGCGGAAGGCATTGAGTGTAAAGAATTACAAGATTTGGTGCATGTCTCTGAACAGGTGGGTAAGCATTCATTACAGTGTGGTTTTGATGCTGTGCAGGCCTCGTCTAGGGTGGCTGCCACTGGCTCAGTTCTTCGCAGGCACGCCTGGCTGAAGGATCAGAATTTATCTGACCATGTTAAGACAAGGATTTTGGATGCTCCTTTGCAGTCTGATGTGTTGTTTGGTTCACCTGTGGAGTCAGTCTTGAAGAAAATGGAAGACAAGGCTAAGTCTATGCAGGCTGTTAAAGATTTTTGCAAGTTCAGCCTCCAAGTTTAGTAGGAATTGGCCTGCTAAGGGGTGGACGTATCCTTCTTATGATTCTCAGTCTAGGGGTAGATCTAGACGTGGTAGGGGCAGAGCTCAGAGTTCTTCAGGCCTAGAACAGGGAGTTCACCTGCACAATCTTCGGTGAGGGCAGGGGCCAGTCCTTTCGTAAACAGGCCCAATGACCTACTTTTTCAGCTGCCAGATCCTTCTTGCCTGGCAGCACCTTTGGGAGGAAGGTTAGCACTCTTCAAGGAAAATTGGATGTTGATTACCCAAGACAAATGGGTATTGGATATCATACACCAGGGTTACAAGTTTTATTTCCATACCTTGCCTCCTTTCAAAGGCATGCCGGACGCTCCTCCTCAGCAAAGACTAGAGGCTCGCAAACAAATTTCTCTACTACTTCAAATAGGGGCTATACAACCGGTCCCTCTGCCAGAAGTGGGCCTAGGATTTTATTCTCGCCTGTTTCTAGTACCAAAGAAAGGAAACACGTGGAGACCAATTTTGGATTTATCTATCCTCAACACATATCTGGACATTCCCAAGTTCAAAATGTTGACGTTACAACAGCTTTTACCTCTGCTGGGCAAAGATCACTGGATGGTGACTCTGGATCTCAAGGAGGCTTACCTTCATGTTCCTATCAGGCCCAGTTGCAGGAAGTATCTGCGTTTTCGGGCTGGGACTTCACATTATCAGTTCTCTGCATTGCCCTTTGGCTTATCTACTGTGCCCAGAGTGTTCACGAAGGTTCTGGCTCCAGTGGTGGCTTTCTTCAGGCTAAGAGGAATACAGAGCTATCCTTATTTGGACGATTGCCTGATTCTGGCCCAAGAAAAGGACGAACTTCTTCATCATTTACAGTATGTGATGGCAGTGTTAAGATGCCTGGGGTATTCTGTGAACTAAATAAAGTCCAGTCTAGTACCCTCTCAGGACATGTGCTTTCTGGGTGTGAGACTGAATACAGCATCCCAGATGGCCTTTTTGACCCCGGACAAACAAAAGAATCTTTCTCTTTACTTCCACCAGTTG
Organism: Protopterus annectens; assembly: GCF_019279795.1. Lineage (NCBI taxonomy): Eukaryota > Metazoa > Chordata > Ceratodontiformes > Protopteridae > Protopterus > Protopterus annectens. The sequence goes on from NC_056733.1 coordinate 542,625,247, forward strand.
TCTCGTCAGTCCAGGCTGACTGCAAGGACAGTCCTTCAAGCCTTGGGGTTCATGGCATCTTGTATTCTGGTACTTCCCAATGCCAAACTGCATATGAGGAAGCTACAATGGTATCTCAAGAATGTATGGACACAGCACTGCCAAGATTTGGACACTGTCATTCAGATAATACCTTGCATTCAAAAGGAATTTTTGTGGTGGGCTCAGGAATGTCACCTAAACAAGGGACTCTCTGTGACCCGCACAGAGGCGAGTCAGCTTTTAACGACAGATGCCTCAGACAAAGCTTCCGGAGCTCATCTAAATGGAAAATGGGTAGAAGACACGTGGCCTGCCAGACTTCAACATCTACATATCAACTTGAAGGAGATGTTAGCAGTCCAATTTGCATTGATAGCTTTCAAGGATTTACTTCTTCCAGGGCAGGTGTTGATTCAAACAGACAACACAACTGTCATGTGGTACATCAACAAGCAATGGGGAACGCATTCTTATCCTCTATGCAGACAAGCAATGATTTTGTGGGAGACTGCTCTCAGTTTACAGCTAAATCTTCAGGCAAGGTTTCTGCCAGGAGCACAGAACTCCTTAGCAGATGTGTTGAGCAGACAAATTATGGATCCCCACGAGTGGAAATTGGATCCTCATGTATTTCAGAGATTGACAGTGTTATGGGGAACTCCAGACATAGATCTGTTCGCTTCTCCACTAAATTACCAGCTGCCAAAGTTTTGCATAAAAAGGTTTCATCCCACAGCTTGGAAAGTGGATGCTCTCTCATTCAATTGGAGCAATCTTCACGTGTATGCCTTTCCACCTCTGCCTCTCCTCCCAAAGGTACTGCTGAAGGTCAGACAGGACAAGCCAAACATGATTTTAATAGCTCCAGATTGGCCTCGACAGCACTGGTACCCATTACTGAGAAGTCTGGTACAGGAGCCTCCATGGCCTTTGCCTTCGATTCCTCACCTGCTGTCTCAGGGGAACAGTCATTTACTCAATGTCAAACTTCATTCTCTACATCTGACAGCCTGGCATATTCTGTTTTAAACCCTGGAGGGTCTCATCTTCCACAACAAGTTTTGAATGTTATTTTGGAGGCCAGAAGGCCTAGTACAAGGAAAGTTTACGCAGATAAATGGAGGAGATTTTTATTTTGGAGTACAGCAAAGGATTTTGATGTTTCTAAACCTAATTTAAGTGTTGCGCTTCAATACCTTACTGAGTTATTGGACAAAGGTTTGTCCTTCTCCTCTATAAAGGTTCATGCTGCAGCAATTTCTGCTCACTATGACTGTGACCCACCATTATTTTCTCAGCCTTTGTTTAAGCAATTCCTTAGAGGGGCAAAGAATATAAGACCCCCACGAGAGCTCCTACTCCTGCTTGGGATCTCAATTTTGTGTTGGAGAAACTCACTCTACAACCTTTGAGCCTGCAGCATCGGCAGAGTTGAAATATTTATCATGGAAGACTGCTTTTTGTTGGCCATTACCTCTGAGAAGGGTTTCTGAATTACAGGCCCTTATGGCAGTTGAGCCTTTCTTAATTTTCCACAAGGATAGGGTGTCTTTATGCACTAACCCTTCTTTTATGCCTAAAGTGGTTTCTAGTGTGGCTTTAAACCAAACTATTCATTTGCCTACTTTTTATGCAAACCCCAAAATAAAGGGAAAAGGATTTTGCACACTTTGGATATACACAGACAGTTGCGATATTATTTGAGCAGAACTAAAGGGTTCAGGCAGTCTCAGCAGTTGTTTGTTTCTTTTGCTTTGGGTTCTCAGGGCAAACCTGTTTCAAAACAAACTATTTCTAAGTGGATTGGTTTTTGTATTGCTTTCTGTTATTCCCATCATGGTAAGGAGATTCCAGCTGGGATTAGGCGTCATTCCACTAGGGCTACTGCCACTTCTACAGCTTTTTAAGGGGTGGCTACTAAAGATATTTTGGAAGCAGCTACTTGGAGTTCAGTGCATACTTTCTCTAAGCATTACCACCTTCCACGTTACTCTAAATCTAGGGCTGGATTTGCCACTGCAATTTTACAGGGCATGTTGGCAGCTCCTAATGCTTTATAGTTTTGCCATCCTCCCTTACCTCTGCTTTGGGATTCTACCCATATGTAAGGACTGCAGCAATGTGAGATGAAGAACATAGTACAGTTTTGTACCTACCATAAATGTAGATGTTCGAAGATCCACATTGCTGCAGTCCACTTACCTCCCTCCTTCTCCTCTGTTGTTGAAGGTGGTGGTGTGGTTTGTGTTGTACATATTGTAAATATGGTTAGTGCACGGGTGGTTGGTTAGGTTTTGCTGGTTTTTGGCTTTGGCCTTTCTTGTTAGGGCCTTCTGACATCTGGGGCAAGAAAAGACTGAGGAAATGATGTCGGTCATGCGCTTTTGTACCCTAACGTCCTGATGTCAGTTTTAAGCGCCTTGACCGACGTCAGCCTAATACTTTGGTATTCGGGCCGACCGAGGACAGCGGACTACCCATATGTAAGGACTGCAGCAATGTGGATCTTCGAACATATACATTTATGGTAGGTACAAAACTGTACTTTTTCTCTCAACCCAGGCCTGCCCTTTCAGCTTCCAGTCCCTTCTGTAAAACTGTTTATCGACTCCTTAGACATGAGGTGGTGGGGGGTTTCATGTGGTCACCTGAAAGTTCAGGGTCTCTGCCCCCCCCCCCATCAGAAGTCTGACTATATCAACATCAGAGTGATTAGAGCTGTGATTATGGCCCTTCAAGCTTTTCACTCCATGTTCTCTCCAGGCCCCCTGAAGATAAACACAGACAAAACTACAGTAATGTGGTATGTCAACACGCAGTGAGGCACAAAATCTTACCTTCTCTGCAAGATGGCTCTTTAAGCTTTGGAGGTGACTCTTAGTTAACAGTTAACTCTTCAGGCAGTATGCATTACTTCAGAGCACAAACTAGTTGCAGACTCTTTGAGCAGGTCCAAAACACAGGCTCATGAATGGATGTTTCACAGAGATGTGTTACTTGACAATAGGCAGTTGTTGGAGTATTCCTCAGGTAGATATTTTTGCCTCCCCTCTGAACAGGCAGCTCCCTGTGTTCTGTATGGATGCCTTTTCTTATCCTTGGAAGGGGATGTTTCTTTATGCTTTCCCTCCTCTTCCGCTACTTCTGAAAGTCCTGCAGAAGATTCAGCTGGACTCCCCAGAAATCTTGCTGGTGACTCCCTTTTGGCCAAGACAGCATTAGTCCCCCCTCTTAATGCATCTGGCCAGGGCCAGTCACCACAAGTTACCTCACCAGTTGGACCTCCTAATGCAGGACAAGGTGTCTGTCATCCATCCTCACTTGTCCACTCTTCAGATGACACTGTGAGTGATAGGGTTTTGATCCCTTTCAGGCACCTGTTTTCTGAGGACACGTCCAGGGTTTTACAGGAGGCAAGGAAACCCTCAACCAGAAAATCTTGTATGTCCAAACGGAAAAATTTTCTGTGTGGTGCCATGTTCGTAAGCAGGACCCTTTTATATTGGGGGTCCATTTGGTCCTCTTCTATTTGTGTGAGTTGCTCTAGTCTGGCTTGGCCTATTTTACTGTGAAGGCTGATTTGTCAGCTGTTTCAGCCTCTCTGCCCTTTAATCCTCCTTCGGCCTCTCATTTTGAGGTCAAGCAGTTTCTTAAAGGCATCCTGCATCTTAGGCCCCCAAGGAAACCTATTCTTCCCCCTTGGGACCTTAATTTTGTTTTGAAAAAATTGACTCAGGCTCCCTTTGAGCCTGCGGATTCTGCTTCTTTGCAGCACTATATCTGGAAGACTGTCTTGCTGCTGGCTCTTGCTTCTGCTCAGAGGGTTTCTGAGCTCCAAGCCTTTTTTTCCCCCCAGAGGGACAGGGTGTCCTCTCATACTAACCCTTCTTTTATGCCCAGGATGGTAAATGAATTGTCCTTGAATCAGTCAGTACTAATCTCTTCCTTTTTCCCTTCTCAGTCTGCTAGTGAGAGGGTATTGCTTACCTTGGATTTGCACAGGTAATATTTGGATAAAACTAAGGCCATTCTTAATTCTAACCAGCTTTTTGCTTCATTTCATCCCAGGACATTGGGTTTGGCTGTTTCTAAGCAAACCATCTCCTCCTGGATATCCAAGTCCATTTCTTTTTGTTGTTCTTTTCATGGCAAATATTTGTCTACTTCTTTTAGAGCTCATTCCACTAGGGCTGTTGCCTTTTCTGGTGCTTTTGTTCGACTGGACACCACTTCCATCCTTGAAGCTGCTACTTGGTCTTCAGTGCATACCTTTACTAAGCATTATAAGTTAGATATGGTTTCTAGGGCCAGAGCAGGTTTAGCTAGAACCATTTTCTATGGGTTTGTTGAGGACTGTTTTCAGCCTTCCATCTCCTATTCTGTTTCTTGAGCTTTTTTACTCTTTTAAAGAGTACTGCAGTTGTTTTATAGAAGGTATAGCAGAGTTGTGCAAAATCTTACCATAACAGTAGATGTCCTTCTCTTAACTGTTGCAGTATTTACTCCCTCCCTCCCACCCCCTCTTGTTCTGTTTTTTGTTTTGAATTCCTTTCTGGCTGAGGGTCTCCCCGTTTTTCTTCATTTTCTCCTTCTGAATGTGCATGCACTCCTTTATCCTATGGAGACTATTTTCTACTGGAGCAATTCAGTTCTAGGTAGATGTGTCCATACGTCACTTATATACCATATGTACTGTGTGAGAAGCATAAATGTGACGTATGGCACATACAAAATCATAAGGCTTTGGTATATTAGCCGAACATCAGACTGTCCTAGTTAGGAGATTCCTGTAGTAAAGGATAATGCAACAATGAAGAGAAGGACATTTACTGTTATGGTTAGGTTTTATGTAATTGCATTTTCTTTTGGATTAACTGGTAGTCTTATAGTACGAATTAATGAATATACCTTTACTGCATTTCTCGTCTGAAAACGTATCTGTATCAGTAAAAGTAATCTTCAGTATTGCTTATCTTAAAATTACTTCAAGTGTTACATTTTTTTTCTGATATCCTTGTTTTTCTGTCTTGGCTCCCCTCCCTTAGGTTTTGGGATGTTTGTTGGGACAGAATGACTGCTGGAATGCCCCTCCCATAATTAAGGGGTGGGATTTTTAATAGCGATTCCTCAGGCTCTAGTCTGACCGTGGTTTGCTCGTGAAGCTTTCTCAGGTTACTCAGTTCCTGGAGCTTACACATATGTTGGATGGCAAGGGTGTAGGCATGAAAAGAGATTTCCTTTTGTGTCATTTAAAGGGCTGTGCTGATTTTGTCCCTTGAGGTATAAAATTCTAGGAGAGGAGACTTCATAAGTACTCCTTGCTTTAATTTGGTCATGTTTGGACAGTTGACATTTGGACTGGTCACTTTGGCACCTTTCCTTTGGTAACTACTCTCTTCACAAGCTCAGTCTCTTCCCTTTCCCATAATCCTGTACATTGAGGAGGGAACTCCAGATGTTAAGTTGTCTGTCTCGCTTTCATTCTTGCTGGTTGGGGTTCGGAGCCGATCCTCGGCTCCGACTTGGCCATCTTCAAAAGCTCGAGAGCTGCTTACTGGCTCGAGGCCACCCTATATCCCATGATACCTGGCGCTAGATACCCAGATCTCGTTTGCCGCTTCTGCTGCGAGGTTGTGCTACTGGCTCAGGTTGTATAAAACTTTATTATTATCGTTTTTCTTGTCATAAAATTGTTAGTTTTAGTGTAGAATTGGTCGTTTAGATAAAACTGTTGTATTGTAGCTAATCTCTTCCTGAATACCTTGTCACTTCTCCTCAGAAACTCGTTTTAATTAGAGAGTTTCCCCTCCCTCTTTCTCTTCCATTCCTTACCTCAGAAAGGTTTTCCGTTTAAGTTAGAGGATAACCTTTTCCCTCTCTCTTTCTTTAAAAAAAAAAAAAATTTCCTTTTATTATCACTGTTAGCTAGTTTAGTGATAGTTAACTATAGATCTGAAGTAGGATTGTTCATTTGTCAGCAACCTGTGGGTTACGGATCCGATATCGGATCCGAGCCGGCATCTTGTTTCAAGCTAATGGATCCGAGCTCCTAGCTCCTCCCTTCACCCATAATCCCCTGCTAACCCTCCATGACCTCAGATCTAGTTTGCCGCGCTTGTGATGGCTGGATCCTTTTTGAGCTCTACAGATAAGTGGGAAAAAGTTAACTTTTCTAGTATTTTTTGTCAGGAAATTCTTTTTTAGTTTAAATTAATACTTGTAAAGTGTGTCTGAGTTAGGTTCCTTATTTTTTAATTAATACCCTCCCTTCGCTGGTCGCTAGTGTGTGAGTGTTTGTTGAGTGTCTTTTGGGGCCTGTGTGTGTGTAGATGTTTTTCTTTTTCTTTTTTAGTGTAATAAAAAAGGAATGGCTGAGGCCCCAAAAGCCATATTTTCTAAATGTACCGAGTGTGGCCATAAGCTCTCCCCGGCTGATGGCCACACTTGTGCTCGCCTTGGGGTTGAACACCTCACCTCGGGCTGTACTATCTGTGCAGCTGCTCAACCCCAGGGCACTGAAAGAACGGAGGTCAAGCTGGTCCTGGCGGGACTTCTACCCCGGATTCAGCTTCGCCTCCGCTACCTCTGCTGCTCCCGTGGCTCCATCACAGCCTGTGGTGGTTGCCACTCCTGCCCCCCTGCCTCCGACTGGGACTCAAACTCCCGCTAAAGTGTCGGAGGACAGGGAGGCCAGGAGGGAGAAACGGAGGGAGAAGCACCACAAGCGGTGGGCCGAGACCTCCGTTTCAGCCCCGCCAGCTAAGCGGGCTTCTCCCTCCACTGCTTCTAGGTCTCCTCCTCCTCGGCTCTGATCCCCTTCTTTCTCCCTGGGGCCCAAGGAGGAGGAGACCCGATCTCCATCGAGGTCATCATGGCGGCATTCCAGGCCTGCCTCGGTGGCCTCTTCGAGATCCACTTTCAGCTTATCAGATGCAGACTTGGACCGGATGATGCGAAGGTTCATCCAGGCCCAGCTGCAGATGGGAGTGCTCTTGCCTCCCCCCACTCAGGGGGGGAGCTCGACACCTTTTTTCCACCCAATTGCTCCTTCTCCGACCCGCTGCCCGGGTTTGGAACGCCGAGCCGAGCAGCCTTGAGCCGGGTGGGTCAGCCGACAGTACTTGGTACTGGATCCCACCCTACCTCGAGCCTGTTGGATCCGACCTCGGAGCCATGGTCCGAGCCGGATCCGGGATTCAGTGTGCCTTCGGCTCCGTCCAGGTCGGAGCACACTGGTCCCTCAGATCCGACGGTCTCGGCGCCGGCTCCGATCCCTTCATCGGATCCGAGTGGGAGCCGACTTTCAGATCCATTGGAGAGTGGCTCTCCCTCGGCATTCGATGTTGTGGAGAGGGCTCTGTTGAGAGCATCCGGACCCCCAGTCCTTGCATAGACTCCTCCCTGCACTCCCTCTCTGCTGGGCCAGGCTTCCATCACCCGGCCAAAGGGACAGCCTGCTTCGATGTTACAGATAGTTCCATTGGAACAAGATGTTGCTGGCGAGTCCTCCTCGGACAGTCCCCCCGAGGAAGCTCCCCGCAAGCATAAGTGCAAAAGGAGGCACGTGGACTCCCCTGAGTCCTTAACCGAGGACACGGACTTGGAGGAAGGGGAAGGCTCCCCAAGACAAACCCCTGAGGATGTCTCCTTTGGAGACATCATGGAGATGCTGAGAATCAGAGGTGGGTGGTCTGCCCCCAAGTCTTCCTCTGACGAGTCCGTGTTTCTGGAGGCATTCGAGGCAGGCCAGTCTACCTCCTGGGTGTCCCCTCCAGCCGACCCCCTGGTGGACCTCATTACCACCAGGGCATGGAAGGATCCGGACACCGTGGAGCCAATACCGAAGTGACCGGATAGGATTCTTAGCCCCCCTCAGACCGGTCACATTGGAGTAAGGGCCCCCCTGTAGATGCCATGTTGCCGGCGGCAGCCACAAAGAGGGAATTGGCTCAGGAGAGTCCCTCAGTCCATCCACCGAGCAAAGAGTCCCATTTGATGGATCGCTTAGGGAAGCGCGTCTTTAGTTCAGCGACCTTCTCAGTAAGGTCTCTGAAATATATGGCACATGTCATCAGGATGCAGTGGGATCTTAACAAAGAATACGCTGCATCCCCCCCTGAGTCCATGTCGGATGAGGATAAACAATTGTACTCCACCCGAATGGCCACTCTGAGATCTATTTCAAACACCTCTATGCGGCTGTTGTCCCACGCCACAAAGGGAGCCGCTAGGGCTAGCGGAGCAGGCCTAGTCATGAGACGTCAGGCCTGGCTCCGTCATTGCGACTTTACGGAGCCCTTTAAAGCGTCTTTCGCGAACGCCCCCTTTGATGGTTTTGCCCTTTTTGGCAAAACAGTTCGCAAGACGCTTGTCCAGAGTGAGAAGGACGGGAAGACGTTGTCTGCCATCGGAGTCCACTTCTCTGCTCCCCAGCGGTCCTTTTCAAGGAACAAAAAGGGTCAGAACAAGATGTGGTTCCGGAAATCACAACATTCCCAACCAGCTCCGGACAACCAGTCCTACCATGGCAGAGGTGGACAGGGAGGACGTCGCCTCAGGGGCAGAGGGGCTCCGAGAAATTTTGGGTCCAGAGAACCTTTCTCTGAGCGACCCGCGCAGCAGCCCTGGGGTGTTGCCCAGCTGCTCCACTCTGGAGGCAGTCGGGGGGCGTTTTTCGAAACATCTAGCGGCATGGGAGTCCATCACAACAGACCGCTGGGTGCTTCGCATCATATTCAGAGGGTACAAAATACCAATTCTTCATGTCCCCCGATCCAAGAACCTCCCCGATGTACCACCCGATCACAGGGAGGCCGCAGCCGCAGAAATACAGCAGCTGCTAAGAAAAAGAGCCATCCAGCCCGTCCCCCAAGACCAGCTGGGATTAGGGTTCTACTCCAGGTTCTCTTTGGTGCCAAAAAAGACTGGGGATCTGAGACCCATCCTAGACCTTTCCCGCTTGAACCTGTCAGTAACCAAGGAAAAATTCTGAATGGTCACTCTTCAATCTATCCTCCCCCTTTTGAAGGAGAACGATTGGATGTGCTCTATAGACCTCAAGGATGCGTATTACCATATCTTAATGGACAAACGATCCGGGAGGTTCCTTCGCTTCTGGCTGGGAGCCAGTCACTACCAGTTCAGGGTCCTTCCCTTTGGCCTCACCACAGCCCCCAGGGTGTTCACCAAAGTGTTAGCAGTGATTGCGGCCCACCTGAGACTCCAGGGAATTCAGGTCTTCTCGTACCTGGACTGGCTCCTGACCACACCAACAAGGCATCTACTTTGCTCGGCCAGAGACTTCTTTCTCCATCTAGCCCCACAACTAGGCATTACTATCAATGTCGGCAAATCTCTACTGGCTCCAACACAGATCATAGAATTCATAGGTGCCAGAATAAACACCAGAGATTTGCGAGCCTTCCTAACTGCCGAGAGAATCAGAAATCTACAACTTCATGTGCGGGCTATCCTTCATTCAGAGGCTTCACCAGCAGAATTGATCCTGAGGGCACTAGGCTCCATGGCGGCAGCGATTACACTCCTTCCATGCGCCCGTTTGAACATACGAGTCCTGCAATGGACTCTGTTAGTGCAATGGGCCTTCCTATCCCTTCCTCTCCACCATCCCATTGCTATCAGCAAGGCTTGCAGAAGGGCGCTACTATGGTGGCTCCAAGCATCGAACTTCCATACGGGCCGCCCCTTCTGCACCTCTCCCTCTATCGCCACGGTGACCATGGACGCTTCCGCCTCGGGTGGGGGCATTACTCAGGCAGGACAGTCCAAGGCACGGAACGATACAGAGACCTCCCTGCATATCAACATTCTGGAGATGAGAGCGGTGCTGTTGGCGTTGCAAGCACTTCAGAGCTTCCTCCCCCCAGGAACGATTGCAATTCACTCGGACAACATGTCAGTGGTCTGGTATATCAACAAACAGGGGGAACCAGATCTTATCCTCTTTGCCGCGAAGCCATGAGAGTATGGGAATGGGCGATCTCCAACAACCGCTTTCTGATTGCAATGCACATTCCGGGGAGGACCAACATCCTAGCGGACAAGCTCAGCCGCACCCTTCTTACCCCTTACGAGTGGTCTCTCAATCCTCTAGTAGCGAAGCAGATATTCGCAACATGGGGGCAACCCTGCTGTGATCTTTTTGCATCTCTATCAAACGCCAAATGCGACAATTTCTTCGCTCTAATCCCCCCACCAGGGGAATCTCCAAGAGACGCTCTGGTGCATGCTTGGCCACCCGGTCTACTCTATGCCTATCCTCCTCTTCCAATGATACAAGTCTTACAGAAAGCCTCGCGGTTGGGGAGCAAGATGATTCTCATTGCCCCATTCTGGCCTTGACAAATTTGGTTCCCTTACCTGTGGTCTCACCTCGTGAATCACCCTTGGATTCTAGATCCCATTCCGGATCTCATCTCCCATCCATTGGACTTGCCAACTCCAAACCTGGACAGTTTGAAACTGACAGCTTGGTTGCTCCAGTTCCACTCCTAGTTAGGACTCCCGGTATCTCTTCACCAGTCAAAGCCATCCTCGTGGCCGCACATAAGCCCTCCACCAGGAAAGTGTATCACAGCAAATGGAAACGTTTTTCCATCTGGGCGGAGCGCCGCGATCTAGATCCCTTTACGGCTCCTCTTCCATCCATTTTAGACTTTTTAACTGAACTCTTTCAAGAAGGCGCTAGTTGTTCAACTGTCAAAGTGCAATTGGCAGCCATTTCTCATTATCATGTGGGACATGATACAGGGCCCTTGATGTCAGCCAAATTGTGTAAAACCTTTCTCAAGGGTACCTTTTTACTTAGACCTCCTGTAAAAGAAGCCGCACTTCATGGGATCTTACTTTAGTTCTTCAAGCCTTGACTGCTCCACCCTTTGAACCCGCTGCTTCAGTGGATCTCAAATTCTTGTCATGGAAAACAGCATTCCTTGTAGCCATTACTTGAGCAAAAAGAGTGTCGGAACTTCAGGCTCTTTCTGTAAAGCCTCCATACCTGATTTTTCACCCTGATAGAGTGTACCTCAGGATAAATTCCTCCTTTCTTCCCAAGATAGCATCAGAAACCAACATAAACCAATCCATAAATTTACCGGTTTTCTTCCCTAAATATCAAAATAACGGTGAATACAAGCTGCACTCATTGGATGTTCATAGGCAGCTTAGTTTTTATACTCATAGGACGGCTGGCCATAGACAATCTGACCAGCTGTTCATTTCCTTTGCAAATTTAACTTTGGGAAAGCTATCTCTAAAGTATCTTTATCTCGCTGGATTTCCCAATGTATCCTACAGGCTCATCAAGCCTCGGGTAGACCCGCACCAGAAGGAGTTCGTGCTCATTCCACTCGCTCCATTTCTACTTCTGCGGCTTTCAAGTCTAGAGTTCCTTTGGATGATATTTGTTCTGCAGCCACTTGGGCTTCATCTCATACCTTTATCAACCACTACAAGCTAGACCTGCTTTCTAGAGGGAGAGCATCCTTTGGCTCTGCGGTGCTTCGTAATATCCTTCCATGATGGCCACCCAGGGTGCAGGTAGCTGGGGACTCTGTCCCACAGGTTGCTGACAAATGAACAATCCTACTTCAGATTTAGAAGTTATGTACTCACCATAACGCTCCATCTGAGTAGGTAGCTCATTTGTCTAACCATCCTCCTTCCCCCTGACCTTCTTCGGATCTGTTAGTTTTTAGATATCCTTTGTTGGATATATATTGAGAGGCAAACTCGATCTGAGGTCATGGAGGGTTAGCAGGGGATTATGGGTGAAGGGAGGAGCTAGGAGCTCGGATCCATTAGCTTGAAACAAGTTGCCAGCTCAGATCCGATATTGGATCCGTAACCCACAGGTTGCAGACAAATGAACTACCTACTCAGATGGAACGTTATGGTGAGTACATAACTTCTAATTTTGGTTGTAGTAGTGCAGATGTAACCTTGCTTGTAGTTTTGGTTGTGGTAACTGTAGTGTGTAATTTTTTTGTGGTTAGTTGCCTTAACTTTTCTGTGTGTGTTTCCTTGTTCCTTGGTTTTCTTTCAGGATGTCCAAGGATCCTAAGCCATCAGGATTCAAGAAGTGTGACTCATGCTGTCAGAAGATGTCTCTGACAGATGGTCACTTTTCTTGTGTTTATTGTCTGGGCAACATGCACCTGCAGGACTCTTGCTCGATTTTCCATGCTTTCAGTCCAAGAGTCCTGCAGGAGCGCAAAAACAAGTTGATCCTGAGGGGTTTGCTTAAGCCCCAAGATTCACCGGCTAAGGCTCAGCCCGTGAAATCTTCCAGGCCACCTAAACCTTTGGCTCCCAGTTCGGAACCGTCGTTGGGTGAAGCTATACCATCCATCTTGGCTCCGGCTGGAACCGATGTTCCTCCCTTCCAGTCGCCTCCGACACGTTCCTCGCAGCCGTCAGAGAGTAGAAAAAGATCCAGGTCTCCTTCTCTGGAGTCGATACATTCGGCTCCGAGATCACCTCTGCTCCAGTCGGAGCATAGTCATCGCTCATCTCACTCTTTCTCGGTCCTCAAGACTTTCAGACCATGACTTGGAAAGAGTGGTCAGTAGGCTGTTAAAATCGCAGGCCCTATCCAAAATGTTGTCCAGCCCCCCTCATCAGGTGTTGGCTCTGTCCACGTCTGTAGATATTCCTCCTCCGACTCATTCTTTGAGCCCGGAGCCGGAGTTCGTTGGGGTTCGAGTCGTGGAACGTCGGCTCAGATACCTTCTACTTCGGTTCCGTCATCAGCTCCGATCCCTTCCATGGTACCGTCCCTGGAGGGATCTGGGTGCCGGGACTCCCTCGTCGGCTCCGAGGCGGCGAGTGGCATCGGACCCTTGTCCGACCCTGCTCTCCCCCCTCAGGGCTTCGGCTCAGGTGAGCTCGGCTCCCACATCTGCCTCGGAGCTGTCTCCCTCGGTGCGGAGAGGGATTCTGGTTTATTCGGAACTGGAGCACTCTCTGCATCTGGGCAGGGACGCCTTTGAGGTGATGAGGAGTGCACTGGCCCCTGAGTCAGTCCTACGATCGAACCCATCGGTTCCTCCCCCTATGGTGCCTGCGTCAGCCACTGCCCCTCTTCCAGATCCCAAGCGTGGGGATCCAGCACTCCAGGACACCCCTTTGGGTGTATTTTCCTCTTCCGAGGCCTGCCCTGATCATTCAGAGGAGCCACCTCGTAAGAGGAAATGCAAGAGGAAGCATGCTGACTCCCCCGAGTCTGTCAATCAGATAATGACTTAGAGGATTCGGAAGGGTCCCCAAGATCCCCCTCGGAAGATGTCTCCTTCTCAGACATCCTTGAGATGCTTAGGCAGAGGGGGAACTGGACTGACCTAAGCCCTTCTGAGGATGAGTCGGTATTCCCGGATGCGTTTGGATCCCGACCTTCCACCTCCTGGGTGTCTCCGCATTTTGACCCACTGAGGTCTGTGGTGGCTCAGAAGGCGTGGTCACCTTCAGACACAGTGGAACCGACCCCAAGAAGACCTGCTAAATTCATAACTGCACCACAGGACAAACAGTTTTTAACCAAAGGTGTCCCCGTTGATGCCATGGTGGTATCGGCGGCCACAAAGAAGGAGTTGGCAGAAACTTCATCTGTCCATCCCCCTAACAAGGAGTCCAGGACGATGGACAGATATGGGAAGCGGATGTTCTCTTCAGCGACCTTTTCCATGAGGTCCCTGAATTATTTGTGCCACTTTACCGGTCTTCAAAGGGATCTCCTTAAAGAGCTTGGAGATACCCTCCAAGATCCATCGGCTGAGGGGGCCCAGGCTAAGGCAGTTTCCCAGCTGGCGACTCTTAATTCAGTGGTAAACTCCTCCATGAGGCTCATTTCGTGTGCAGCCGATGGTGCGAGTAGAGCCGCAGGCACAGGCGTTGCCCTAAGGAGACACGCTTGGATGTGGCTATGTAACTTTGCTGAACCTTTCAGAGCATCTTTCACCAACACCCCCTTTGATGGTTCCTCTCTCTTTGGATCACAGGTGAAGGACACCCTTACCAGGTGTGAGCAGGAAGGCAAGACTCTCTCTGCCGTAGGAGTCCGTTTTTCCACTCCTTCCAGACCATATCCCAAGGGTCAGAAGAGTGGAAAGATGTGGTTCCGGACACACGTGGTGAGTTTCCATCCAGGGGCAGAGGAGGGAACAATAATAGACACCGCCCTCATGGCAGAGGGGGTCTGCAAAGTCAGGGCAGCAGAGAATCCTTCTCTGAGAAGCCCTTCCAACATCCCTGAAGGGTTGCCCGGCTGCCCACCTCTGGAGGCAGTCGGGGGAAGATTATCACTGTACCCAAGAGCTTGGCAAGACATAACACAAGACAAATGGGTACAGTCCGTTATATCCGGAGGCTACAGAATTCCCTTTGTTCGCACCCCCTTAAAGTCAAACAAGTCCCTTCCAGACGTTCCACCCAATCTAAAGGTCCAAGCAGTTCAAGAAGTCTCAAAACTGCTAAGAAAAAGGGCCATCCAGCAAGTCCCAGCAGACCAACAAGGATCCGGAATTTACTCAAGGTTCTTTTTGGTACCAAAAAAGACAGGGGACTAGAGACCAATTAAGGATCTCAGCAGACTGAACAGGTCTGTACAAAGAATGAAGTTTCGGATGGTCACGCTACAGTCCATTTTACCCTTCCTGGGTCGGGACAATTGGGTGTGCTCTATAGATCTTCAGGATGCGTACTACCGCATCAAAATGGACAGATGCTCCAGAAGATTCCTTCGCTTCTTCCGGCTGGGACCCAGCCATTATCAGTTCAGAGCTCAGCCCTTTGATCTCACCACAGCCCCCAGGGTGTTCACCAAATGTATGGCAGTAGTTACCGCTCATATCTAGACAACTGGCTCCTCACTGCTACCACCAGGCATCACCTTCTGCGAGCCAGAGACTGCACTATCGAGACTTGCTCCAGGCTAGGTATCACAATAAATTTCGAAAAGTCTGCATTGTCGCCCTGTCAGTCTATCACCTTTATAGGTGCAAATTTAAATACCAAAGACATGTCAGCGAGCCTTCCACCAGACAGGGTATTAGTGATTCAACAACAACATGTGAAGATTTTATTAGCATGCAAAAGAATTCAAGCCAGGTTTGTCCTCCAAACTCTGGGCCTCATGGCAGCAGCGATCATACTTGTCCCTCTAGCTCGTTTTCACATGAGGATTCTCCAGTGGCTTCTTTTCACTCATTGGTCCTTCCAGCAGCTTCCCATGTCTTACATTATCATGATCACACAAGCATGCAAGAAGCACCTGGCATGGTGGATGGTCTCCACATCAGTGTCCCACGGCAGACCATTTGTACTCCCCCCTCCAGTTGCTACGGTGACCATGGATGCCTCCCTGATCGGGTGGGAGGGCATTATCAGGGCAGAACAGTCCAAGGCACCTGGCAACCTCATGAGTACCATCTGCATATAAACATCTTGGAGATGAGGGCCGTGCTCTTAGCGTTGCAAGCTCTTCAGGATTGTCTTCCTACCAGGACCATTGCAATTCAAACGATTCAAACGGACACTATGTCAGTAGTGTGGTACATCAACAAGCAGGGCGGAACCAGGTCCTACACCCTATGTCGAGAAGCACTCAGACTCTGGCAGTAGGCAATCTCTTCCCAACGGTTTCTGATCGCAGCGCACATCCCTGGGAGGTCCAGCATCCTAGCAGACAGGCTGCGCAGAACAATTCTCATGCTTCACGACTGGTCTCTGAATCAGGTAGTTGCGGACTAAATCTTCCGCAAATGGGGCCCACCTTGGTGCGACCTTTTTGCAACTCCCTTCAACAGCAAGTGCAGCAATTTCTTCTCTCTCCTTCCACTTTCCGGACATTCCCCCAGAGACGCTCTAGTCCACTATTGGCCTCAGGGACTTCTTTATGCATTCCCTCCTTTTCCCCTAATCCCGAAGCTAATAGAGAAAGCTACCGTATTCAGCTGCAAAATGATCCTCATTGCTCCTTACTGACCTCAACAAATATGGTTCCCATTCCTGCATCGCCATCTTCTCGAGCAGCCTTGGACTCTGGACCTAGCTCCAGACCTTTTGATTTATCAATCGGGCATGCTGCACCAATCCCTATGATCTCTCCAGCTCACTGCTTGGTTACTCCACTTCCAACTTTAGCCAGGCTTACAGATAACTCCCCCTCTGTGCGCGAAATCATTTTGTCATCGCACAAGTCTACGACTAGAAAAACTTACACTAGTAAGTGGAAACGTTTTTGTTCCTGGGCAGAGGCTAAGAGTATAGACCCCTTTTCAGCCCCTGTACACCATATTTTGGAATTTCTTGCGGAACTCTTCCATGCTTGGTCCGCTTCCGCTACAATTAGAGTTCAGTTAGCTGCAATTTCAAATTTTCACATTGGCCTGTCGGAAAACAATATCATGTCTCCTAAGCTATGTAAAGCCTTTCTCAAAGGGACCACTCTGCTCAGGCCCCCAGTGAGAGATCCTCCACCACCGTGGGTTCTAAATTTGATTTTAGCTTCTCTAATTTTGCCCCCTTTCAAACCTGCAGCTTCTTGTTCCTTGAAGTTCTTATCTTGGAAAACCTTTTTTCTGGTAGCTATTACTTCAGCCAGAAGAGTTTCGGAACTCCAGGCTCTTTCTGTCCGTCCTCCATACCTCGTGTTCCACAATGACAGGGTTGCTCTCAGGACTAATCCTTCCTTCTTTCCTAAGGTCTCTTCAGAGAATAACTTGAAATCAGTCCATAGACCTTCCAGTGTTTTTTCCTAACCACTCCAACAGGGCGGAATATAAGTTGCATCAGTTAGATGTTCACAGGCAACTATGCTTTTATTTGCATAGAACTAAGGACATCAGAAAATCGGACCAACTTTCCTGTCTTATGCAGTGGGTAAACAAGGTCTTCCAGTCTCCAAAGTAACCTTATCCAGGTGGTTGACTTCTATCATCACATTTATATATCAACTGAGGAATAAAGAATTGCCAGTCAAACCAAAAGGTCACTCCACCAGAGTTTTAGCCACTTCGGTAGCCTTTCAGGCTAGGTTGCCCATGGAATCTATTTGTGCTGCGGCTACGTGGGCCAACCCACATACTTTCATTTCGCATTACAAGTTGGATGTGGTTTCCAGGAGCAGAGCTGATTTTGGTTCCATTGTTCTGAAGAGTCTGTTCCGGTGAGCCACCCAGGACTTTAGGTGCTAGGGACGCTGTCCCAACCAGCAAGAATGAAGGCGAGATAGACAACTTAACATAAAGAAGTTATGTACCTACCATAACGTTCCATGTTAGTTGTCTTCTTCTCGCCTTCTTTCTTGCATCCCACCCTCCATCCCCCTATCCTAGTGGACCGAGAAGAGTTCCTCTTGATTTTTCACTGGCTGAGTCTTCTCTGGCTATTCCTTTCTGACTAGTAGTCTCTCCAGTAGGATTTATGCATTCTAGGATAGGATTCCTTTATTATTATGTCTGCAGTTAGATTTACCAAACGAGATGTGGGTATCTAGCGCCAGGCATCATGGGATATAAGGTGGCCTCGAGCTAGTAAGCAGCTCTCGAGCTTTTGAAGATGGCCGAGTCGGAGTTGAGGATCGGCTCCGAACCCCAACCAGCAAGAAAGAAGGCGAGAAGAAGACAACTAACATGAAACGTTATGGTAGGTACATAACTTCTTTATCTCATTGCCACCATTGCAACTTCAACATTTCCCAGATGAGCTTGAAGCAGTGGGGTAAATTTCTTTCAGTTTTGGACAAACAAATGCCGTCTTTCTTTATTCTTCAGAAAATACTTTTAGACTCTTAAATATGTAATGACAGTTTCTTTGGTCTAATCTAAAAGTTTCATATCTAGTTTTACAGCTCTTACTCTCTCTCTCCCTTTCTTCCCTCCCCAGCCCCTGTTTAAAATAAAAACAAGAAAAAACATCTTTCTTTTACTTATTGCCTTAAAAGCTCCAGTCTTTAAGCTGCATTGCTGAACTATGATCATTGTTGTTCCTGTTGTTTTGGTGTGTTATTGGTTTAAGTTCAGGCCTAGGTATGAAAACAGATCCAAAGCCAGTATTAAGAAGTGTAAATGGTGTGGCCATAACATTTCACACACCCAAGACCTCCACAGTGTGTGTGTAGTATGTCATAGAGTAAGGCATTTGGACAGACAGAAATTGCATTGAGTGCAGAAGTTTCAACTCCCATACTCTGCTAGATAGGAGAAACAATTTTTATTTTTTTTTTTTTTTTTTTTTTTACTAAGGGCTTGCTGCATCAGTTAAGGTGAAGGAGGCTTCGGAGGATAAGAATTACCATTTTTCAAAGGTGGCATGACCTGAGAAAAAGAGGGAAAAAATGCAGGGTTGATGACCCTTACATTTATATTCTAGAAAAGATTCATCAAGTAAAGACTAGGCTATCTGTTTCGCCTTCTTGACTTGGACCCTCTTCTATCACCTCGCCCATCAGACCCACTTTTTCTCAGCCAGAGTCATCTGGTATTACCCACTCAACACTGAAAAGAATGGCTGAAAGTTTTTCTTCAGAACAAGAGCATTTGCGGTTTCTTACCTCTAGTCCTACCTTTACCTGTTCACTTTGATGCTACAGCCCTACTCCTTTGGAAACATGTCAGCCTTCATGAAGGCCCAGCATCAGTATAATGTCATCTCAACAGCCTCAGAATCTACAGCATTTTCAGAGGAATTCCCTTTTTAGCGAAGACTTCCAGTATAGCCTTTCCCTTTGAGGCAGAGATGGTCCAAATCATTCAGGTTGCAGAAGGTCTATTCAAGGACCAAGTCAGTACGAGCTGTGAAAGGTTGCCAGGCTTTTCCACTGTGGAGGCACTTGTGGGATGTGTTGCTTGACTCTTGAAAGTGTGGTGGGCCATCACAGAAAATTATATCCAGAGACTAATTGATTCCTTTTTTGGAGATGCACAAAAGCATGCTATCACCACCCCACCCCCCAAGCAGTGTTACCAGGATAGAAAAATGCAGCTGTGTAAGATATAAGAATCCTCCTAGAGAAAATAGCCATCTAGGAGGTCCTGCCAGACCCGAAAGGGTCTGGGTTCTACTCCAGGTGGTTGTTGGTGCCTAAAAAGATTCAAGACCTCTGATCTATTCTTGACTAATGTCGATTAAACCAATTTGTGAAGGAGTCATTATGGATGGTTGGAGTGCAGGCAACTTGATTGGCTCTTCAGACTTAATGAATGCATGCCAACACATCAAAATAACATGTATATCAAGGAGAGTCCTGTGTTTCAGATGGGAGCCAGTCATTATCACTTTTGATATCTATGCTTTGGACTCACTACAGCTCCATCCTCCAACCCCACAGTTTTTATCAAATCCATGGCTTCAGTCTCGGCTCATATGAAACTTTTCAGAGTAAGGAATTTCCCTTACCTGGATAACTGGCTCATAGCAGCCCCTACTGTGCAGTTATTCCTAATGGCAAGATGGTACTTACTCTGGCTGTGCCTTTCGTTTATAGTATCACAGTCAATCTGGCAAAGTACCAGTTACAACCAACATATTCTTTGATTTTCATTGGCTTCCAGTTGGATACAGTCACTGTAAAAGCAAAATTATTTATAGATAGTATTTCCTCTGTTGTGAATGAAGTAAAAAGTCTCTCTCAGAATTTGCTACATACGGTGGCTGTAATTGTGAAAATGCTGGGTCTCATGACTGTGTTTATTCAGATGGCTCCTCTTGCTAGGTTTACATGAGAATACTATAATGGACCTTCAGAATTCAGTGGAATCAAGTACTTCAATCAATGATGTATACAGTCCAGCTTTCAAACATGTGCATCAAGAGTATATAGTGGAGGACAAAACTGCGGAATCTGTCCATGGGGGATATTCTTCCCTTACTGTCGCAGTAATAATGTACACATCCATTTTGGAGTATGAGAGCATTATCTGCACAAGACTATAAAGGGGACTTGGACAAAATAAGAGTTCAGATTGCACATCAGTGTGCAGGTGATGAGAGCGATCCTCCTGGTGTTGTAAGCATTTGAGGACTTGCTTCCCCAGGGTGAGATTGCTTTTCACACAGACAGCATGGCAACATACCTTTCAATTGTCCAGTATTTTGCAGAATGTCCAGATTTTTCCTTCATATTTTTCATCTGTTACTTGTACATTTCATTGTTTTCTGCACATTGTTGATAACTGATGTCTCTAAATAAAAGATATTTGAATTTCTGAGATCTTGTTCTTCAGAAAAGTCATGCTGGGGGGGCGTGGCTAGGATGTAGACTGGTTGGCAGCATCTTTTCCCAGCTCTGCACTCAAAAGATATTTCTGACAGGAAGATATTGTAGACAAACCTATTTTGTTGAATTACTTCTACTAATATCACTAGAAGTCTACAGTGCAAAAAATTTGGCTTTAAACATTATTTTTCCTGTCAAAAACAAGAATTAAGGTATCTGAATCTACTGAAAATTAGCTTTTCTAAGCATATCACACAGGACCAGACGATGAAAAAGTAGATACAGTCTTTATTAAATGCTATACAAGACTTGTCAGTGAAATTTGACAAAATGAATACCAAACTGGACACTTTTGAGGAGAGATCTACAAAACAAATACAGCAACTACAAGAAATAATGACGCAACAGAAGTCTCAAATAGCTGACGTAGAGAGATCCTTAAATGATACCGAGGGCAGACTCTCAGAACAAGATCTTCAGGCACATTTTTTATCACAACAAAATGCTTCATTACAAAATAAAATGGATCTAGAGAATAGGTCCAGACGAAATAACCTTCGCATCTATGGGCTACCAGAGAAAACAGAGGGAGATAACATGGTGACTTTCCTTACTACCTGGTTACCAGAAGTTTTAAAATTGCCTGAAGCTCTTTCTTATGGAATTGAAAGAGCCCTAAGAGCTGCTTCATCAACCATCAAATCAAAAAATCACCCGAGATCAATAATAGCAAAGTTTTTTTCATCACAGGACAAGGAACTTATTTTAAAAACAGCATGGTCAACTTCTCCAGTTAAATACAAAGACAACATAATCAGATTTGATAATGATTATTCTGCTGGAGTTATAACTGCAAGAAAAGAATGTCTCCCTCTGATAAAGGAACTGAAAAAAAGGCAACTTAAAGTCCACTTGCTGTTCCCTGCAAGAATAAAAATATTTTTTACTGAAGGTCCTAAAACTTTTGACACTCTGCAAGCAACAGTTTCTTATCTTTCAGCTAATAAAACCTTGGATAATGTGGAATAAATGGATTTCTCCCAATTTGGGGTTAAGCGTCACTTAGAAAAAAATGAATGGAGCACTGCTGACAAGAAGAAGAAGAAACGATAAAAGACATATGAAAAACACAAACATTATTGTCTTCTATTTGCTCTGTAAGGCAAAAAAGTTCTTTGAAAGCATTCATGCTTTACACATGTGTCAGTCTTTGAAGCAATATAAATACAAGATAAGCAGGACATTTTATAACTAAAGGAAACAACCCTAATGAAAGCAAGGTAACATATCTTTCTCTATTACAGTGTAAATACTTAGTCATGATTTTTCTAACTCTAAATGATATTTTTCTAACTCTAAATGATATTTAGATAGTTCATTTATAAATTACCTGCCTTTTACTGCTAGTATAGAATATGATGTATTTACACTGACTTATTAATGTGGTGTGTTTAAATGAGCATGATTCCTTTTTATATTATTTACACTAAGCTGCATGAAATATCTAAACTTTTA
>NC_056733.1:542647515-542920015 GCF_019279795.1 Protopterus annectens
TTATTCAGTTATTACCTTTTTACTGTTTTAATAGCTTGAATTGTTTGTTGCACTTCCATGTTTAAGTTTTGCTTAAAGCTTAAACAACAGGCTAATACACTCAAGTGTACTAGCTTTTGATAGCAATTAGTCGAAAAACACAGAATTTATTGTATTTTCTGCCTATCTGAAAAAACTTGAAAAAAACAAAAAAATACTCTTGTTTTCCATACTTTCCTAATAGTTTGTTCCAGAGATCAGATTTTGCTGATCCCTGGGCTTTGTCTTGGTTCCTGTGTTTCTCCATTTTCCTTGTTTGGTCAGGGGGAAGTTTCTTTACTCACCAGTGAGAGTGGGGAGTACTGAGCTGCCTGTTTGTCCTCAGAGGAGTGGTTTAAGGCAGTAACTTGTAGTTTATTGGCCATTTTGGGTCATTTCCTGTCTTTTCCAGCCCCCTGCTATAAAGCACGCTTTAGCGGGCTTTTCTGGTTATAAAGAACTCAGCACAGCTCCTCGTGGTATCCAGCAGAGTTCATAGAGCAGCAGAGACCAGAAAAGACAAACTTTCCAGATTCTAAGTATTTTTTTCTGCATTTTCGACTTTTTAAGCCTTTCGATGACTATTTCTGCCTGTTTTATTCAGTTATTACCTGTTTTTACTGTTTTTAATAGCTTGAATTGTTTGTTGCACTTCCTTGTTTAAGTTTTGCTTAAAAGTTAAACAACAGGCTAATACACTCAAGTGTATTAGCTTTTGATAGCAATTAGTCGAAAAACACAGCATTTATTGTATTTTCTGCCTATCTGAAAAAAAAACTTGAAGAAAACACAAAAATACTCTTGTTTTCCATACTTTCCTAATAGTTTGTTCCAGAGATCAGATTTTGCTGATCCCTGGGCTTTGTCTTGGTTCCTGTGTTTCTCCATTTTCCTTGTTTGGTCAGGGGGAAGTTTCTTTACTCACCAGTGAGAGTGGGGAGTACTGAGCTGCCTGTTTGTCCTCAGAGGAGTGGTTTAAGGCAGTAACTTGTAGTTTATTGGCCATTTTGGGTCATTTCCTGTCTTTTCCAGCCCCCTGCTATAAAGCATGCTTTGGCGGGCTTTTCTGGCTATAGAGAACTCAGCACTTCTCCTCGTGGTATCCAGCAGAGTTCATAGAGCAGCAGAGACCAGAAAAGACAAACTTTCCAGATTCTAAGTATTTTTTTTCTGCATTTTCAACTTTTTAAGCCTTTCGACGACTATTTCTGCCTGTTTTATTCAGTTATTACCTTTTTTTACTGTTTTTAATAGCTTGAATTGTTTGTTGCACTTCCTTGTTTAAGTTTTGCTTAAAAGTTAAACAACAGGCTAATACACTCAAGTGTACTAGCTTTTGATAGCAATTAGTCGAAAAACACAGCATTTATTGCATTTTCTGCCTATCTGAAAAAAAAAAACTTGAAAAAAACAAAAAAAATACTCTTGTTTTCCATACTTTCCTAATAGTTTGTTCCAGAGATCAGATTTTGCTGATCCCTGAGCTTTGTCTTGGTTCCTGTTTTTCTCCATTTTCCTTGTTTGGTCAGGGGAAGTTTCTTTACTCACCAGTGAGAGTGGGGAGTACTTAGCTGCCTGTTTGTCCTCAGAGGAGTGGTTTAAGGCAGTAACTTGTAGTTTATTGGCCATTTTGGGTCATTTCCTGTTTTTTCCAGCCCCCTGCTATAAAGCACGCTTTGGCGGGCTTTTCTGGCTATAGAGAACTCAGCACAGCTCCTCGTGGTATCCAGCAGAGTTCATAGAGCAGCAGAGACCAGAAAAGACAAACTTTCCAGATTCTAAGTATTTTTTTTCTGCATTTTCAACTTTTTAAGCCTTTCGACGACTATTTCTGCCTGTTTTATTCAGTTATTACCTTTTTTTTACTGTTTTTAATAGCTTGAATTGTTTGTTGCACTTCCTTGTTTAAGTTTTGCTTAAAAGTTAAACAACAGGCTAATACACTCAAGTGTACTAGCTTTTGATAGCAATTAGTCGAAAAACACAGCATTTATTGTATTTTCTGCCTATCTGAAAAAAAACTTGAAAAAAACAAAAAATACTCTTGTTTTCCATACTTTCCTAATAGTTTGTTCCAGAGATCAGATTTTGCTGATCCCTGGGCTTTGTCTTGGTTCCTGTGTTTCTCCATTTTCCTTGTTTGGTCAGGGGGAAGTTTCTTTACTCACCAGTGAGAGTGGGGAGTACTGAGCTGCCTGTTTGTCCTCAGAGGAGTGGTTTAAGGCAGTAACTTGTAGTTTATTGGCCATTTTGGGTCATTTCCTGTCTTTTCCAGCCCCCTGCTATAAAGCACGCTTTAGCAGGCTTTTCTGGCTATAGAGAACTCAGCACAGCTCCTCGTGGTATCCAGCAGAGTTTATAGAGCAGCAGAGACCAGAAAAGACAAACTTTCCAGATTCTAAGTATTTTTTTTCTGCATTTTCAACTTTTTAAGCCTTTCGACGACTATTTCTGCCTGTTTTATTCAGTTATTACATTTTTTTACTGTTTTTAATAGCTTGAATTGTTTGTTGCACTTCCTTGTTTATGTTTTGCTTAAAAGTTAAACAACAGGCTAATACACTCAAGTGTACTAGCTTTTGATAGCAATTAGTCGAAAAACACAGCATTTATTGTATTTTCTGCCTATTTGAAAAAAAAAAACTTGAAAAAAACACAAAAATACTCTTGTTTTCCATACTTTCCTAATAGTTTGTTCCAGAGATCAGATTTTGCTGATCCCTGGGCTTTGTCTTGGTTCCTGTGTTTCTCCATTTTCCTTGTTTGGTCAGGGGGAAGTTTCTTTACTCACCAGTGAGAGTGGGGAGTACTGAGCTGCCTGTTTGTCCTCAGAGGAGTGGTTTAAGGCAGTAACTTGTAGTTTATTGGCCATTTTGGGTCATTTCCTGTCTTTTCCAGCCCCCTGCTATAAAGCACGCTTTAGTGTGCTTTAGCGCGGAGTTGCTACAGGAGCACACAAGAGCAGCGGCGGTTAATCAAGGTTAAGCTATTCGGGCTACCTAAAGTCCACTCTTCAAATTTTCCCTTAAAACAGCCTTCCTTGAACTGTACTGCTGATCAAACCAGCGTATTCTATATCTAAAAAGTTCAGCTCTACTTGATTCTTAAGTAGACTATTCTCTATCTGTAAAGTCTAGCACTTGCTCCTAAAGTATTTTTTTACATTGATATAGCACTTTTATTATACATAGTACCCCACCAGCCAAAAATCCCTTTTTGATCACCCACATCCCCCGGAGTCTTTTTAAAGTCTTTGTCTATTCCCTCTAGCATGTCGAGGGATCAGTTGCTAGTGTCCTCTCCTGCTCAGCTGGTGAATCTGGGAATATTGAGGCGATGTTACAATTGTCTCATGTACACGGACAACCCTCTCCTTCTCCCACAAAACACAAATACATGCGAGAGATGCAACTATATAGCCAAACTGGAGGCTGAGCTCTCTCAACATAGGACTGGCAAGACCAGACAGGAGGAGAAGGTAACCACACACACCACAAACCCAGTCTCACATAGTACTATCACAACTTCAAATCATACACATAAATACACAAAGACATACTCGGAGGCTCTGATCAAAAATCTACCAAAACAGCAGAGGCCACCAAAGCAGACACCCAAACAACTGCCACCTCAGGACACAACACATGCAACACATAGACCACATAGTCAGTGTGCCAAACAGTCTCAGCCCTTAAGGCCAAACACAATGCCAGACACACTCGTCATTGGTGACTCCATAGTCAGACACACTGACATCCCGCTCACCAGATTGAGTAAGGAAAATGTCACAGTAAGCTGCCTGTCGGGTGCTAGAATCCGCCACATAACGCAAGCACTCAGGTCTCTCAACAGCAGGTACAAGTACGACTCTGTCATTGTCCACGCTGGTGTGAACGACCTGAGACGTACCTCCTTGGACTACATGAAAAGAAACATAGAGAAGCTCTCTGATTATGTAGCCCAGGCAGGTATGACCCTGACCTTGAGCAGTATCCTACCTTCACCAAGAATGATGCCACAATACAGAGACAAGATGATCAGCTTTAATAATTGGCTTAAACTCTGGTGTCATTCAAAGGGGATCCAATGTCTGTCTGCCTGGGATGACATGTTGGACAAGCCACGCTGCTTTGCAAGGGACGGCTTGCACCTGTCACCCCTGGGCTTCCAGATATTGGCAAAGGCTCTTGCCACCCCCATAGTGCCTTTTTTAGGCAAGGCTCAAATTCTAAACCTACCACCCTAGAACACAAAAAAGGAAAAAACTAAGGGTAATGCTGCTCAATGCCAGAAGTCTCAACCTCAAGATGCACGCACTCGAGGCCCTTCTCAGTATGGAGAACATTGATGTCTGTGCTGTGACTGAAACCTGGTTCAAGGCTCCCGACAGCACCCCGGCACTATCAGGTTTTACCTCATATCATGCGTTCCGGCCCCAAAATCCGGACAACACCAAGAAAGGAGGGGGGGTGTCTATATTCATCAAGGACACCCACACCTCAAGGTTGGTGGCAACGTACGATGCATCGGAGACCATCCAGGTGCAATTAACCATAGGCAAGACTGCTCTGCAATTTGTAGCATGTTACAGGCCACCCTCTCAATCTCAGGAACCTCACATAGCTTTCCTGAAAACACTGGAGGGGATAATTGTATCTCCAAACACCATCATACTAGGTGACTTCAACTACCCGAATATAGACTGGGATCACTACTCAAGCCCCAACACTCTAGCCCAAAGGTTCCTAGAGTTCATAAACTCAAATGCCATGGAACAACTAGTCACCATCCCCACAAGAGGAGAAAACATACTAGATCTCATCATCACGAACATGGGGTCACAATGTTCAACACCGGAAGTATACCCCTCACTGGTGAGATCAGACCATAAACTAATCTCACTGGAAGTCCACATCCCGCCCCCACCTGAGATGAAAAAGACCACAGTGAAGAACTTCTCAAAAGCAGACTTCACACTTCTAAAGACTGGTGTGGTCTCTTTTAAGGCCCCCGAGCCTGCGGAAACCATTACTCAAGCCGCTGAATCACTTACAAATGCCCTCTACCAGCACCTACAGGACTGCATGGATCAGGCAATCCCAAACAAAACAAAGACTCTTTGTACCAAAGGCAAGCGTCCAGTCTGGTGGACCCCAGCCATAAACAAGCTCTACAACAAAAGGAGGAAGCTACTACGAAATAGAGCAAAATCCTTAAAAGGGAAAACACCTTTGATCATTATAAGTAAAAAACTAAGATCTCTCATAAAATCATCCAAGGCAAATTTTGAGAGAAAAGTCGCTAAGGACTCAAAAGACAATCATAAGGCCTTCTTTAGCTATGTTAGAAACCTGGGAGGAAACTCCCAGATATGCTCAGAATTAGTTCAAAATGATGTAAAAATTACTGAACCTACAGACATTGCCAACATATTGGCTGACAGGTTCAGTGCAAACTTCTCCCCCCCAAAAGATGAGATATCTATACCAGAGGATTGTAGCCCCCCAAACATCTCTAACACTCAGGTGAGAACTGCTCTCTCCAAGGCAAAAAACACAGCATCCATGGGACCAGATGGTGTCCCCGGTTGTGTGCTCCACGAACTCAATGAGGAATTAAACCCGCAGTTAGGGCAGATGTTTAATCTTAGCCTCACCTCAGGATACATGCATAAGGAGTGGCGTACGGCAACTGTGGTCCCACTTCACAAAGGCGGTGCCTCCACCGACCCTGGAAATTACCGTCCCATCAGCTTGACAAGCCTGATCTGCAAAGCTATGGAGAGGATCATAATGGAACTCATAAATAAAGACATAGGGGACTTGCAGACTTTGGATCCGACCCAGTATGGCTTTGTCAAAGGCAGATCATGCCTTTTAAACTTGGTTGACTTTTTAGAAACAGTCACCAAGGCCATTGATGAGGGAAAGGCAGTCCACACAGCCTACCTTGACCTGGCAAAGGCTTTCGACACAATACCCCACTCGGGTATCATTGAAAAACTCACCAGCTTAAATGTAAACCCATAAGTCACAAGATGGGTTGCAAACTGGCTAAGTGACAGAACCCACAGGGTCAGAGTTGCTGGCGCCATGTCAGACTCAAAGCCTGTCACAAGTGGTGTCCCACAGGGCTCAGACCTGGGCCCACTCCTGTTCGGCATCTACTTTTCAGAAGTACAAGAAAACACAGGAGGATTATGGCTGACAAAATTTGCAGATGACTGCAAACTGGGCGCCATAGTTGAGAACACATCTGACACAGATATCCTTCAGAAGGGTCTTATAGAAATGGATAACTGGTGCCAGAGCCATGGCCTAAAGTTAAATGCCAAAAAATGCATAGTCATACCCTTCGGGAAAAACAAGGTTACCCCTAGCTACCATATAGGTGGCAACCCTCTAAGTACAGAAGAGGTTATCAGGGATCTGGGGACCCAGGTTGACAGTAACCTTTCATTTGACACTCACATTGCCAAAGTAGTTAGGAAGACCTTCTACATTGCCCACCTGATCATGAAGGGATTCACATCTAGATCAAGGGAGGTCATCGTCCCCCTGTACTCATCACTCATCAGACCAATGATTGAGTACAATGCCCCATTCGGAATGTATCTGACATGACACCTGCAGCAACTGGAAAGGCCCCAAAAGTTCCTCACCAAAAGGATAAAGGGTCTCAAAAATATGTCCTATGCTGCCCGACTGAAGGAACTCCAGCTCTATTCAGTCGCTTACCGTCTGCTCAGAGGTGACCTGTGCCTGACATACAAGGCCATGTCCAACCCAGAATTGATGAACATGCTTCACCTCAAAAAATCTAGATCCCTCAGAACTACAAGGGCGGGAGACTTAAACCTTGACACGGTTATTAATAGGACATGCTGGAGGGACAGATTCATCACCCAGAGACTCCCTATGCTGTGGAACAAAATCCTGGTACATGTGAGGCAGAGCACCTCGCTGGCTTTTTTCAAGAGAAATCTTGACCAATGGATGGGAGATCGCAGATATACCCCAGGGATTATCTCAGTGTCACTGCTTGATAGAGGCACAGCAAAATAATGGGCATAGTATTCTCCAAACTAAAGGGGTGGCGAAAGCCACAAAACTCTGGGCTAGGCTTATAAATGCCCTTGGGCAGATAGCCTAGTATGAACCTATGAATCTATCACTGCTTTGCAGATATTCATGGCTCTGGCTACAACTATTGCCCGAAGACTTTTAATCAAAAATTCTAGATGCTCCACTAGATCACAACCTCCTGTTTGGCAAATATTCAGCAGAACTGTTTAAAAACCTTCAGGAGAAGAGTAAGTAACTACAAGACATTAAGCACCTTCTGGTATCTCCTGTACCAAAATACTACAGAAACTATCCAGCTAAGACTTCCTATGTCAGAAGAACACCCTCTTCTGTTGCCCCTTCTTCTTCCTCCAGGCATAGGAAAGATAACAGGAGGCAAGCCTTTTCCAGGCCTACTCCTTCTCAGTCCACCCACAGACAGCTCTTTCAGGACAGAAATGGTACAAACAACGCATGACTGCCTTGCACATCTCCCCCTGTCAGCCCATCTTCCCCACTGCCTTCCCCTCTTGAGAACATTCACCTCAGACCGCTGGGTTCTGGTAATAGTAGAAGAGGGATATTTTCATTCCATTCCCTCCCAAAAACCAACGACACCTTATCCCTCACATTATTCTGGATCTTCGGGCCCATGGAACAATAGAGTCTGTCCACTCAGGGCAAGAAGGAAAAGGTTTCTACTCAAGGCTATTCCTGGTATCAAAAAAGGCTGAACCATGGAGGCCAATCCTTGATTTGTCCTTTCTAAACCTCTTCTTAAATGTCCCTTTCCTCAGAATGCTATCCCTTCAGACTCTCCTTCCTCTACTGCCACCCCAAGCATTCATGGCTACTCTAGACCTGAAGATGGCCTACCACCGTATCAGCATACAGCTTACCCACAGAAAGTACTTACGTTTTGCTGGGCCCTGTTCTCACTTTCAATTTACTGCCTTGCCCTTTGGATTATGCACTGCACCCAGGGTCTTCACCAAATGCCTAGCTCCAACCATAGCACACTGCAGGACCAAGGGCATTCATATCTATCCTATCTAGATGACATACTCATTCTTGCAGAGAAAGAAAGCATTCTAAAAAAAACACCTGCAGTTTACCATGTCTCTACTACAAGGGTTGGGGTACACCCTCAACCTCCCCAAATCATCCCTTGCACCAGAGCAGAACAAACCCTTCCTGAAATGCGGGATCTGAACAGACCTGATGAAGGCATTCCTCCCTCTGGACATGGTGCTTTCTCTAACAGACCACTTCCAGAATCTTATCCAGACCCACCAGCTGTCAGCAAGGCAATTCATGCAACTTCTGGGTCTTATGGTAGCCACCAATCCCATGCTTCCACTAGCCAGGCTGCACATGAGCAAGCTACAATGGTATCTAAAGAATGTATGGTCCCAACACAGTCACTCTCTAGAGTTCCAGATCCTCTTCCTACCCTGCCTCAAGTCAGAAATACAGTGGTGGATCCAACAAATTCAAATGAACCCAGGTCTTCCCCTATTACCACCCACACCAGTTCGACATATGCACACAGATGCCTCAAACCTGGGCTGGGGGGCTGCCATGAAGGGCCTCAAGGTGCAAGAATGCTGGCAGGCACCCTTCCTGAAAAAAACACATCAATGTAAGGAAAATGACTGCAGTTCACTTAGCCCTAAAAGCTTTTCTCCCCTTTCTACAGCCAGGGCCCCTTCAAATCTTCACAGAAAACACCACGGTTATGTGGTACATCAATAAATGGGGGGACCAAGTCCTACATCCTCTGCAGGCTGACAATGCAGATTTGGGACCCATCCTCACAAAACAACTTATCCCTGCAGGCAGTCTACATCTCATCTCAGGACAACCACCAAGCGGATGCTCTCAGCAGATCATTCTGTCTGCATCACGAGTTGATTTTGCACAGAAAAGAAGTTTTTCTAGACATTGTCCACCAGTGGGGTACACCTCAAATAGACTTATTTGCCTCCCCCCAGAACAGACAATTAAGAAAATTCTGTACAAAGGACCACTCCCCTCTATCCTGGAGGGTGGATGCCTTCACCATCTCATGGAAGGGACGATTTCTGTATGCCTTTCCTCTCATTCAAAACGTCCTCCTTAAAATCAGGAAAGACAATCCAAAAATCTTGCTGGTGACTTTCTATTGGCCAAGACAGCATTGGTTCCCCCTTCTACTATCCCTAGCCAAGGGCAATCACCACACATTAGCCCACAAGGTGGACCTACTCACATAGAAGGGAAGTCTCATTCACCTTCATTTGGAGATGCTGTCTCTAACTCTCTGGGTGATACACTTTTAATACCCTCCAGACACCGCTACTCTGAGGACATGCTTTCTGTCCTGAAGGAGGCCAGGAAACATAACACAAGGAGATGCTACATTTTAATATGGGAAAGATTCTTCAAATGGTGTCTCCAAAGGCTCAGGGATCCCTTTCTAGTGAATGTACCTCTGGTCCTAGCGTATGCACGTGAGCTTATCAAGACAGGCCTTTCATACTCTTCAGTGAAAGTGCACCATTCTGCTATCTCTGCCTGCTTACCCTTAGACCCCCTTTACTCTCTAGGCTAGATGTTAAATTGTTCCTGAAGGGGGTCTTGCACATCAGACCACTGTCTTGGGACCTAAACTTTATCCTGGAAAAACACACTGGCCCCATTTTAGCCAGCTAGTTCTGCATCACCACAAATGTGCACATGGAAAACAATCCTGCTGGTAGCTCTCACCTCAGCCAGAAGGGTATCAGAGTTACACACCCTCATGGCATGCCCCCCTACACTATCTTCCAAAAAGATAGAGTAACCCTACGCACCAACCCCTCCTTCATGCCCAAAGTGGTCAACGAGCTTTCATTAAACAAGTCCATTCACCTGCCCATCTTCTTTCCCTCTGCTACCAATGACAGTGAGAGAATTCCCCACTCCCTGGATGTTCACAGGCAATTAAGTTTTTAACTGGATAAAACTAAGAACATTCAAAAATCTAATCAACTATTTGTATCCTTTCACCCCAGGGCCCTGGGGAAGGCAGCCTCCAAACAAACTATCTCCTGTTGGATCAGGAAAACTATTTGTTTCTGCTATTCCTACCATGGCAAGGATTTACTTCGGGGGTAAGAGTGCACTCTACCAGGGTGGTAGGATCCTCCAAGGACTTCTTCAGGGGCCTAGACACAGCCTCCATCCTGGAGGCAGCCACTTGGTCCACTATACACACATTTACCAAACACTAAAAATTGGATCATATCTCCAGAGCCAGAGCAGGTTTTGTTAGGGCAATCCTGTAGGGATTTCTGGAATCAGCTACCTCTACCTTCACCCTTCATTCTTCCTAAATTGTGGTACTCTCCCACAGTAAGAATACTGCAACATGGGAATAGAAGGACATAGAATACTTGTGTAAAATCTTACCATAACCATAGATGCCCTTCTCTTCATGTTGCAGTATTCTTTCCCTCCCACCTAACCCCCAGCATTCCTTTACACCTGTCTAGAAGACACCCTGAGGCACCTCCTGCACTATGGCATTTCTTCTGTCTGGAGGACATCAATTGGTTCTACCTAGTCTACTGTCCAACTGGGCAGTTAGTTCTGACGTCTGTGCATGCAGACATTACATTTAAGGCACCTGGTTTATGGCCCTGCATGTGATGTCCCACACACCAACAGCAACCAGGCTTAAGCTTTTGTATAGGAGCTGGCATTCAGGTCACCTGAGGCAGAGAAGTCCACAGTAAGAATACTGCAACATGGAAGAGAAGGACATCTATGGTTATGGCAAGATTTTACACAACTATTCTTTCTTTCCTTAGACTTATTAGTAATAGATTTACTTTTTCCAAAGTTCCCTGTTACTTATTTAGAACATAAATACTATGCTTCTTCAGTAGAATGACAATAAATATTTCTACCAAGGCAGAAAGGAGTCACCTGAACAAAATAAACTAGTTTTTTTTTAAATATAAGGACTACAGAGGGTGGAGAATGCTGCCATTCAGTGGAGCACCATACTGGCAGTCCCACAATATGCAGTAATTGTAAGCATTTATAGGTTCATAGGTAGATACTAGGCTATCTGCCCTAGAGCATTTATAAGCCTAGCCAGACTGTATTTGGCTTCCACCTCCCTATTAGAATAGCCTACTGTGCCTCTGTAAAGTAGGTCACAGAATGTACCCTTTGAAGATTAGTTTACTGTGCCTCTGTCTAGCAGGGACACAGGGGAGATCCCAGGGGTGAATTTGCGATTTCCCATCCACGCGTCCAAATTTCGCTTGAAGAGGGTCAGCGAGGGGCTATGTCTAACATGAATTGGGATTCTATTCCAGAGTGAGGGGAGCCTCTGGGAAATGAACCTGTCCCTCCAGCATGTCCTATTTATGTTTGTGCTGAGGTTTAGGTCCCTGGAGCGTGTAGCTCTAAGGGACTTGGATTTTTTGAGGTGGAGCATGTCCATTAATTCTGGGTTTGACATGGCTTTGTACGTCAGGCATAGATCACCTCTGAGCAGGCGGTAAGCAACTGAGTAGAGCTGGAGTTTCTTTAGTCGAGCTGCATGGGACATCTGTTTGTAGCCCATGATCCTCTTGGTGAGGTACTTTTGGGGTCTCTCCAGTTGCTGCAGGTGTCAGGTAAGGTACATCCCAAAAGGGGATTCAGTGTCTTAGTACACTTGTGGGTGAATTAGACAAAAATCAACAGTGAGCTGCTAGCATCATCATAAAAGTAAATGGTCTTAAGAGCTGGTATTGTCAAGAAATATGACCCAAAATGCTGCAGATTTCAGGATAATCTAGCAAGTGCTCAACTAACGGTATACAGGATGGAAGGGAAGGATTATGCAGAGAAATTACAGAAGTTAGGTCTGTTTTCATTAGAGTCCAAAAGGGGCAAACAGAACATGATATGGGTCTACACGATCAAGTCAAAGAGATACAAAGGGGGTCAACCTGAAAATAAATTATGGTGGGGAGGTGGCACTCCTCAGAATATAAGTGCCAATTATTTCTTGGGCTTTCCAAAGTATTTTTTTAATGGGGGAAGGCTGCAAACCCATAAAAATGGCTGGTAAATAGGGAATCCTTGTAGGCATTCAGCAGGATGCTGTACAGGTAGAAACAGGAGAGATAGAAGGGTGGCAGTAAGGGGAGTTAGAATATCAATGGCAGTTAGCAGGCACACTAAATAACCTAAATAGTTCACTCTTCTATCACACAGATGCAAAGTATGATTTTTTTTTACACCTTACATAAATAGGCTTCACAATACCATCCATTAGCAGACTGCATTTCAGGATACCTGCTTCTTCCTAGAGAGTGAGCATATCCAATAAGGATGCATTCTAGCCAGTTTTCAGAATTACTTTGTAGTATAACTTGCAATAACTGGATACTAGTTTAATCCATATAACAATAAGACATCGTTAAAAGTAGTGGTATCTTTATGCATACTAAGTTATGGCTACTTAAATAAGACTGTTCCAGTTTTTCTTTGTTACAAACCTATAATTCAATATGTTGCTTGTCCTTCTCCAGACCATTAACAGTATACTGGACAGATGTATACTTCTTAACCTCGTAGTGCAAAAAATCTGGACAAAGGCAATAATAATTGGGGGACAAAGATCTAAAAATAGGGACATATTTTAAATATTGCTCTTGCAAACTTACTAACTTGCTAAAATAACAGATTTGCATTAGCTTGCATTTCCAAAAGGATATGAAGTCTGAAGCTCAAATCTCTCCCATTATTTAGTGACTTCAGTCCACAATGATTTGCCAGAATACGGCAAATTTTATGAGGAGTTGTTTGCTTAGTTTCATGTTTGCTATTTTAACTATTGACAATAAAACATAACAAATTACCTTTACCACATTTGCCCAACAGTTACCCTCATTATATTTTAATAAAAATAAATGCCACAGGATATTCATTAGCTCCCTTCTACCTTATAGAGTAGCATCCATTATCTTTATAGCTTTAAGCAGATCATAGTACCGAGGGCTTTGCTGTTAAGAACCAAATTATGCACTTGCAAAGGGTTAACTTCTAACTATGAAGCACTGAATAATCAGGTTTAACAAAGCAGATGCAATTTCCAACTTCAGCTCTACCGAAGTAGCAGATAAAATAAAGTTTTATATAGAGCAGAGCACAATTCAAATGAGGAAAAGCAAACATCCAGGAAACAAACTGTAGCACTTTGGCACTTGTTCAAAAATGATCTAACAATCAGAAATAGCTTTGGGAATTCCCTTTCTGTTACATTAGCCAAGTGCAGCCTTATCAGTGAGCTGTTCCCCGATGAAGCTGTAGGAAAAGGATAATGATCTTAGTTCAAAACCAAAATGCTGAGAAACGAAACTAACAGATTCTTTCTGCCAAGACTAAGATACATCATTGTTAGTACAGTCAGCTGCACCATCTACCATGACAGTAACTAAAAATCACAACAAGGGCTCCAGTTTTTAAGACCGAACCAAAAGCAGTGCCCCAGTTACAATCCTCCTGTCTGAGAAGATGTGTTCTGGTCCCTAACTCGGTAACTGCCTTTAGGGAAGACCTAGACAGTATGACAATAACACCCCTTGTCCCTTTTAATACTTCTCAGCATACAGAGATGTAACCATGCATCACTCTGAACCTTTACATGTAAATGCCTGCAAATTCCCTAATAAGTTTGTTGAACTCCTTAATTTCTATGACCTCCACATCGCAGGCCTCGGGTATTTTTGGGAATCGAGAAGAGTACATTCCTCCCGTATCCACTCCCAGTACAGATGACAATCTAATAATAACTCCAGGCAACATAAATCTTAGGGAAATTAATGTTGAGCCTATGTAGGCTATGAGTAATGGGGTTCTGCTGTATGGAAAAACAATGTATGGTGTGATAAACTGCATGCTTGACTATCCCATTATTTTTTTTTCAGTATTTACGAACATTTTATTTTTCTTGCACCATGTAAATACTGAGTCAATGTTGTACCCTTGCCCCTTTAAATGGCAGCATTGATGAAAGAAATATGTCATGACATCACTATGGGGTCCAAACTGAGAAAAACAAACAGTAATTAGACTGAAGAAGATATATGCATCTGGTCTGTATCCTCCATACTTTAAGGAGGATCTTCCTTTGTACATTAAAGCATCAAATAACATTTATCTTGCAAACCAAAGTTTAAAGTATCCAATGATTGGCCGTTGCCATAAGTAATGTTCAAAATATTGTGCTTTTTACAGATATGAAAGCTAAGAATCAAGACTGAGACAATTTGGAGCAATTCACAAGATGAAATCCAATAAAAGTTAATATAATTATGATCTAATAAGACAGCATAACTGCAAAGCCCTCACTTGGCTTAAGCACTCCTTTTTTTCTCTAGTATACATTTTATTGCCATAGTCTCTTCATTTGCCAGATAACAATTCTAGATAATGTGCAACATGCCAATAACTTCTGTTCGTTAGTTCAATGGCAGATGGAGAAAGTCTCCTATTTTTGTTTTATACAGTTATATTCATGTGAAATGGAGCCTTGATGGACAGCACAGCTGTGTAAAGGAGAATCCAAGACTGGAACTGTCATTAGATAAGCAGTAGCAAACTTTTCTTGGTTTGGTAAAATAAACTGACTTTATGTTTTTACAGTCCCATTACCTTTCCCTAGTTTAGTTTGAATACCAAAGGACAGCATTTTTTTATTAGCATAAGTGGAATGTTTGGCTAACATTTGGAAACACAGGGTTGTCATAGCCAATGAACTAGGCTTGGCTAGATTTTTCTTTTAGTTTTTTACTGATTAGTTGTTCTGTGTGACCTTGGTATTCATTGTTTTGGATTGTTAGTTGGGATATTTTGCAATCACCCTAATGATAATGGACATCAGTTGGGTACAACAAACTTGTGTTTCCAGTTGTTAGCCAAACATTCCACTTATGCTGTGCTGATGAGGTCATAAGAATGCCAAAACATACATGTCCACAGCTAGTGGGATTTTGGCTTTATTTGCCTGAATTTGTCCATAGCAGACTTAAAAAGAAAAAGTCATGGACATTCAGAATTGCCATATAGCTGAAACACTTGCTGTTGCCGTGGTGGTGCAGCGGTAGCGTTGTTACCTCACAGCAATAGGTTCTCCAGTTCGATTCCCAGCTGGAGTACGGGGAGTGCCTTCTGTGTGGAGTCTGCATGTCCTCCCCGCGGTTGGGCGTTCGAAAGACATGCGTAAATGGGCATGCCTTCGTTGAAGGTTGAACATCTAGCTGGCACCACGGCATTTGTGAAAATCTACTGCCAATCATTAGTGGACTGGAGTTCCGCTGTGGCGACCCCTAACCGGGAAAAGCCGAAAGACAACAACAACTTGCTGTCCTTACAGGGTCATTTGCATATATCCCATGTTGTTTCTAATGCAAGAGGTTTCACGTATCACACAGTGAAAAGTCTAACTTGGCTAGATTATTCTTTTAGTGTTTTACTGATTAGTTGTTCTTTATGACCTTGGTACTTATTGTTTTTTACTCTTCCCCTAGCTGGGAATGATTTTGAAATGATTTATTCAGCAAAATAAGCATAATGCAGAGAAAGTCCTCCCTTAACAAATTCCAGACTCCATTTGGAAGCATATCTAGCCCAGGAGTCCAAATGCTTTAACACATCCAATAATTCATCCTTAGGAATAGGTTTCATCAGCATCTCTTTTTTGACTCATAGATAATTTGGGAATATCTAAATAGTGTAGGCAATAGGCAAAACAGTAATAAAAAGTCCCCACAAGGAATTAACCAAGCCAGAAAACCCAGCAAATACAGTATATAAAGTAACGGCAACAGAAACACAGCAGAACTTAGAGAACGGCAGAAATAAAAAATGTAAACACAGATTAAAAACTTTACTTTTAATAACAAACAGACATGAGTTAGCACTTCCACACCAACAGGAGCTTCTTCAGATCACAATGAACTAAAAGGAGAAATGACATCACACAAAAAGGGGAAACAATATAATTTCAGCCAATAACAGACATCATCTAATTATGCAAAACAAATCAATGAATGCAAGTGATTGAGAAAGTATATCATTTAAACAAGTCCTTAGATTTCAATATAGGCTTTAAAGAAACCCTCCCATTAAGGCCAGGTAACATATCTGCTTGGAACCTTACAATGCTGTTACTTGCTCAGGGCCTATGGCCTATATTGTTTGTCTTTTTGTCTTTTCCTGGTTAGGGGTTGCCACAGCGGAACTCCAGTCCGCTAATGATTGGAAGTAGATTTTCACGAATGCCAAGGTGCCAGCTCGATGTCCAACCTTCAATGAAGGCACGCCCATTTATGCATGTCTTTCGAATGTCACCCAACCCCCTCTCTCCCCCCTTTTCCTTCCCCTTTTTTTCCCTTCCCTTCTTCTCCTGTCCCTCTGCCCCCCCCCACTCCCCTTCCCCACTCCAGCCTTTCTTTCTTTCCTTTCTTTCACCCTTTCCTTCCTTTTTTTCCCTTTTTCTTTGTTCTTCTTTCAGATGTGAATTGATGTAACAATTAAATTAGATGTTTTGACATATGATGAATTTCTTATTTACAAGTATTATGTTTCTAATAGAGATTACATTAATATCAAATATAAGCTATTAATTTATGTTGGTATTTAAGACCATTCAGATATTATTATCTTATATACCACATATTTCCAATTTTAGTGATTTTAAGTGTCATAATTTGTATATGTATATATTATTTATTGATTAGTCAATCATATAACATAATATAATGCTAATGGTCAGAGTATATATATCTACATGTTTTCTGATATGCATATATCTATATATGACAACATATACATATTTATATATCTATTTCTTTCTGTAGCTGACATTCATGTATATATTTTTTATATTTTTTATATATTTCATACATATTTTAATATATTTCATGAATCCATATATGCTCATCTAAGAATTGATATTGTCTTGAACAATTGATGAATTATTGCATAGCTAGGCACACGTTGCTAAAAACTAGATATGTTTTAGTTGATCACTTTAAAATGTTTATAGCTAAAAGCATATAGTTCAATGTACTATGTATCAGGCTTTGTTTTGCTTTGTTTAGATTAACTCTTCATTATTGTCAAAACTATTATAAATCCATATTAGTGTTTCTTAGGAGTGAGCTATAGCTTTATCTTTCAAATGACTCTAACTTACATCTTAAAACAGAAGTTTTTAAGTAAGATTTGAATGCAATGAATTGATGTTAAGTACATTATTATTTGATTATTTAATTGAATGAAAGAAAAAGTGGGAAATTAAGGAATGTTTCTTGCTATATAAGCCTTTAGCTTTTTACTAGTTATTGTAACCTGAAGAAGCATACAGTCCGTATGCGAAAGCGCTTGTTATTTTTATTTTTAATAAAACCATCATTTTTCTATCCTTACATCGTGGTGATCTTTGCTTGGTGTTCCTGGAACCATGGGGGGGACATGCAGACTCCACACAGAAGGCACTCCTTGCACTCCAGCCAAGAACTGAATGGGAGAACCTCTTGCTGTGAGTCAACAACGCTACCGCTGCACCACCGTGGCATTCGCCTATGGACTATATACCGATCTATATATATCTATATCGATATATATGGTCATGTAGTCGAATAGTTTGGTGGCATTATGTGCACTAGGTGCAGGGTTTGAATAATTAAATAATGCAATAAGTCTCTGACCCCACCAAGATCCCTAAGTTGACCATTTTGTTTAGAATAAAGTTGTTGGTAGAATTCTTTAACCATGTTCAAAATCTCTCACTGCCTGTCCATTGTATCACCCCTTCATTCTACTCCTTTGACTTTTGTTATTGCTCCATTTTCTGTTGTCTGAATCTCACTACTTACTTTGTAAGGGATCTCAGTCTTTGAGTAAAGTACAAACTTCTATACATTGGTCTTTAAAAGTTAGCCCACCATCCAAAAATCCCTTGTACATTCCTTTTTTTAATTTTCCTAAGTCTCCTACTCATCATGTGATAACGTTACTTCAGGAAATTTTAAACCGCTAATGATGTGCAGTTTAACCTATAAATCCTAATCTCATTTCTTCTTTTTTCTAAAGCAAAGTGAACAACCTCCTCTTTAAACCTTTAGGTTGCATTCATCCCAACTAATTGGAAGAGCCCAGGGCCTATGGCTTTTAAAATTTAATTTTTCAATTACCCAGGCTTTAAAATGTGAGTTATCCAAACCAGGCAAAGGTGTTTTGTTTCTCCTTTGTTATTTGTGTTATATTTAAATTCGTTGGCAAAGAACATAAGTGACTCAGAAAATCAAGGGCATAACTGGCATGGGAAGAAAAGAAGACTTGGTTTTATTTACAGCTGATATTATGTTGTACCTGATAAAACCAGAAAATGACATCTCAGTGTTGCGGACCATTCTGAGACACTTTCAAGTGCTTTTGAGATATAAAATTAATGAAGAAAAAACAAAAGCTATAGCTGTAAACCATGTACCCACACATGCAATTGGTTAAGAAATACCCATATTTATGGTGACTTGATAAAATGAAGTATTTAGGAGTATGGATTGAGGCATCTAAGGATGTGTGGGAAGAGACTAAAAAAAAGATAATACAAAAACTGAGAAACTCTAAACTCTTATGTATGGATATGGAAAGCAAGATATGAGGAGTAAAAAAGTTTTTAGTCCCTTTAGTTTTATACACAGGTCAAGCATATTTTTATCAACTAGAGGAGAAGTCAGCGATACTAATTAATAAAGAGTTGAACGATTTTATCTAGGAAAGGAAGAGGTCAGGGGTCAAGCGGGATAAGCTGATCCTTCCAATAGAACAAGGAACTAGGACTACTTGATCTGAAGGAACACTTTAGAGATATGCAATAAAAGTTTATATATATATATATATATATATATATATACACACACACACACACACACACACACACACACACATCTCTCTCTCTCTCTCTATATATATATATATATATATATATATATATATATATATATATACATAAATAGGCATATATCTATATATCTACACCTATATATCTATATCTACCTATACCTATATCTATGTATCCTACATATCTATATCTATCTATACCTGTATCTATGTATCTGTCTATATATATATAGCTATATCTATACATCTATCTATCTATACACACACACACACACACACACACATATATATATATATATATATATATATATATATATATATAGATATATATGTATGTATATATACATACACATACATGCATATATATATATATATATATATATATATATATATATATATATATAAGCACAAGTAGAAAATTCCAAGTGGAAAGGGATGATGATGAAGTGATGAGATGGAGGGAAGTTCAAGAAATAAGGAGAGAGTGGTATTTCGGATTCAGATCCTTACAGAGAATAACATCAATCATACAGAATATTATATTCAGAAAGTAGCAGAAAGTATTCTAAGAAGTAAGCTGACATGAGAATGGTGAAAGGTGATTCTGTCAATAGAGATTACTGCAATTAGACCACTGAGAATAGGCAAGAGGGGGCTGAATTTATTGGAGAAAACTGGCAAAGGAACCAGAGTATTAGAAAGAAATAACTACCAAGGGAAAGATAATAGAATGGGAAGAGGCCAAGAATTCATCTGTACTGCAGGTTAGAGACTGCCTTCTCTATCAGAGATTGATATCAGAATATAGGTAAAAGTGAATGGGTTAAGGGAATCCTAAGTGAAAGATCTGCTTTGGTAGTACTTTTAGTTGAATCTGGAACAGGAGCTGCTGTTAAAAAAGTAATAATTAGTAGGGCATATAAAATATTACAAGGTACCTATAAGAATAAATCAGAGGGTGTTAAAAAAGATTCAGAAGAGAGACTGAATAAGCAAGTCACAAAGAAACAATAGGACATATGCATGGCCCCCAAATATGAAACAAATTCTAGAAGATTAAGATATTTGCTTAGAAGTTAAACAGGTATTTGTTATACCCCAAACAGACTCCAAACAATTTTTGCTTAAGTAGATGGCAAATGCTAGAGCTGTGATGTGGAATAAAGATATAATTGGGAATATGTGTTTTGGAACTGTAATGAGTTGGCAGACTTTAAAAATTCTCTACAGAATTCTCTGTTAGAAATATTGGTGAGCAAATGGGTATAATGATTTGTTTGTACTGGGATACAGGTTCTGAATTGTCTAGACATAGTAAGGCCTTGTTAAGTTTAATCCTGGTGGCTGTCAAAAAATATTTACTAGACAATGTAAATCAAAGTCTAAGCCCACTGTATTTGAAGTAGTGAATATTGTAACATTGATAAAAGAACTGGAAGTGGAGTCTTTAGAAAATAGTAGGAGCAAATTACACAGAAAAAAATTTAAATTGTAGCAACAATACATCCAAAATAATGTTTTGGAGGAGGAGTGAAGTTTAAGGGGAAGGAAGGAATTGAGCAATTTAAGTTTAATTTTGGACTGATAATTGTATAAAAGAATATGTGTGATGTACAATGTTTGTAAGTATGAACATGTTAACATGGTTGTTTTCTTTCATATAAATGCATGTTTAACTATGTCTTAAGTGATAATTGAATAAAGGTGTTAAAAATGTGAGTTATCCAGTAAACATGAGGGAAACCCCAGTATTTTAATTCTCCATCATTATAAGGTAACATAAGATAAAGCTATAAGGGAGAGTGATCAGAATATATCAAGGGACCATCTTTCATCCTCTCATTTAACTACAGAAACTCCTTATCAATAAAGACTGTATGTATTCAGGACCAGGATCTATATCTGGGAGAGTAATAAGTACGCCTTGTGTCTTGGGCAAGAAACTGCATCCCCTTCCAGGCATCAACAAGTCCTGAGTCTTGCCAAAACTTTCCACAAAACATCTCAACCAGCAGGTATTAAATATTCCTTACTTCAAATTACCTATAAGTGGCCAAAAACATATTCTACTCTACTGCAATAAACACTATACCTTCTCCAAAGTTTATGATCTCAGATATAATACTTTTCACTTCCTTCAATTTGCATATGTGAGAAAGGTAAATAGATATCATAGTTAGTTTAGTTGCCATATATTTGCCTTGACACCAGTGAATTTCCCATACTGATCCTCCAATGTGTTTTCAGGATCAAAAGGCTAGTGCTCATAACCAAGAATAAGTACCCCTCTTCCCACTTCCTGGATAACCAGCAGTAGGTAGACTCTTATAACCTCTTTTTACCAAT
Organism: Protopterus annectens; assembly: GCF_019279795.1. Lineage (NCBI taxonomy): Eukaryota > Metazoa > Chordata > Ceratodontiformes > Protopteridae > Protopterus > Protopterus annectens. Next base: position 542,668,878 of record NC_056733.1, read on the forward strand.
TTTTCATGCTCCTGCTCATTCAAATTAGTCACCTGAAAAAGTAGGCCCATGGCACTACTTTTAACCCCTACTGAAAAAATCTCTCCTTCATAACTGGGTTGATCAAGCCATTTAGCAGTCCAAGTGAATACTGCTATTTTATTTGACAAAGAATTTCCCAATGCTCATGCATGTAAACTCCTCAAAAAGAACAGTCCAGATTGACACTCCTGGTATCTCAGTTCTGACCTACCCACCTACTATAAACAACAATCCAAGCAAACATAACAGTCCAGAGGGATAGTCCTCCAAAGGTTTGCATCATCATTCTAACTTGAATACCCACTACATAGATTGAAAACCAAATAGAACCCATCAAGATCCCCACATTGTTGACAGTGTTTCAACAAAACAACTACCCCTTCCCATACTAAAACGTATATACAAAAATAATACAAATAATACTTCCAAGATGGGTACAAAGGCTTCTAATTAAGAACCCCCTCTTGTCTTCTACTATCAAATATTAGGTACTTATGGTATAAAATCACTTGTAATACAGCTGAAATGCATTACTCCATATTCCCCTCACCTATTACAGTTTTCTCTTGTAATACAGCTGAAATGCATTACTCCATATTCCCCTCACCTATTACAGTTTTCTATCAGTCCAAAAATGTATCCCTATAGAGTAAAATGTCAAGTAAATAATGCAACTCCTGAACTCAAAGTCAAGTAATGAATTACCTACAAAACATAAAATGAAACAGAATTTCACCTTAGCAAAATGATAACTAGATACCTGTAACTGGCAGAAATAGAGGACTGTAAAGAATATCATAAAGCACATACTTATGTAATATATTAACAGTACCTCTGAATCGGTGGATTCAGTTTACATTTATTATTATCTATACTGGCAAATGTCTGATACTCAACAGCTAGTTTCATTAAAATGTCCCCAGAATATTTAGCTGCTATTTTAGAAAACTAAAGAAAGAAAGTGAAAAAATAAGCAAAATACACACTTAAGTAACAGTAGCACTGCCATTCAAAAATTATACAGACAATAGAAATTAAGCACAAATCAATTTGAAAGTAAATATTTCACTGAGGCAGACTTGATACAAAAAAGTCCTTTTTAGATCAAGTCTCAGTGAAAATAAATATAATAAAATCATCCACTGGTATAGCAGAAGAGGACAGCTGTAACTTTCCAATAGTTTTATTAAAAGCTTCCGTCCAGTACAGGACTTCATTAGAATGAAAAGTAAAAACATTGCAACCATTTTATAAAACTAAACCAATCAAAATCACCTTTCAATTATCAGTTGCAATCACTTAGTTAAACATGACATATCTTACATAAAAACCTTTAAATAAAGGCCAACATTATAGAAAACACTTGATACATATTTTATATCTCTGCTGATAACATGTATCAAAGAAGAGCTATCTAAACCCATTTCATTTCTGGACCTTGTGGTTGGGGCACAATATGTGTTAGCCGGTTTAATAAATTAAACAGAAGGAGTACACCTAAAGAAAGTTTAATTGACATTATTAATAGATGTTAGCTACCAAGAGTTTAGAAAATTACCTGTTATATCATGGCATAGTAGAGCAGGAAATTCACTCATTTTTTTTTCCTCACAGACATCAACAGAACACCCCTCTTTTTTAAGCTTACCTTTGTAACAGAGGAAAATGGCTGTTTTCCTTAGTGAGATGTTCCTACCAAAATCTGCTACTCTCACTAGTTGTCTCTAGCTGTTGTTAACTATAGAACTCACTCTGAATCAATGCAGACCTTTAAAGCTTTCTAATTATCTTCTTGCGTAGGGAAGCATTTAGCTACCACATCCATTTTCACTTGGAGCATTGCTGGATGCACCAGCCTGAACAGAAACCCCATTTAGTTTGCACTGCCTAGTCACGGGAAGAAAATAAGCTGTCCTCTGCCTGGTTTTAAGGGAGTAATCCTCGTCAGCATAAGCATGTACACTTCCAAACAGAAGTTTCTTTCCCAGTTTCAATAATGCAGACAGCAGTTCTTTTAAAGCAAAAGTCTGAAAGCTTACAATAATAATAATAATAATAATAATAACAATAATAATAAAAATAATAATAATAACAATAATAGTAACAATAATGATATTAGTCAAAGACCTCCCTGCCAAGTCTTCCATGGAGTGAGGAGAGCTCTTTCTAATAGTATCTGGCCTTAAAAAGAGTGAACTAATTTGACAGCAGGTTTCAGACAGAAGCTAAGCAGTCTCTTCCCTTGAACTGCCCTTGTATGCCTATTGCTGCTCCATGTAGTCCAGGCACATTTCAGAAGCCTTGACCCTCACATTCAATTCAGCATTATCATCTATGAAGGTGTGTAGGTCATCTGACTGTGAATTTAAAGTTGATTCCACTTCTGATAGTCTGAGATTATTCCTCTTCATTTACTGGTGCAGGTTGTTTCAGGCTGTGGTTGTCCTCAAAGATGGTATGGACGGGATCTTCACTAATTGCTGCAGTCTCCCACATACCTATAGCTGTCTGACTGTCTGACACCCCTGTTTCACTAGTCTTTCTTTCCTTTGACTTACTAGATATAGATTTACTTTTTCCAAAGTTTCCTCCTACTCATTTGGAACATAAATACTACCCTCCTTAAATAGAACAATCATAAATATTTCCACTAATGCAGAGAGGAGGTACCTGAACCATAGAAACTAATTTTTAAAATAAAAGGACTGGGGGGGGGTGGAGATTACTGCCATTCAGAAGAGCACCATACTGGAAGTTCTATAATATGCAGTAATTCTAAGCATTCGGTGTCTCAGTACACATGTGAGTGAATTAGACAAAAAACAACAGTCAATTCCTAGTATCATTATAAAAGTAAACAGTCTTAACAGCTGGTATTGTTAAGAAATATGACGCAAAATGCTGCAGATTTCAGAATAGTCTGGGAAGTGCTCGCCTAAAGGTATACAGGATGGAAGGGAAAGATTATGATTAGAGAAGTTAGGCCTGTTTTCATTAGAGACCAACAGAGTCAAGCAGAACATGATATGGGTCTACAAGATCAAGTCATAGACATATGAAGGGGTCAACCTGAAAGTAAATTACGGTGAAGAGGGGGCAGGTCTCAGAATGCAAGTGACAACTATTTCTTGGGCTTTCCAATATAGTTTTTGATTGGGAAGGCTGCAGACCTATGAAAATGGCTGGTAGAGAGGGCAGCCATATAAACATTCAATAGGACACTGTACAGGTAGAAACAGGAGAGATAGAAGGGTGGCAGTAAGGGGAGTTAGAAGATCAATGCCAGTTAGCAGGTACACTAAATAACATTAGTTGTTCATTCTTCCATTGCACAGATGCAATGTATAAAGTTTTTTTTACAGCTTACATCAATAGGCTTCACAATGCCATCCATTAGCAGACTGCATTTCGGGATACTTACTCCTTAGAGAGTGTGTATATCCAATAATGACACATTCAGGCCAGTTTTGAGAATCACTTTGTAGTATAAGTCGCAATAAGTTTGAAGTTGAATAAGTTGAATCCATATAAAACTCAGACATCAGTAAAAGTAATGGTATCTTTATGCATACTATCTTATGGCTACTTAAATAAGAGTGTTCAGTTTTTCCTTTCTTACTAACCCATAATTCAATATCTTGCTTGTTCTTCTCCTGACCACTAATAGTGTACTGGACAGATGCATACTTCTCAACCTCTTAGTGCAAGAAATCTGGACAAAGGCAATAATAAAGGGGGAAAGACCCCAAAATAGGGACGCATTTTAAATATTGTTGTTGGAAACTTACTAAGTTTCTAGAATAACAGATTTTGCTTTAGCATGCATTTTCTGAATGATATGAAGTGTGACGCGCACATCTCTTTAATTATTTAGTGACTTCAGTCCTCAATGATTTGCCAGAATATAACAAATCTTATAAGGAAGAGAGCAAAAACTACAGTCAAAATCTATACATTCTGTGAAATTCTGTATAGTTGAGAGGTATGATGTGATGATTTTTTATGGAATTGTTTGGTTATTTGCTTGTTTGCTATTTTAACTACTGACAGTAAAGAATAACAAATGACCTTTACCATATTAGCACAACAGTTACCCTATTATATTTAAATAAGAAAAAAATGTCACAGCATATTTATTAGCTCCCATCTCCTTACAGAGTAGCACCCATCACATGTTACAGCTGTAAAAAAGATCTTATACTAAGATGCTAAGGTCTATTCTGTTAAGAACCAAATTATGAGCTTATAAAGAGTTAACTTCTAAGTATGAAGCACTGAATAATCAGGTTAAACATAGCAGATGCAATTTTCAGCTTCAGCTTTACTAACGTAACAGGTAAAATAAAGTTTTATATAGAGCAGAATACAATTCAAATGAGGACAAGCGAACATTCAGGAAACAAACTGTAGCACTTTGGCACTTGTTCAAAAATGATCTAACAATCAGAAATAGCTTTGGGAATTCCCTTTCTGTTACATTAGCCAAGTGCAGCTCTATCAGTGAGCTGTTCCCCGATGAAGCTGTAGGAACAGGATAATGATCTTAGTTCAAAACCAAAATGCTGAGAAATGAAACTAACAGCTTCTTTCTGCCAAGACTAAGATACATCATTGTTAGTACAGTCAGCTGCACCATCTACCATGACAGTAACTAACAATCACAACAAGGGTTCCAGTTTTTAAGACAGAACCAAAAGCAGTGCCCCAGTTACAATCCTCCTGTCTGAGAAGATGTGTTCTGCTCCCTAACTCGGTAACTGCCTTTAGGGAAGACCTATGCAGTATGATAGTAACACCCCTTGTCCCTTTTAATACTTCTCAACATACAGAGATGTAACCATGCATCACTCTGAACCTTTAGATGTAAATGCCTGCAAATTCCCTAATATGTTTGTTGAACTCCTTAATTTCTATGGCCTCCACATCACAGGCCTCGGGTATTTTTGGGATTCGAGAAGAGTACACTCCTCCCCTATCTACTCCCAGTACAGATAACAATCTAATAACTCCAGGCAACATAGATTTTAGGGTACTGAACGTTGAACCTGTGTACGTGATGAGGAATGGGTCCTGCTGTATGGAAAAACAATGTATGGTGTGATAAAAAACATGCTTGACTATCCCATTATTTTTTTTCAATATTTATTTTACTTGCACCACGTAAATTCTGAGTGAGTGTGGTACCCTTGCCCCTTTAAATAGCAGCATGGATGAAACAAATATGTCATGACATCACTATGGGGTCTTCCAAACTGTGAAAAACAAACAACAGTTAGTAATTAGACTGAAGCAGATATATGCATACAGTCTGTCTCCACTATTCTTTCAGGAGGATCTTTCTGTATACATTTCAGCATCAATTAGCATTTATACTGCAAACCAAAGTTTAAAGTATCCAGTGATTGGGCATTACCAGAGGTAATGTTCAATTTCTTCTGTTCTTTTTTGCTTTTTACCCACAATGACGCTAAGAATCAAGAATGGGACAATTTGGAGCAATTCGTAAGCTGCAATCTAATCAAAAATCAATATAAACAAGACGGCACAATCGCAAAGCCCTAAGTAGGCTTAAACACTTTATTTTTTCCTCTAGTATATATTTCATACCTATACTGTCTTCATTTGCCAGATGAAAATTCTAGAAATTATGCAATATGCCAATAACTTCTGTCAGTGCAATGGCAGATGGAGAAGGCCTCCTACCTTCATTTTATACAATTATATTCATGTGAAATGGAGCCTAGATGGACACCACAGATGTGTAAAACAGAACCCAAGACTGTTACCATGATTAGATAAGCAAACTTTTCTTGGTTTAATAAAACAAGTTTACTGTATGTTTTTACAGTCCCCCTACCTTTCTTTAGTTTAGTTTGAATATCAAATGACAGTATTTATTATTATTATTGTTATTATTATTATTATTATTATAAATATTTTCAGATTGCTTTTCATTTTGCATGGAAGAGGTAAAGCATGTACTGCTGAAACAGTAATGTAGCAGATGCATTTATGTCAGATTGTTTTGGTAGAAAGTATTGTATATTTGCCCATGTAACATCTAACTACAAACTCTTAATAAATACCCAGAACCAAAGTTATGATATATATAGTCATACCTCTATAAAACAGTTGGCATGCCCAGCCCATGTGAACAATTACATATGCATATGCAGTTAAAACCACAATCAAAAGAAAGTGGAGAAAATTCACTCACACAAATCACTCTCATCAGAATGTAGTGTAACTGCTAAACTTCATTGTCTAACAACTGAATCCTGGCCATCTGGTGGTTAGCATTTCTTCAGCTGTGTATGTATCTTAAGACAAAGAGTTAGAAGGTCACACTGAAAAACCAATCAGAAAAAAACTAACCAGAAAAAAACTAAAAAAAAATCTAATCAGAAAAAAATAAATGAAAACTCCAGCCAAGCTAGAACTTCCAATGAGTGACCTCCCAAACCTCCTGTAACAGAGGCACATGGGATATATGCAAATGACCCTTATGAACATCAGGTGTTTCAGCTATATGGCGATTCTGACTGCCCATGACTTTTACATTTGAAGTCATTTTAATGGACAATTTCAGGCCAATCAAGCCAACCCCCACTAGCCATGGATATGCATATTTCGGCCTTGTTATGACCTCATCAGCATGATGATGTAAAAGTCATGGGCAATCAGAATCGCCATATAGCTGAAACACCTGATGTTCATAAGGGTCATTTGCATATATCCCATGTGCCTCTGTTACAGGAGGTTTGGGAGGTCACTCATTGGAAGTTCTAGGTTGGCTGGAGTTTTCATTTATTTTTTTCTGTGTATGTATCTTCTCGATGTACTGTATCTTAACAAGTATACTTTAGTATGAGGCCCAGTCCTTAAAACAATGAGGCCCAGTTGCTATTTCCCAGTTCTTTACTCTCAGGTAATCACCTGCTAACCTACAGTGAAACTTCTCTATGGTCTTTCATTGATATACTGTAATTGCATGTCTTGTACATTCATCTAAGTAAATCTGATTTAATTAAGTTCAGTCTTAAGAGTAAGTTTCTGTTTAAGAGTAACATTGCTAGTAAGTATTGGTGCTTGAAGTAAAAATAAAATTATCTTGTACTGCAGTGGTTTATTACAGCAGTTTATTGTTTACATCCTTCTTGAACATTTATATAAATCTTTCTTCTAGTCCATACATGGCTTTATGGATCAGTGTAGGCATACAGTGTTTATTGTCATTTTACTTAATTAATGTCTTGAATTCTTCTAAAAAAACAGTGGATAGTTACTATTAACAATTTATAGACATTGCTCTTAATATTGAAACTGTTTTCTCCAGTCATTTTTTACTCCATATCTATAACCTCAGGCCATTTGAGTGTGTATCCACTGCATCTTAGAACACTAAATTCATGAAGAAAGCACAAACTCAGTAAATGTGTACTGCTACGGAGTATATGGCCATTACCAGAAACACTGCGGTGCTAACACTAATGCATTACCAGAAATACTGCTCTGCTGACACTCGCGCTTCACCAAAAAAACTGTGGTGCGGACACTGGTGCTTCGCCAAAAATACTGTGGTGCTGACACTGGTGCTTCACCAAAAATACTGTGGTGCTGACACTGGTGCTTCACCAAAAATACTGTGGTGCTGACACTGGTGCATTACCAGAAATACTGTGGTGCTGACACTAGTGCTTCGCCAAAAATACTGTGGTGCTGACAATTGTATTTCACCAAAAATACTGTGGTGCTGACACTGGTGCTTCACCAAAAATACTGTGGTGCTGACACTGGTGCATTACCAGAAATACTGTGGTGCTGACACTGGTTCATCACCAGAAATACTGCTGTGCTGACACTAGTGCATTTTGGACCATTTGACATCCAAGACAACTTTTCACAATACCTTCAGTCTCCTAATTTATGCCAAACCAACACTCAAAACCTCGGGGAAGGGGTTTCATTCTTTCTCTCCCTAAGTGTCCCTGGTACACATTTTTGTCAGCAATAACACTCTTTAGTCACATGATAAGATTCCTTCAAATGCAGACTGCTGCTGTTCCCCTAGCAGCAAACTTGGGGTATCTTCCCTTTACAGGTAAGTTATACACATATGAAAGCAATAGGCCCTTCATGGATTGTCTTTGCCCCTAGTAGCAAACTTGGGGCATCATCCCTTTACAGGTAAGTCATACACATATGAGAACAATAGGTCCTTCATGGATTGTCTTTGCCCCTAGCAGCAAACTTGAGACATCATCCCTTTACAGGTAAGTCATACACATATGAGAGCAATAGATCCTTCATGGATTATCTTTGCACAGCAGCATTCATCACAGACAACTGCAAAACAGATACATATTACATAGTAACAGGATCCACAGCTGTTAGCTCCTCAAGCTTTGCAAACTTCAACAATGACAGCCTATTACCATTAGTGTGTTGCTTTGTTTCCAAATATTCAGTAATATACGAGTTGTTCCAAGAGTGGAGAATATCAGCCAAACGTTTCCATAGAAGCATACCTCCTTTTGTGAGCTGAAAAAAAACTTGCAATAGCTAGTGATCAGTAACCAGCATAAACCTCTTTACTTCCAGCTATTGGAAAGCAATGTGTATAATAGGCACACATGTACCTCTAAATAGAAACAATATTAATACTGCTAAAATATAATTAGCTCGATAACTAGCAATATAAAGCACAAAACCCTTTTTCTTGGTGATCTCAACATAGGCTAGTCTGATCAAGACACCACCACATCCCACTTCAACATCAATCTATTTGGTCTAACTCAAGTAGCTAAATGCCCAACAATATATGATAAAACCTCAGGCAAAACTGGAACACTGGATTGCGTATCATCCACTAACTCTGAAACAATGTAAGACACTGGAATTCATCCTGATCAACTTAGCAACTACCATTCAATTTACGTAATCAGATACTCCATAAAAATCACAAAGGGCCAACACCTAAATTCTGTAAGAAATCTCAGCAACTGTTACAAAGATACTTTCACTGAGACCTTGAAACTTTGCATGTGAACCCACTAAACACACTCCCACTAAGTGATGCTGTCTCATACTTTTAATACAACTTTTCTGCAGATTTTAAACCAAAAGGCATCTCTATGATACAAGCTGTCAAAGTGATAAGTGCACCCTGGTTAAAATGAAAAAAATAATAAGTATTGAAAACTAATGATAACACCTGGAGTAAACAGTACAAAGAAAAATACCAGAATTACCAGCACCTAAGAAATCTTAACAAAAGCATGTTCTATTAGACAAGAAGAACTATTACAAAACAGCGCAAACAACATACCCTAATAAAACCCATATTCTTCTGGTCTACTATAAATAATCTTCTAAAGCCAGGTACCAAGCCACCCCAAACCCTTTTCCCTCTGAAACTAATGCCAACAAAGCTTGCAGATTCAATGAACACTTTACAGCTACTACCTCTCGCATCTGATAACAGAATGTCAGTATACCTCTGCGCACCTCAAACTACAGTACTAATCGGACAGGCAATTTCTCATTTCAGCCTTTCCCAACTACTATAATAAACAAATACTTGACAAACGTAAACCCACTACATTAGCAGCAGATGATGTTCCTGAAGATTATCTATTATTTGGAGAAGATGCAATATGCTACCCAGTCTCTACATTCATCAGTAGATCCTTGCAAGAATTTTATATTCCAAAAATGTGAAAAATCTCTTGCATTATAGCAGCACATAAAGGGTGCAGCTCCACTTTTACATTATAGCAGTACATAAAGGGGGCAGCATAGTTCTTATATTATAGCAGTACATAAAGGGGGCAGCTCTGCGCTTACATTATTCCAGCAGATAAAGGGTGCAGCTGCATAATCACATTATACCAGTACATAAAGGGGGCTGTTCTTGCATTAAACCAGTACATAGGTTCATAAGTGATTACTAGGCTAATGGCACAAGAGCCTTTATAAGCCTAGCCAATAATACCCAGGATATGGCAATATTATATCTTAATTCCCTAGATATGGGATAGGGTAGTATCAGGGTAGTGGGTCTTTCAGTGTTGGAGCCCTTAGTAATTTTACAGACTGCCTCTGTCCATAATGGACATGGGCAGTACCCCATGAGCAAATGTTTGATTCCCCATCCATTTATCCAAATTCTTTTTGAAGAGAGTGAGGGAAGTGCTTTGTTTTATGAAGATGGGAAGTTTATTCCATAGATGAGACCACCTTTGGGATATGAATCTCTCTGTCTTAAACAAGTTCTGTTAAGGTCAGAAATAAAGCACTGGTCATAGGTCGGTACTAGGCTATCAGCCCTAGGGCCTATACAAGCCTAGCCATAACAATTCCCTGGCTATTTCTTCCCACAGTATTTACTTCCCTGGGCCCCTGTCTAGCAGGGTGACTGACGTGATCCCCGGGGTGAATTTCCTATCTCCCATCCAATCATCAAGGTTCCTTTTGAAGAGGGCCAAAGAGGCGCTCTGCTTGACATGTATGGGCAGTCTATTCCAGAGTCTGGGGAGTCTCTGGGTCAGGAACCTATCCCTCCAGCATGTTTTGTTCATTGTGATGACAAGGTTTAGATCTCTGGATCGTGTGGCTCTGAGGGATTGGGATTTCTTTAAGTGTAGCATGTCCAACAGCTCTGGGTTTGACATAGCCTTGTATGTTAAGCAGAGATCGCCTCTAAGTAGACGATATGCGACAGAGTATAGGTGGAGTTTTTTTAGATGGTCAGCATAGGGCATCTGCTTTAGGCCTGTGATTATTTTAGTGAGGTATTTCTGTGGCCTTTCCAGTTGTTGCAGATGTCTTGAGAGGTACATACCAAACGGGGCATTGTATTCTATAATGGGTCTAATGAGGGATGAGTACAGTGGGACAATGACCTCCTTTTTTCTGGATGAAAAGCCCTTAGTGATGAAGTGTGCCACATAGAAGGATTTTGTGAATGTTGTGGTGATGTGGTTATCAAAGGTGAGACCACTGTCCACCTGTGTCCCTAAGTCTCTTCTCACACTTTCAGTGTTTAGTGTACTGCCACCTATGTGGTAATTCATGGGTACATGTTTTTTCCCCAAAGGGGATAACTATACATTTCTTGGCCTTCAGCTTAAGCCCATGGCTCTGGCACAAAGCATCTGTTTCTGTAAGGGCCTTTTGTAGAATATCCACATCATTTGGGGATTCAATAATGGCTCCCAGTTTGCAATCATCTGCAAACTTTGTTAGCCAGAGTCCCTTAGTGTTGACCTGTACTTCAGAGAAGTAGATGCCAAACAAGAGCAGTCCCAGGACTGGACCCTGAGGTACTCCACTTGTCACTTGTCTGGAGTTGGATTTGGAGTTGGCTACTTTTACAGTCTGGGTTCTGTCAGTAAGCCAGTTGTCAACCCATCGAGTGACGTAGGGATTAATGGCCAGCTTAGTAAGTTTATCTATGATTCCAGAGTGGGGGATGGTATCAAAGGCCTTGGCGAGGTCCCGATAGGCTGTGTGGACCACCTTACCCTTGTCCATGGCTCTGGAAACTGATTTGAAGAAGTCAATCAGGTTCAGGAGACAAGATCAGCCCTTCACGAACCCAAACTGCGTGTGGTCCAGTGTTTGAAGGTTGCCAATGTCTTTGTTTATAAGTTCCATGATAATATGTTCCATGGCCTTGCAGATCAGGCTCATCAGACTGATGAGGCGGTAGTTCCTGGGATCCAAGGTGGATCCCCCCTTGTGGAGTGGGATAACTGTAGCTGTGCACCACTCAGTGGGCATGAAGTCTGCGGTGAGGCTATGATTAAACATGACACTTAAGTGAGGTGCCAGTTCATTTTGTAGTTCATGTAGTACACAGCCTGGGATGTCATCCGGTCCCATGGATGCTGTATTCTTAGCTTTGGAGAGTGTGTTTTTTACCTGTGTGGCCATTATTATCGGAATTTGGCAATCTTTTGGTACTGAGCTAGGCCCTTTACGGGGTGAAGGGGGGTGAAGTTTGCACTGAATTGATCTGCCAGGATATTGGCAATATCCTTGGGATCAGTATATTTAATGCCATTCTGTTGTAGCTCAGAGTAGATCTGAGCATTGCCATTTAGATTCTTGACATAGCTATAGAATGCCTTGTGGATGTCTTTGGAATCTTTGGCAATTTTATTTTCGTAACTAGCTTCGGAGGATTTTATGAGGGATCTCAGCTTTTTACTGAGGCTGATAAGGGAGTTTTTTGCATCCTGAGATTTTCCTCTTTTCTGCAACAGTTTCTTCTTTTTGTTGTAAAGTTTGTTTATGGCAAGGCACCACCAGATTGGCTTCCTTGTTTTGGAGGAGAGCATCTTGTTTCTATTGGGGATGGCACGATTCATGCACGAGTGGATATGCTTGTACAGTGCCTTGGTGTAGATTCAGCAGTCGAACTTTCAGTTCCCGTCTGCATGAGTGTCATGAAGTTTGTCACTTCTGGCTTGAGAAGCATGAAGTTGGCTTTGGAGAAGATTTTTTCAGAGGTTTCCTTACTGGGGGGTGTTGGTGGAATGTGGATGCCAAGGATGATTAGCTTACGGTCAGACCTGACCAACGAGGGGGTGACCATTGGGTGTGGAGCATCGATTTCCCAAGTTAGTAATGACCAGGTCTAGGATATTGGAGCCCCTGGTGGGTCTAAGGATTAGTTGATCCAGGGAATTGGAATTTATGAATTCCAAGAACCACTGGACAAAGGTGTTGGTACACGAGCAGTTTTCCCAGTTAATGGCAGGGTAGTTGAAATCACCCAGTATTCGGGTGTTTGGTTGTATCTTAATATTTTCCAGTATGTTTAGAAAGGTGTAGTGAGAATCTTGGGGCATGGTGGGGGATCTGTAGCAAGCTACAATTTGGACTGCAGTCTTACCTAGTGTTAGTTGCATCTGGAGAATTTCAGATGCATTGTGTTGGGCAGCTAGCCTGGTGTTGTGAATATGGACACTCCTCCACCTTTAGTGTTTCAGTCCTGGTTTGGTGGCTGAAAAGTGTGGTAAGAGTTGTAGCCTGGTGTTGCAGGGGTGCTCTCTGGAGATTTGAACCAGGTCTCAGTTACTGTACAGATATCACTGTTCTCCATTTTTAGGGTGCCTCGAGAGAGTGCATTTTGAGGTTTAGACTTCTAGTATTGAGTTGCATTACCTTCAGATTTTGCATACTTGTACCTGTTACGGTGGTGGTTTTGTCCTTTGAACTTTGCCTAAAAAAGGCACTGTAGGGGTGGCAAGAGCCTTAGCCAGTAACCTGAATCCAAAGGGTGACAGGTGCAGACCATCTCTGGCAGAGCATCGTGGTCTGTCGATCATGTCATCCCAGGCATAGAGATACCGGATCCCCTTTGAATGACACCAGAAGCTTAGCCAATTGTTGAAGTCAATCATTTTGTCCTTATACTGTGGTATCATTCTAGACGAAGGCAGGATGCTACACAGGGCTAAGGTCATACCTGCCTGGGCCACATGATCTGAGAGCTCTTCTATGTCTCTTTTCATGTAGTCCAGGGAGGTGCATCTCAAGTCATTCACTCCAACATGGACAATGACAGTCATATTTGTACTTGTGGAGTGACTTGAGTGCATGCGTCATGTGGCGGATCCTGGCACCCGACAGGCAGCTGACTGTAATTTTCTCCTTATTTAGCCTGGTGAGTGGGACATCAGTGTGCCTGACTATAGAGTCACCTATGACTAAAGTGTTGGGTACATTGTCTTGACTTAGGAGCTGTTGTTGGGTGGCACACTGGTGTTGTGAGCTATGTGGCACTTTGGTTGTGATTGGTGTTTGCGTTTCAGCTTCAGAGGTCCTTGTTGCTTGGGCAGGTTACTGTTTAGGGCCTCCACATATGTGGGTTTAGTGTTGCTATGTGTGGGTGTTGGTGGTGTGGGTTTAGAAGGGCTATGTGTTGCTTGAGGTGTAGTGCGGGTGTTAACCTTCTACTCTTGACTGTCTAGCACAATCGTGGGTGGAGAGAGTTTTGCTTCCAGTTTGGTTATGTAAGTGCATCTCTTGCAGGTTGTAGTGTTGGGTGGTAGCAGGAGAGGGTTGTCTGTGTACATGAGGCAATTGCTGCATTGCCCCAATATGTCCAGATTCACCAGGTGGACAGGAGAAATCACCGGAAACTGACACTTGGACATACCTGGTTTGGTGCTTTTTTTGTAAAGTACAAGAGCTGTTTTCCCTTACCTTAGCAAGGCACTTTGCAATTATAGGCTGTTTAGTGCCTACAATTAATTTTTTCTTATTAACAAAGAGAGGTGAGTGCTTGTATCAGTTTAAGACTTCCTAGTGCTTTCCAGCAGGTTTTAAAGCAAGTGTGTTACCCATGCATAATTTTTCTTGTGAATATGTAACATTTTCATCAGGGCTGGATCAGAGAATGTCTTGTAGGTCAGACATAAGTTCCCTCTCAATAAACTATATGAGATGGAGTAAAGTAATAGGCCCTTAGTTGGTCTGCATAACTCATGTGTCTTACACTTTGTATTTTTTAGTGAGAAACCTCTGGGGCTGCTCCAATTGGTGTAAGTGCCTGGTTAGGTACATGCAAAAGGGAGCACTGTACTTGATTATGGGCCAGATGAGGGCCAAGTATAATGGCACTGTGAATTCCATTGATCTTGATTCCATGCCTTTTAAGCTGAGCCACACAGAAGGATTTCCTCACTACTATAGCTACCTGGTTGTCAAAGATTGGTTACTATTTATCTGTGTTTGTAGGTCCCCCACCACTGGGTCTACTGTTATGGGTGTGCTATCAATATTATAATTTGCAGGACTTTCTGATTTACCGAAGGGTATGATTATGCATTTTTTACCATTTAATCTCAGACCATGGTTTTGGCACTAGTTGTTTGTCATTTTTAGGCCTGTTTGTAGGATGGCAACATCATTTGGAGATTCAAGGAATGCTCCCAGCTTACAGTTGTCAGAAAACTTGGTGAGCCAGAGGCCACCAACATTGGCCTTCACTTCAGAGAAGTATATACCAAACAGTTGAGGTCCCAACACTCAGCCCTTTGGGGCAGCGCTAGTAGTAGGTTTCTTATCAGAAGTAGATTCACCTCAAGGGATCAGCTCTGCTCTTACAGTACATAAATGGAGAATCTCAGCTCCTACATTATACCAGTACATAAACGGGGAGTCTCCTCTCTTATATTACAGCAGTACATAAAGGAAGCAACTCTGTTCTTACATTATATCAGTACATAAAGGGGACTGCTTCATTCCTACATTATATCAATACATAAAGAGGGCAGCTCCATTCTTACATTACACCAGTACATAAAGGGGAAAGCTCCACTCTTACATTATAGGAGTGCATAAATGAGGCAGCTCCTCTCTTACATTATATCAGTACATAAAGGAGGCAGGTCGACACTTACATTATGCCAGTACATAAAGGGGGCATCACCATTCTTACATTATATCAATACATAAGGGGGGAAAAACCCTCTTTCATTATATCGGTACATAAAAGGTGCTGCTCTACTGTTTTATTATACCAGTGCATAAAGGACGCAGCTCCTCTCTTAAACCATGCCAGCACCACTGTTACACTATAGCAGTACATAAAAGGGGCTGCTCCATGCTCAGATTGTAGCAGCACAAAAAGGGGGCAGCTCCACTCTTACATTATAGCAGTTAATAAAGGGGGAAGTTCTGTACTTACATTATACCAGTGCAAAAAAGGGGAAGGACTACTCTTCCATTCCATTGGTAAATAAAGGGGGCAGCTCCTCCCTTACATTATATCAGTACATAAAGGAAGCAGCTCCACACTTACATTATACTAGTACATAAAGGGGAAAGAACCACTCTTCCATTCATTATAGCAGCATATAAAAGGGGCATCTCTGCACTTACATTATAATGGTACATAAAAAGGGCAGCTCAACTCTTCCATTGTTCTGGTACATAATGGGGCATCTCCACTCAAATTATACTGGAACATAAAAAGGGCAGTTTCACTCTTATAGTATAATAGTACATAATGGGGGAAGGTTTACTCTTCCCTTATACCAGTGCATAAAGGACACAACTATGTTTTTACATTATACCAGTACATAATCGTGACAGCTCTGCTCAAACATTATACCAGTACATAAAGGTGGCAGCTCTGCTCTAACATTATACCAGTACATAAAGGTGACAGCTCTGCTCTGACATTATACCAGTACATAATCGTGACAGCTCTGCTCAAACATTATACCAGTACATAAAGGTGGCAGCTCTGCTCTAACATTATACGAGTACATAATGGTGACAGCTCTGCTCTAACATTATACCAGTACATAAAGGTGGCAGCTCTGCTCTAACATTATACCAGTACATAAAGGTGACAGCTCTGCTCTGACATTATACCAGTACATAATGGTGAAAGCTCTACTCAAACATTATACCAGTACATAAAGGTGACAGCTCTGCTCTAACATTATACCAGTACATAAAGGTGACAGCTCTGCTCTAACATTATACCAGTACATAAAGGCAACAGCTCTGCTCTGACATTATACCAGTACATAAAGGTGACAGCTCTGCACTAACATTATACCAGTACATAAAGGTGACAGCTCTGCTCTAACATTATACCAGTACATAAAGGTGGCAGCTCTGCTCTAACATTATACCAGTACATAAAGGTGACAGCTCTGCTCTAACATTATACCAGTACATAATGGTGACAGCTCTGCTCTAACATTATACCAGTACATAAAGGTGACAGCTCTGCTCTAACATTATACCAGTACATAAAGGTGACAGCTCTGGTCTAACATTATACCAGTACATAATGGTGACAGCTCTACTCTAACATTAAACCAGTACATTAAGGTGACAGCTCTGCTCTTACATTGTACCAGTACATAAAGGTGACAGCTCTGTTCTAACATTATACCAGTACATAAAGGTAACAGCTCAGCTCTAACATTATACCAGTACATAAAGGTGACAGCTCTGCTACTACATTATACCAGTACATAAAGGTGAGAGCTCTGTTCTAACATTATACCAGTACATAAAGGTGACAGCTTTGCTCTAACATTCTACCAGAACATAAAGGTGACAGCTCTGCTCTTACATTATACCAGTACATAAAGGTGACAGCTCTGCTTTAGAATTATAGCAGTACAAAAAGGTGACAGCTCTGCTCTAACATTAAACCAGTACATAAAGGTGACAGCTCTGCTCTAACATTATACCAGTACATAAAGGTGACAGCTCTGCTCTAACATTATACCAGTACATAAAGGTGACAGCTCTGCTCTAACATTATACCAGTACTTAAAGGTGACAGCTCTGCTCTTGCATTATTACAGTACATAAAGGTAACAACTCTGCTCTAACATTATACCAGTACATAATTGTGACAGCTCTTCTCTAACATTATACCAGTACATAAAGGTGACAGCTAAGCTCAAATATTATACCAGTACATAAAGGTGACAGCTCTTCTCTAACATTATACCAGTACATAAAGGTGACAGCTAAGCTCAAATATTATACCAGTACATAAAGGTGACAGCTCTGCTCTAACATAATACCAGTACATAAAGGTGACAGCTCAGCTCTAACATTATACCAGTACATAAAGGTGACAGCTCTGCTCTAACATTATACCAGTACATAAAGGTGATAGCTCTGCTATTACATTATACCAGTACATAAAGGTGACAGCTCTGCTCTAGCATTATACCAGTACATGAAAGTGACAGCTCAGCTCTAACATTATACCAGTACATAAAGGTGACAGCTACATTATACCAGTACATAAAGGTGAGAGCTCTGTTCTGACAATATACCAGTACATAAAGGTGGCAGCTCTGCTCTAACATTATACCAGTACATAAAGGTGACAGCTCTGCTCTAACATTATACCAGTACATAAAGATGACAGCTCTGCTCTAACATTATACCAGTACATAAAGGTGACAGCTCTGCTATAACATTATAGCAGTACATAAAGGTGACAGCTCTACTCTAACATTATACCAGTACAAAAAGGTGACAGCTCTGCTCTAACATTATACCAGTACGTAATGGTGACAACTCTGCTCTAACATTATACCAGTACATAAAGGTGACAGCTCTGTTCTAACATTATACCAGTACATAAAGGTGACAGCTCTGCTCAAACATTATACCAGTACATAAAGGTGGCAGCTCTGCTCTAACATTATACGAGTACATAAAGGTGACAGCTCTGCTCTAACATTATACCAGTACATAATCGTGACAGCTCTGCTCAAACATTATACCAGTACATAAAGGTGGCAGCTCTGCTCTAACATTATACCAGTACATAAAGGTGACAGCTCTGCTCTAACATTATACCAGTACATAATCGTGACAGCTCTGCTCAAACATTATACCAGTACATAAAGGTGACAGCTCTGTTCTAACATTATACCAGTACATAAAGGTGACAGCTCTGCTCAAACATTATACCAGTACATAAAGGTGGCAGCTCTGCTCTAACATTATACCAGTACATAAAGGTGACAGCTCTGCTCTAACATTATACCAGTACGTAATGGTGACAACTCTGCTCTAACATTATACCAGTACATAAAGGTGACAGCTCTGTTCTAACATTATACCAGTACATAAAGATGACAGCTCTGCTCTAACATTATACCAATACATAAAGGTGACAGCTCAGCTCTAACATTAAACCAGTAAATAACGGTGACAGCTCTGCTATTACATTATACCAGTACATAAAGGTGACAGCTCTTCTCTTACATTATACCAGTACATAAAGGTGACAGCTCTGCTATTACATTATACCTGTACATAAAGGAGACAGCTCTGCTCTAACATTATACCAGTACATAAAGGTGACAGCTCTGCTCTAACATTATACCAGTACATAAAGGTGACAGCTCTGCTCTTACATTATACCAGTACATAAAGGGGACAGCTCTACTCTAACATTATACAGTACATAATGGTGACAGCTCTGCTCTGACATTATAGCAGTAAATAAATGTGACAGCTCTGCTCTAACATTATACCAGTACATAAAGGTGACAGCTCTGCTCTAACATTATAGCAGTACATAAAGGTTACAGCTCTGCTCATACATTATAACAGCATATAAAGGTGGCAGCTCTGCTCTTACATTATACCAGTACATAAAGGTGACAGCTCTGCTCTAACATTATACCAGTACATAAAGGTGACAGCTCTGCACTAACATTATACAGTACATAAAGGTGACAGCTCTGCTCTAACATTATACCAGTACATAAAGGTGGCAGCTCTGCTCTAACATTACACCAGTACATAAAGGTGACAGCTCTGCTCTAACATTATACCAGTACATAAAGGTGACAGCTCTGCTTTAACATTATACCAGTACATAATGGTGACAGCTCTGCTCTAACATTATACCAGTACATAAAGGTGACAGCTCTGCTCTAACATTATACCAGTACATGAAAGTGACAGCTCAGCTCTAACATTATACCAGTACATAAAGGTGACAGCTACATTATACCAGTACATAAAGGTGAGAGCTCTGTTCTGACAATATACCAGTACATAAAGGTGACAGCTCTGCTCTAACATTATACCAGTACATAAAGGTGACAGCTCTGCTCTTACATTATACCAGTACATAAAGGTGACAGCTCTGCTTTAGCATTATAGCAGTACATAAAGGTGACAGCTCTGCTCTAACATTATACCAGTACATAAAGGTGACAGCACTGCTCTAACATAATACCAGTACATAAAGGTGACAGCTCTGCTCTTACATTATACCAGTACATAAAGGTGACAGCTCTGGTCTAACATTATACCAGTACATAATGGTGACAGCTCTGCTCTAACATTATACCAGTACATAAAGGTAACAACTCTGCTCTAACATTATACCAGTACATAAAAGTGACAGCTAAGCTCAAATATTATACCAGTACATAAAGGTGACAGCTCTGCTGTAACATAATACCAGTAAATAAAGGTGACAGCTCAACTCTAACATTATACCAGTACATAAAGGTGACAGCTCTGCTCTAACATTATACCAGTACATAAAGGTGATTGCTCTGCTATTACATTATACAGTACATAAAGGTTGCAGCTCTGCTCTAACATTATACCAGTACATAAAGGTGACAGCTCTGCTCTAACATTATACCAGTACATAACGGTGGCAGCTCTGCTCTAACATTATACCAGTACATAAAGGTGGCAGCTCTGCTCTAACATTATAGCAGTACATAAAGGTGACAGCTCTGCTCTAACAATATAGCAGTACATAAAGGTGGCAGCTCTGTTCTAACATTATACCAGTACATAAAGGTGACAGCTCTGCTATAACATTATACCAGTACATAAAGGTGACAGCTCTGCTCTAACATTATACCAGCACATAAAGGTGACAGCTCTGCTATAACATTATACCAGTACATAAAGGTGACAGCTCTGGTCTAACATTATACCAGCACATAAAGGTGACAGCTCTGCTCTAACATTATAGCAGTACATAAAGGTGACAGCTCTGCTCTAACATTATAGCAGTACATAAAGGTGACAGCTCTGCTCTAACATTATACCAGTACAAAAAGGTGACAGCTCTGCTCTAACATTATACCAGTACGTAATGGTGACAGCTCTGCTCTAACATTATACCAGTACATAAAGGTGACAGCTCTGCTCTTACATTATACCAGTACATAAAGGTGGCAGCTCTGCTCTAGCATTATACCAGTACATAAAGGTGGCAGCTCTGCTCTTACATTATACCAGTACATAAAGGTGACAGCTCCACTCTAACATTATACCAGTACATAAAGGTGACAGCTCTGCTCTAACATTATAGCAGTACATAAAGGTTACAGCTCTGCTCTTACATTATAACAGTGCATAAAGGTGGCAGCTCTGCTCTTACATTATACCAGTACATAAAGGTGACAGCTCCACTCTAACATTATACCAGTACATAAAGGTGACAGCTCTGCTCTAACATTATACCAGTACATAAAGGTGACAGCTCTGCTCTAACATTATACCAGTACATAAAGGTGACAGCTCTGCTCTTACATTATACCAGTATATAAAGGTGACAGCTCTGCTCTAACATTATACCAGTCCATAAAGGTGACAGCTCTGCTCTAACATTATACCAGTACATAAAGGTGACAGCTCTGCTCTAGCATTATAGCAGTACATAAAGGTGACAGTTCTGCTCTAACATTATAGCAGTACATAAAGGTGACAGCTCTGCTCTAACATTATACCAGTACATAAAGGTGACAGCTCTGCTCTAACATTATACCAGTACATAATGGTGACAGCTCTGCTCTAACATTATACCAGTACATAAAGGTGACAGCTCTGCTCTAACATACCAGTACATAAAGGTGACACCTCAGCTCTAACATTAAAGCAGTACATAAAGGTGACAGCTCTGCTATTACATTATACCAGTACATAAAGATGACAGCTCTGCTCTTACATTATACCAGTACATAAAGGTGACAGCTCTGCTATTACATTATACCAGTACATAAAGGTGACAGCTCTGCTCTACCATTACACCAGTACATAAAGGTGACAGCTCTGCTCTAACATTATACCAGTACATAAAGGTGGCAGCTCTGCTCTAACATTATACCAATACATAAAGGTAACAGCTGTGATCTAACATTATACCAGTACATAAAGGTGACAGCTCTGTTCCAACATTATACCAGTACATAAAGGTGACAGCTCTGCTCTTACATTATACCAGTACATAAAGGTGACAGCTCTGCTATTACATTATACCAGTACATAAAGGTGACAGTTCTGCTCTAGCAATATACCAGTACATAAAGTTGGCAGCTCTGCTCTAACATTATAGCAGTACATAAACGAGTAGCTACACTCTTACATTATATCAGTAGTTAAACAAGGCAGCTCTGTTTTTACATTATAGCAGTACATAAAGGGGGAAGAGACTATCTTAGATTATGTTGGTGCATAAATGAGGCAGCTCTGCTGTTACAGATCATACAAGTTGTATTGATTCTTAACCAATGTGTTTATGTCATCACTTATTTGTTATAATTACTTAAACTGCAGATGTTTTGTTTTGTTTTTGAATACTGTAAAATTATTGTTCATAAAATGTTTTCTAATCATTTGGAGCTTTTCTCCCTGCGCCTCCTCTGTAAATGGGCTTATACCCAGCTGGCCATTCCCAGTAATCAAATGTCAGTAAATAAGTAAATAAATACATTATACCAGAACATAAATGGGGCAGCTTAGCTATTACATTACAGCAGTACATAAAGGAGGCAGTTCTGCTCTTGCATTACACAAGCACATGAATGAGGCAGCTACACTCTTACATTATACCAGTAAATAAAGCAGGCAGGAAGCTCCATTCTGCATTACAGCAGATCATAAAGGGAGCAGCTCCACTTTTAAATTATAATAGTACTTGAATGGGGTAGCTCCGCTCTTACATTATATCAGTACATAAAGGGGACAGGTCATCTCTTACATTATACTAGTACATAATGGGGGGAGAGATGGTCTTAGAGTATATTAGTAAATAAAGGAGGTAGCTCCTCTCTTGCATATCATATAACTTGCATTGATTTTTAATCAATGTTTTTATATTATCATTAATTTGTTATAATTACTTAAACTGCAGATGTTTTTGTTTAATTTTTGAAAATTGTAAATGTATTTGTAATAATCTGGACCTTTTCCACTGAAAATGGGCTTCTGCACAGTTGGACAGTACCAGTAATCAAATGTTAATAAATAAATAAATACATTAGGCAGGATTCACGATGGCTTGCACAGAGTCTAAGAGCTGTGTAAGACTCCATGCAGCCATCGCCATCCAGGAACAGCCCGAAATCCCGTGTAAGAGACAGCTAAAACGACTCTTACAAGGGCAGGGCGTGTATATGCTAATCACCCCACTTGCAGCCGAAAGGCATGCAAATGAGGTAGATTAGCAATCCACGAAGCTGAAACCAGCCCGTGTAAGAGTCGTGTTAGTTGCAGAAATGTACCCAGTTGACAACTGAGTACGTTACTGCAAATAACACAATGGAGCCATGACAGCTCCAAATAAAGTGTGCAAATGTTGCAGTCAGCATGCCAATGGCCAAATATGTGGCCAGTGGCATGGTAACCTGATGCAAACATGAAATAAATTTTTTTTTTTTTCAGAGATCGGTGATGTTTAAACCCAGCGCAGCCCCGCGCAAATGGGCTGCGCTATATTAAACAGAAACATAAAGGTTTGAATCCCACAAATATGGGTTTTATGTAATGCATGGATTTGCAATGCAGAGACTAGCAGACCAAAAACAACATGGCCACCGTCTAGTGGTTGCTAAGGGGGGAAGCTGAGTGTAAGACATGTAACTAAGCATTAGTAGGCAATCCTATGTAAATGAGTGGTAGGATAGTGAATCACACTGTCACATAGCAAATGAGCACATTCCGTGTAGTGTAAGAGTTAGATAAGGGGGAGTAACAGAGTAGGAGATAGGTGACATCACAGGGGAGAATGTCAGGAAGAAATCAAGCTCATTGGAGCAAAGTGGTATGTGAAACATGTCAATCACACAGCAGAAAAAGAGGAGTGTCAACAGATAACCATGGGAAAGTCAAGAAATGGAAGGTGTACACTGTGGCCAACACCAAAGTTTCTTGCTGTACGTGCATGCACGCGTATGCGTGCTGGGAGCCGCGAGTAAGACAGAGTGTGAGCGTGTAAGGCAGAGTAAGCATGTAGGAGCCTGTATAAAGATCTGTAAACCTGTTTGCACTGGTGTGCGTGCGTTTTAATCCGAATAAGCAGATTCTGGTCTGTGTAAGCATGTGTGTGTGCGTGGTAGCCACTGTGAGCGCGTTTTCGCTGGTGTGCGCGCTGCTCCACCCTGAGGAAACAGAGAGGAAAAGGAAGCAGAAGAAATAGTAGGAAACTAGCAGGGAATACTTGTAGAGGTAGCAGGTGAAAACAATTAGAAGCAGGCAATTACACAGGCAGAATACAAGCCCAGCCCAGCACTTAAAACACTGCAAACAACATTGCAGTATGTTTCTCTCAAGAGACACTGAAAGACAGGAGTAAGCTAGTAGAAGTGAAAACTGAAAAAGCTGCACTCAGACCAAACATGCTAGGGGCTGCCATAGCTGTCATAAGGAGACATAGGAGACTTACTGAGGGTGGTGACAATGGAAATGCTGCCAGACAACCTACAGTGAGGAGACGGAGAAGAGTGTACAGGCCCAGGGTCACTTACCAGGGGTTACATGAGCTGCAGATAGTGGAGCGCTATAGAGTGGACAGAGACCTCCTGCAGCAAATTGTTGAGCTGTGCAGGCCATGCCTCACACACAGAACCAACAGAGGGGAACCCATCCCAGTGGAAACCAAGGTATGTGTTGGCCTAAGAATACTAGCAACAGGAACCTTCCAGAGACCAACTGGTGATATGATGGGGATAACACAGGCATCAGCCTCCAGGGTACTGCACCAGTTCCTGGATGCCATGTCAGCACATGTCGGTGATCATGTATATTTCCCCAATGCCCATGAGGTATTGGCCAGCAATATGTGTCTCTTCCAGCAAATAGCGGAATACCCTGTGGTAGTGGTTGCAATAGACTGCACGCACATATGCATCAAAGCACCAGCTCGTGAGCGGGGTAGGGCCTACATTAACCGCAAGAGCTTCCCCTCCATCAACTGCCAGGTCGTGTGTGATGCCCAGGGCATAATAATGAATGTGTGTGCTGGCTGCCCTGGGAGCTACCATGATTCCCATATCTGGCATTTGACGCAGCTGTACCAGACATTTGCCAATGGAGACATCCCACATGGTCACCTAGTGGGGGATGCAAGTTATGCACTGCAGCCGTGGCTGATGACACCCATCAGGAACGCACACACACCTAAACAGGAACGCCATAATGAGGCACACGCACAAACACGTAATGTAATAGAGCATGTGTTTGGGCTGCTCAAGTCACGGTTCCGGTGCCTGGACACATCTGGTGGAGCCTTGCAGTACTCACCAACTACATGTACCCAAATTGTCATGGTATGTGCTATGCTACATAATATGATCTTGCAAAAAC
Organism: Protopterus annectens; assembly: GCF_019279795.1. Classification (NCBI taxonomy): domain Eukaryota; kingdom Metazoa; phylum Chordata; order Ceratodontiformes; family Protopteridae; genus Protopterus; species Protopterus annectens. Next base: position 542,694,030 of record NC_056733.1, read on the forward strand.
AGCTGCAGCAGGACCAGCATAGGGCCGGGACTAACAGCCCCCCACCATTGCCAAGGCCATCACAGGCAGAGTGTGACTCGGTGGAGGAACAACCTGAGCCTGCCCCAGTAGGCAGAAGAAGGCGTGCCCAGTATGCCCTGGCCTTGGCAAAGAGGCAATGCATAGCACATACACTGACTCAGTAGGAACCCTGGGAATGATAACCCTCTCTGACTCACTCATATAGTAACAGGGATGCCTAACATGACATAACCTGCTCTCAAACATGAACAGGGAGTGTAGTATGTGCATCCAACAGAGGCAGCCCTGCAGCACCACCTGAGGCATGATTGCCATGTGGTAAGCAATGTAACACCATCTAGTATATGCAAACATGAAGACCCAACCTAACATCTCACCCTCACCAAGCATGATGCCACACTATGAAGACAACAAGATCAAGTAGAATAATTGGCTGAGGTATTGCTGTTAGCAAGGGGGAACACATGGCTGACAGCCTGGGCTGACATGCCGAGCAAGACATGATGCCCCACCTGCTAGGGATGGCACGCACCCAGCACACCTAGCTGTGTAGATACTGGCAAAGGCTGTTGTCACCCCCACTCTGCCTGGCATAGGTAAGTCTGGAAACACAAACCCACCACCATAGGTAGCACAAGGGATAATAACCTGGACGTAATGCTACCCAACGCCAGATGTCTAACCTGCAAGGTGCATGCAGACCAAACCCACCACAGCATGGAGAATGGTAATATGTGTTCTGTAACAGAAACCTGGGCAAGGCCCAGAAGAGCACCCTAATACTACCAGGTTATGCCTCATACCATGCTCTACAGCTCCAAAACATGGAACACACGACAATAGGAATGTGGCTACCAGTAATTATCAAGAATAACCACACCCCCAGCTTGGTACCACAGCAAGAAGCAGCATGGACTATCCACGGGCAAGTAACACTGTCTCAAACTGTGTACCTGTTTGAAGCCTGCTACAGACCCCACACACAAACCCAGGTACCCCAGCCAGCCTTCCTGAAGACACTTCAGAGTATGAATGTCTCAACAAATACCAAACAAGGCACACACAAAGTATGACATAGGTGGCAATCCATTATGTATGGAAGAAGTAATCATGGACCTAGGGACACAAGTGGATGGTAACCTGTCATGTGACACTCACATTGCCAAGGTGGCCAGGAAGACCTGCTATATTGCCCACCTTAATATGAAAGGATGCACATGTAGAGCTACAGAGGTCACTGTGCCCCCATACCCTTCCCTTATCAGGCCCATACATGACAACTATGCCCCAGTTCGGATGTACCTTACACATGCAGCAGTCATAAAGACCCCAAATGTACCCCACCAACAAGACAAAGGGTCCAAACATTGGACATCTGCAGCCTGGCTGAAGAAACCACAGCCCAATTCAGAAGCATACTGCACAGTCAGAGGTGATGTATGCCTGATATACAAGGCCATGTCCAATCCAGAATGAATGGACATGCTCCACTGCAGAAACCCCAAATCCAGCAGACACACCACAGTGAGATATCTGAACCTCTACACATAGATTAATAGGATGTGCTGGAGGGACAGATCCATAACCCAGAGGCTCAGGACACTCTGGAACAGAATCCCAGTCCATGATAGGCTGAGCTCCACACACAAACTCAACAAGAGAAATCCGGTGAAGTGCTTGGGAGATAGTAGGTGTACACTGGGGGCCATCCCTGTGTCACATCTAGGAAAGTAAACCCTACGTGGGCATAATATGCACATTGCAAGGGGTGTTGAGACCCACACACAGTCTGTCTGTGCTCAAACAAGGCCAGGGCAGATAGCCTAGTATGAACCTATGAACCTATGATGATACAAATTGTGCAGGACACAAAGAATTATCACACAGCTGTCCTACCTGATGGTAGGAACCATGGTGATAATCCACAGATATGCTCTGCAGCACTCTGATATCACAAACAATACACCAAACCCACACGCAATGCCAACAGCCTACCAAACAGATTCCTTCCAACCTCCCCACCAGCACCTAACTGCCAAATATCTATCCCAGGAGAGTGCTGGCCCCCCGACATTGCAGATGCTGAGGTTACAGCCAGCATTCACAAAGCACAGCACACAGCATCAATGGTACCAGATGGTGTCCTGGGTTGTGTCCAACAAGTACTGTAAGAAGAATGGAACAGCAAATATCATTACTGTACACATTCAGTCCTACCACAGGATATGTACCCAAAGAGCAGTGTACAGCAACAGTGGTCCCATACCACAAAGGGGGTGCCTGAATGGATACTGCAAACTATCACCCCACAACCCTGACTATCTAGGTTGGCAAAGTAATGGAGAGGATGATCATGGATCCCATGAATAACGAGATTGGGTACCTACAGACATTGGACCCTACCCAGTGTAGCTGTCATAGGGCAGATCCTGCCCCGTACACATGTCTGACTCATGTGAAACATGCACCAAGCCCAGTGATGTGGGGAATGTTGATCACACAGCCTATCTGTACCTTGCTAAACCCTTCCATACAATACCCTAGTTGGCAGTACAGATAAGCTCACCAGCCTAACTATAAACCCCTATGCAAGTAGATGGGCTGCAAACCAGCTCAAGGACAGGACTGACCTGGCAGACATGCTGTAGCCATGGCAGACTGCAAACCAGGTACAACTGGCATCCCACAAGGCATGGTCCTGGGACTTCTCTTGTATGCTATATATGTCACATAGCTACAGGCCAACATGGACGGACTCTGTCTGAACAGGTTTGCAGAGGACTACAAACTGGCCACCATATCGGACCCTCCAGCTGACACAAGCAACCTATAAAAGGCACACATAGAAACACACAAGTGGTGGCACAGCCATGTCAACAAGCTAAATGCAGAATAGTGTATAGTCAACCCCTGTGGAAACACAGTACATGGCAAGAAATTACCACATAGGTGTTAACCCAGTAAGTACATCAGGAGAAATAACAGACCTGGGGATACAAGGTGATAGATATCCTGCATGTGACAACCATGTGTCTGTAGTGGTGACAGAAACATACCATATACCCACCTAATCATGACGGTAAGTACAGCGTGGTTAGGGTATGGCAATGTGCCTCTCCAGTCATCCATCAGCAGCCCCACAATTGTGTACAATGGCCCTTCAGGGATGTACCGTAGCAGACACCTGCAGAAAGACCACACAAATACCCCACCAGGATGATCGCAGAGCTGTAACAGATGCCTTGTGTCGCCTGAGTAAAGAAACTGCAGCTACACACAGTGCCATACTGCCTGGCTGGAGGTGAACTGTGCCTGATGTATAGAGCCATGACCAACCTGGTATCAATGGACATTTGGCACCATGTAAACACTGAATGCTGGTGACCTATGCAGCTGACAGGCCTGAACTCCAGCACAGACATAAACAGGACATGCTGTACCGATTGGTCCATAATCCAGAAGCTCACTCCACTCATGACTAAACTCCCACTACAGTATATCCAGGGAGTCCCTCAGTGACTGTCATCCAGAGGATTCATGATGACTGGATGGGAGATGGTAGGTGTACCCTGGATATCACCTGTATGTCACGGGTAGACAGAGGCACAGCACACTAACCGTGACATATGTCATGGCAAACACCAGTAAATGTGTGTTGAAGGACAAACACTCTCTGACTAGCATTACAAATGGACTAGGGCACATGGACATTGTTTGTCACTGTCCACACAAGTTGTGGAATACATTAACAATGTCGGACAATCATGTACTATGCTGTCCATATCTGAACAAAATGGAACATGGTCATATCTGCACAACTGGCCCTCAACCAAACTGGTGTGCTCACTAGAAATATTACAAGCAGTGATAGGACTGAAACCGATTATACTGTCCACCACAGTGAAAGTACTGCACCAGTACACTATACGACAATACAACTGTTTGGTCAGCAGGAAAGGATGATGACAACTGTATGCAAACTATCCCATGGCGACCCTGCAGGCACAGCATAATGCCTATTAGGTTCAGACACAAAGCAGTTGGGCAGTAAGAACACAACCTGATGTCCAACACTCAACTGTACATGTGATATATAGATGGCGTCCACACACAAACACAAATGTGGTGGTCCACAAATCTCAACATAAGGAAAGGTCACACTGGGCATGCTCGCACACTTAGATAAATGAGATGTGGCAGTCAAGAAGCCATACAAACTGCGAACTGGGCATGCTCACACACTTAGGCCATACAACAGTTCAGCAGTTGCACACACATATCTGGCATTTCTGTGTGTTAACACAGGAACCTCCCACAATACAGACATCTGCCCAGTGCACACAGTGAAGTTACAACAGAGACATAAGTAAAGTACTGGATCACACTCATATGCAAACATCTCCCACAGTACACACGTTGTTTATAGAGATAGGGAAGGCTATGGCAATAAAGACCCACAAACAGTATATGAGCAACAGATACTTGAATCTGACAGGTAAACATATGGCCGTAGAGTGCAATACCTGGCTGTTGTCCCTAGGGAATACAGACGGCTATTCACAGTGTATTTGGCGTTTGCCTCCACAGTACAGTAGGCCACTGTGCCTGTGCAAAGTTAATGCATAGATATGCTCTCCCCTGTACTGATGGATAGTCACAGATGTACATACCTCTTCATCCATAATGATGTCAGCACACTCTACATATGTCAGGAGCAGGAATTATACCCAGTAATGTGAATAGCGCGCTCCGCTACTGTGTCTCTAACAAGTGTCATAACATAGTTAGGTAGGGGTTTGAATCCTGCAAGTTCTCAGTGTGTGTGTGAATGTGTGTGGGGGAGTAGTGTGTGCAATTCCATGTGTATGAGAAATGTCCCTTTTGGCAACTAGTGCTACACAACACATGCTGCATATTCCACTGTCTAAACACTGATGATGTCAGCACCCTATAAGTACAGCAGGAGAAAGCAATTCCCCCAGTAATGCAAGTAGCGCGCTCTGCTAATGCATCTCTCACAAGTGTCATAACATAGTTAGGTAGGGGTTTGAATCCTGCAAGTGCCCAGTGTGTGTGTGAATGTGTATGGGGGAGTAGTGTGTGCAATTCCATGTGTATGAGAAATGTCCTTTTTGGCAACTAGTACTACACAACACATGCTGCATATTCCACTGTCTAAACACTGATGATGTCAGCACCCTATAAGTACAGCAGGAGAAAGCAATCCCCCCAGTAATGCAAGTAGCGCACTCTGCTAATGCGTCTCTCACAAGTGTCATAACATAGGTAGGGGTTTGAATCCTGCAAATGCCCAGTGTGTGTGTGTGAATGTGTGTGGGGGAGTAGTGTGTGCAATTCCATGTGCATGAGAAATGTCCCTTTTGGCAACTTGTACTACACAACACATGCTGCATATTCCACTGTCTAAACACTGATGATGTCAGCACCCTATAAGTACAGCAGGAGAAAGCAATCCCCCCAGTAATGCAAGTAGCGCGCTCTGCTAATACGTCTCTCACAAGTGTCATAACATAGGTAGGGGTTTGAATCCTGAAAGTGCCCAGTGTGTATGTGAATGTGTGTGGGGGAGTAGTGTGTGCAATTCCATGTGTATGAGAAATGTCCCTTTTGGTAACTAGTACTACACAACACATGCTGCATATTCCACTGTCTAAACACTGATGATGTCAGCACCCTATAAGTACAGCAGGAGAAAGCAATCCCCCCAGTAATGCATTTAGCGCGCTCTGCTAATGCGTCTCTCACAAGTGTCATAACATAGTTAGGTAGGGGTTTGAATCCTGCAAGTGCCCAGTGTGTGTGTGAATGTGTGTGGGGGAGTAGTGTGTGCAATTCCATGTGTATGAGAAATGTCCCTTTTGGCAACTAGTACTACACAACACATGCTGCATATTCCACTGTCTAAACACTGATGATGTCAGCACCCTATAAGTACAGCAGGAGAAAGGAATTCCCCAGTAATGCAAGTAGTGTACTCTGCTAATGCATCTCTCACAAGTGTCATAACATAGTTAGGTAGGGGTTTGAATCCTGCAAGTGCCCAGTGTGTGTGTGAATGTGTATGGGGGAGTAGTGTGTGCAATTCCATGTGTATGAGAAATGTCCTTTTTGGCAACTAGTACTACACAACACATGCTGCATATTCCACTGTCTAAACACTGATGATGTCAGCACCCTATAAGTACAGCAGGAGAAAGCAATCCCCCCAGTAATGCAAGTAGCGCACTCTGCTAATGCGTCTCTCACAAGTGTCATAACATAGGTAGGGGTTTGAATCCTGCAAATGCCCAGTGTGTGTGTGAATGTGTGTGGGGGAGTAGTGTGTGCAATTCCATGTGCATGAGAAATGTCCCTTTTGGCAACTTGTACTACACAACACATGCTGCATATTCCACTGTCTAAACACTGATGATGTCAGCACCCTATAAGTACAGCAGGAGAAAGCAATCCCCCCAGTAATGCAAGTAGCGCGCTCTGCTAATACGTCTCTCACAAGTGTCATAACATAGGTAGGGGTTTGAATCCTGAAAGTGCCCAGTGTGTATGTGAATGTGTGTGGGGGAGTAGTGTGTGCAATTCCATGTGTATGAGAAATGTCCCTTTTGGTAACTAGTACTACACAACACATGCTGCATATTCCACTGTCTAAACACTGATGATGTCAGCACCCTATAAGTACAGCAGGAGAAAGCAATCCCCCCAGTAATGCAAATAGTGCGCTCTGCTAATGCGTTTCTCACAAGTGTCATAACATAGTTAGGTAGGGGTTTGAATCCTACAAATGCCATGTGTATTTTTGTCACACAGTTTGTCCATATGTGTGGGGTGTTGTTCCCAATATTGCACAACATACATTATATTAGTAATGTCAATGCACACATGATGTATGTGTGTGCCACCTACACATATGTACCTGTGAACTGCAAGAGTTCCCATGTCTGAAGCCTGCCTCATGTGAATACATGGAATATGCATCAGACAACTGTATGACTGTGGTGTTCTGTGCAGGGGCTGCATGTGGTATGTGACTATACAGTGTGGGTTGTAGATGGTGTCATCCCACCAGCGAGGGATACATGATTGGTCTGGAGCATATAGTCCACATGTTGGTGATGAACAGGTGCAGCATGTTGTCACCACTTGTGGGAGTGGTAACAGGTTGTTCCATAGCAATGCAGGGAATGAATGATAGGAACCCTTCAGATAGGGTCTTGCAGCTAGAATAATGCTCACACTGTATGTTAGGGTAGTCGCAGTACAACCATATAATGGTGTGTGTAGACACCGTCATATTCCCAGTGTTGTCAGGAAGGCCAAGTGGGTTTCCTGGGTATGGGAGTGTGGTGTGTGCCAGGCTATGAACCTGAAGGGAGGCTAACCCACTGTGTGTTGCACATGGAGAGGCTCTGATGCTTTGTGCAGTGCCACCAACCTGGGGGTGTGTGTATCTGAGGTGCCTTTGGATACATCCCCCCTGTTCTGGTTTGGTGCATGTGTAGGGGATGACAAGCATGGTATCAGGAATGACCTGGCACTGATGGTGTGCACCTGGGAGCCTTGTGCCAGGAGTCTGTTACTGCATGGATATTGCTGTACCCCATGCTAAGGACACTTTCCACTGCATGTATCTTGAGGTTTACACTGCTGCTGTTGAGTAGCATTGCTATTAGTATCCCATCCCGTGTGATACCTGTGTAGGTGGCTATGTAATGTCAGCCTTGCATACAAAGACACTATGTGTGTAGCAACAGCCTCTGCCAATATACAACGGCCCATGGGTGACAGGTGCAAGCTGTCCCAAGCAAAGCAATGTGGCATGTCCAGCATGTAATCCCACACTGACAGACATTGGATCCCCTTTGAATGTCACTGAAAGTACGTTGATTGCAGAAACTGATGATCCTGTCTACATATTGTGGCAGCATTCATGGTGAGGATGAGATGCTACTCAAGGCCAGGGCCATACTAGCCTGTGCTACAAGCTCAGAGAGCCCTTCTATGTCCCCTAACATGTAGTCCAGGGAGGTGCGTCAGAGGTCATACACACTGGCACAGACAATGACTGAGTCATACTTCTACATGCCTTGGAGTGACCGGTATGCTTGTGTTATGTGGTGGATCATAGTGCCCGACGGGCAGCTCAGCATGACCGTCACCTTGTTCAGCCTGGGAGCAGGACCTCAGTGTACGTGATAATAGAGGTACCTCATACAACTGTAGCAGGTGTGTTGTCTAGCCGTATGGCCTGTGACTGTTTGGCACACAGGCTTTGTGAGCTATGTGTTGCATGTGCTCTGCTCTGGCTTAACGTTTGCTTGTGTGTCTGCTTTGCAGGTGTCAGCTGCTCAGGCAGGATGTAATTCTGAGAGCCCAATAATGTACCTGTGTGTTTCTGTGTTTGGATTGTGGTCGTGGCAGGTCTATGGGAGACTGGTACTGTATTCACTGTAGTATCCCACTCCACCTGATAGGGAATGCCAGTGCTGCGTAAACAGAGCTTAGCCCCCAGTTTGGCTATGTGGTTGCATCTCCCACATGTGTTGTACGTGTATGGGAAGGGAAGAGGGTTGTCTGTGTACATGAGGCAGCTGTAACATTGCCACATGACTCACAGATTCACCAATTGGACCTGAGAGTAGATCGACAGGTGACCTTTGCACATGCTACCATAGCATTGGGACTCCCATACTAAGTAACGACACATAGGGCCAATGGGGAACAAGGTACTCAAGGTGACTATGTGAGGGTGTAGTGCTCCTGATTTGTTAGTGCTGGCATATATGAATGCTGTCTTGAGCCAATGTGAGGTAAGTCATATGCAATGTGTTACAGGCAAGCTACATGCAAACAGGATAAACAGTGATGTTCTGTCAAGTGACACATGGACATCAGTACAGTAAGCAACACAGATGTCACTAGGGATCCACAGAGGCACTGTATATCTGCACTGCAGGTGGAATCAGTGTTTCAGGAACATAACAGGCACACATGCATACAAACAAAGCTACAGTCAGCAGGCCTGTATGTAGACTATGCTACAACAAACAAGGTGTATGACTTCCAGTAGGTAACAGTGCATATATGTAGGCACTATAAGCCAGTACCCAAACATTCCCAGGTCAGACGGGCTGGGTCCAGCGGCACCCCACACAAGTGTATAGACCACGTACCTTCGTAATGTTGAATAACTGGCCTGATACTCAAGTGCTCATACCTGTAATAATACACATGTCAAATAACAGACACTGAGCCCTCACTCAGGAGTTCCAGATTTAGTATGATGTATGCTACCTGTCCTGGCACCACAGTATCCTTGACATGTATGGACACTCTCCCTCCTGTCATAGTTAGTTCTGTGTTTTGGTGATGTTATCATGGTATGAGGTGTGACCTTGTAGTGCTAGTGTGCTCTTGTGAGCCTTGAACCTGTTGTGTAGTACTGCACAGATATCAACATCCTGAAACATCTGCATTGCAGAGTCGTGTGTGGACAGCATGCAACTCACAGTTGACATGGCCATCATTGAGTATCAATATGTACATTGTTGTATCCCCTGTGCTACCTATGTAGGTGGCCGTCCCTTCACAGCCTCACCACCAGTATGCAAGGATGTGCAGACAGAACACTGTGGTAATCACTATTGGTGTACAAAACAATACAATGACATTCATACTGTAACTGCATCAGGCATGCTGGTATATACCCACAATGCTATCATTACACTGTACTGTTGTCAACATCATACTATTACAATACGTCTATGTACTCACCCTGTGTATCAGCACCATGTTAACCTGTTCCTGCACCGATTTTACAGATTGCAGGAAGTGGCACAGTTTCATCATATGCACAGGGTGTGTACCTGGTATGCCTGAGTCTGCCACTGATACAACCAATTGACATGTCTGTGTGTGTGTGTGTTGGTGAGGGACAGCAGTACAAGATGGGGCAATGTTGATGCAGTGTGTGCGTGTATGCTGTAGCCCTAGGTGTTATCACTTTGCATGTGTGTATGAATGCACACAGTCCCACCTCATGGCTGCCATATAGAGGTGTTTGTGGACAGCCACAGACTGTACCTGCCAGGTCATACAGATCACTGTATGTGGCCACGGACAGGGTACCTGTGCCTGGCAGGGGTGCTATGGACCGTATCAGGTACTAAGCCATGCTGGGTACTGTCATCAGAAGCAGGTGTTTGTTGACTGGAGACAGGTCCCTGTTGGGACTGTCCAGTGCCACATGCACGTGGTTTCCTGGGGCAGTCCGATGACAGCACAGACCCAGCATTGCTGGGGCTGCTGCTGGCACTATGTGAGTGGCTGTGGCCCTGTTGTCATCCACGACGGCTGCCAGCTGCTGCTGTTGCTGGCATACGGCCACGTCGATGCCTCAACCATCCACCATTGCCCTGGCTCATGGACATATAGTTGTAGAACAGATCTAATGTGTCCCCCCAACGTCTGTCAATGACCTCGGTGAAGTTGTGGATGGCAGCCGCAACATCACGCATACTGTCACTCATGGCTGTGCGACATGCTCTCACCTCCCTCAGACCCTGTCTGGTGTACCATTCCATACGTGACTGTGCCTGCATTACAGCCTGAAACATAGCTGGGGTTGAAAGACCTCTGTGGGCATGTCTGACAGGGGTGGTACGCCCATGGATGCTCCCACGAGAACCCATGGACGTCTGCCTGTGTGGTACCGTGTCAGGACCCTGGCCATGGCTGCAGTGTGGGGATGCATGTGCCACCGGTACCACATTACCCTGGTCAATGCCCACTGTATCCTGTCCATCATCTAGGGACATTGGTGACATAGGATGTATTGGCAGGATGACTGTGTGCATTGATGGGGTCGATAGCTGTGTAGTGTCAATTGGCTGACCAATGACGGACCCTGGCACACCTACCTGTGCCATTACACAGGTATCATCATTATCACTATCCACAGCAGATGATTCAGGTTCCCTGCTGCACAACACCAGAGCAGCACCAGAACCTGTGGGAGTAAGACAGGAAGCACAGTTTACAATGTGTACACAATGCCACCACTGATGCACACATGCACACATGGGCACACGCACACATGCACACATGGGCACATGCACACATGCACACATGCACACATGGGCACATGCACACATGGGCACATGCACACATGCACACACCTCAGTATATGAGATATCAACCCACAGACACAAACACACCTGCAATCAAACCCATAGCACTACTGCGTCAGCCTATTATTACTATTAGTATCCAGAGTATTGAAGGTAATGGTATTACACACTCACCAGCATGGATAGGCTGCCTTGCTGTTACACCAGAGGGACCTGCAAAAAAGAGACATTTATCATCAGTGGGCACAACTGAGCCATTGATACTGTGGGCATAATACAGTTCAGTAGTGCAACAGTTAGCTTCCACAGGTCTACTGCAGATAATGAGGATATCACTAATGCACAATATTTACCAAGATTACAGCTACAAAACGAGGACATAACTCACACATGCATAACCTAACAGTGTACAGAATGGTCAACTATACACATGGCATGCTACCTGCACGCTCTGTGTCCTGCTGCTGTGTGGCTCCAGCCTCCATCATTACACATGTATGCTGTTGTTGTTGCTGCTGTGCTGGAGCCATAACACTCAGGAGTAGTCCCTCCAGTCGGGTGAGGGGGGGATGTCTAGCCACCCCACCACCTGTGGCAAGCTGCTGCCTGTGGATATCCGATGCACGCTGACGGACATTTCTAATTAAATCACTGCAGTGATGGCGTACCTGCTCATATGTCCGGTTATGTGTGCCTATGTCATTTACCCGACGGACCAGGTCTTGCCACGGTGGAGCCTTCTCCTGCTAGTTCTGGCTGGTGCGGGAAAAGAGTACAGTGAAATCCCGCACCAGGCTCTGGTGTATCTCCTCCTCCTCTGCAGCGGAGTAGACTGGGTTCCGCTGGTGAACCATGGCCCTGAAAAGGAGAAGGAAAATATGTCAGCAATATCTGTCAGCAAACTATAGCACACATAATACACATAATACTTGACTGCAGTGATATAACTTAGGCACCATATATAGCATCTGTCTGTCTATTGGGGGATACACATGTACATGACCAGATATCAGTGCTCATCCGACAACTGTGCAACAGTACCTGGCACACTCCATACAGCAGACTAGTATACTGCAGCAGTCAACACACTGATTCAGGTACAATACACAACCTCACACTGGGGGTTTGTATCAAGGTACTGTATGGGGAACATTATCAGCCCATGCACTGCACACAATGCACGTTACATATTTCACTGGTAATGCACACTACTCTTACTTGCCATAACCCTACCTACACCACAGTGACATACAGGGTAACACAGCACAACGTATGGCAATGTAGTATGTGTTGATCGCAATACCTCACACACCTGTCTCTGGCCTCACACCAAGGACACACACTACCATCACAGACAGACAGTCATGGTGAGCGATCATGCCAGTACACAACATGCACCCAGTCACTAGCACACTCATTCCACCTCACATATTCCGTTTGCAATGTGTTCATGGGTGTGCATTGTGTCCTAGGTAGGTAGTGTGCTTTTGGCCCTGGGCCTACAGCAGCATACTGTTATGCTACCCTGCCCCTTGTGACACGTGTTATGATCATATCTGCTCCTTACAAACAGTTAAACAGGGTGACTCATATGGCATATTACCTATCTGCATAACATTCAGCAGGGGTATGTCTGACATCTACTCATGGGGAGCCTTGCTTCTTAATTCTGTGTGGTCTACTACAGGGTATGTCTTATCTGTTGGTAGGGTCCTGTACCTCCACCATGTGCTCTATACTGCAGTGACAAGGACGACAGACATAGGTAATTTGTGTTGTGGATGTTGGAGGTGTTACCATAGTTGTTAGACAACTGTCATGGGTGTGACCGAACTATGTATATCCAGCAGTGGTAACCTCTATGTAGGTAGTCTGTGTGCGCTCTGTGGTGTTTGAGTGCATTGACACAGTTACTTGCATATGTCTGTGTCCTTCTCCATATCTGTAGCTGTCATGGGAGGTACATACCGTGTAGGACATTGTGGGGTGTGGAGGGGTACAGTGTCCTACATGTCCATAGCTGACACACCATGTCCACTGACACATTCCATGTACAGGTATTACAGGACTAGTGTGCCACTGTTTATAGATGTGGAGCCTATTGTACACTTGTTGACCCTGTTCCCCCCTGACACATGCAGTGGTGGGCAGGCATGTACATATGTGGTGGTTACTGGTGTCAGTGTTTTTGAATGGGGTATGGTACTCCAGTATCCACACTGGTGTTCACTCCATGCCTGTGACACCAGGCACCTGTTGCAAGACATCTGCACACATGTGTCTCACACAGTCTATATATGTATATATATATATATATATATATATATATATATATATATATATGTATGTATATATATATATATATATATATATTGATATATATATATATATACATATATATATATATATATATATATTGATATATTTATATCTGTATATGGATATATATCTGTTTGTATATGTGTATATATAATATGTATATATAGATGTAGATATATACATATAGATGTGGGGAGAGAGGGGGAGAGAGTGAGAGAGAGAGACACAGGGTGAGTGTGAGGGGGTGGGAAAGAGAGTGAGAGATAGTCATATACAGACATATCTGTTGTCAGTCATATCTATCTGTATATGTATAAGTCTCTACAGATATCTATATATGTATGTGTGCATTACATATATCTGTACGTACATATTCTACCAATCTCGATGTCTGTGCAGTAAGTGAAAACCTGGTTCAAGGCTCCTGAGAGCACACCAGCGGTACCAGGCTATACCCCGTATCATGCGTTTTGGCCCCAGGACTCGGGACAAAACAAAAAGGGAGGGGGTGTGTCCATATTCATGGAGGACACACACACCTCCAGGTTAGTGGCACCACATGAAGCATCACAGACCATCCAGGTGCAGATAACCATAGGCAAACCTGCTATACAACTGGTAGCATGTTACAGACCACCCTCCCAATCTCAGGGACCACAGTCAGCCTTCCTGTAGACATTGGAGGATATGAATGTCCCACCACACACCATCATATTGGGATACTGCGACTACCCTAACATACACTGGGTGCATTATTCTACCCCAAACACCCTAGCCCAAAGGTTCCCGGAATTCACTATGTCAAATGCAATGTAACAGCTAGTCACCTTTCCCACAACAGGAGATAATATACTAGACCTGATCATCACAAACATGGGGACAATGTGCTACACACTGGAAGTATACCCCTCACTAGTCACATCTGACCACAGACTAATCCCCCTGGATATACATATCCCACCTCCCCCACAACACAAAAGACTACAGTGGGAAACCTCTCACATGCCGACTTTACACTTCTTATAACTGAGTTGGTATCCTTAATGCCCACTGGGCCAGTGTAATCCACTTCCCACAATGCAGACACCTTCACATATGCTTTCTATAGACATCTCCAAGAATGCATGGATCATGCAATCACAAATGAAACCATGACCCTCTCCACCAAGGGCAGGCATCCTGTCTGGTGGACCCCAGCATTGAACAAATTGTATAACAACAGAAGGTAGCTACTGCATGGCAGAGCATACTTCCATAGAGCTACGGCATCTCTGATCAGCAGTAGTAGAAAGATACGTTTTGTTGTACAAACATGCAAGGCCAACAATGAGAGGGACATCGCTATGGTCACTACAGATACCCACAAGGCCTTCCTCTGCTATGTTACACACCTGGGTGGGAACCCTCAGTTGTGTTCACAGTTAGTTCACAGTGACAAACGCTACACTGAACACACAGATAATGCCAACAGTCTGGCAGACAGGTTCAGTGCAGGTTTCTCCCCTCCCTCACCCACACATGTGGAATTACTTATCCCAGCTGACTGTAACCTCCCTGTCATCTCAGATGTCCAGCTGGGAACCACTCTCAGTGGAGCTGCAAACACAGCATCAATGGGACCCAACAGTACTGCAGCCTGCATGCTACGTGAACTGCAAGAGGAGCTACACATGCACATTACATGCTATTCAGCTGTAGCCTTACTACAGCATATGTACCTGGACACTGGCATACAGCAACAGTAGTCCCACTCCACACAGGAGGCACCTCTACAGACCCTGGTAACTACTGCCCCATAAGCTTAACCAGCCTGGTCTGCAGCACTATGGAAAGGATCATTATGGTACCCATACACAGAGACATTGGGGATTTAGACACTTGATCCCACCCGGTTTGGCTTTGTAGAGGGCAGATCCTGCCTTATGAACCTGGTTGACCTTTTCAAATCAGTCACTAGAGCCATTGCTGAGGGCACAGCGGTCCGTACAGCCTACCTGGACTTGCCTACGGCATTCGACACAATACCGCACTCTGCCATCATAGACATGATCAACAGCTGAAATGTAAATCCATATGTCACATGATGGGTTGCAAACCGGCTAACGGATAGAAACCCTACAGTCAACCTCACTGGTGCCATGTCAGACTCAGAGCCAGTCACATGTGGTGTCCCACAGGGTTCTGTCCTGGGACTGCTCATGTTTGGCATATCATTCTCAGATGTGGAAACAGACATGGGAGGGTAGTGGATGACAGTGTTCAAAGATGACTGCATAATAGGCACCATAGGCGATACACCTGCTGACACATACATCCTACTGACAGGCCTCACGGACACCAACAACTGGTGCCAGAGTCATGGCCTTACACTGCATGCCACGTAATGTATACTCATATCCTTTTGGACAGACAAGGTACCTACATATTATCACATAGACAATAACCCCCTGAGTACAGACAAAGTAATCGGAGACCTGGTGACACTGTTCAATGCTGACCTCTCATTTGACACCCACGTTGCCAAAGTGGTTGGATGGACTTCTGACCTTGCCCACCTTATCATGAAGGGATTCAAATCCACATCAAAAGGGGTCATTGTACCCCTATACTCCTCCCTTATCAGGCCCATGACTGTGTACTATGCCCCATTTGGTATGCACCTCACCTGGCACTTGCAACAGCTAGGGGGACCCCATGAGTACATCACCAGGAGGATCAAGGGTTTGCAACAACTGTCATATGCTGCCAGACTAACGTAACTCATGCTCTATTCCATAGCATACTGCCTACGTAGGGGTGATCTGTGCCTGATGTAGTAGGCCATGTCCAATCTGGTAGTGATGGACATGTTCCACCTCATACAATCCAAATCCATCAGAAGCACGACAGCTACGGATGTAAACCTCAGCACACATATGAATAGGACATACTGTAGGGACAGATCCATCACTAAGAGGCTTCCCATACTGTGGAACAGGATCCCAGTTCATGTTAGGCAGAGACCCTCACTGACACTCTTCATGTGCATTCTTGACAAATGGATGGGAGATCATAGTCACTGCTAGACAGAGGCACAGTAAACTAATGCTATTATGTAGGAGGGTCTTCACTGTGTCACTACTATACAGAGGCGCAAGTTTCTAAATCTATTCTATACACTGTCTGCAGATAGCCTAGTACTAAACTATGACACTGTGAAACTATATATGTCTGTGTATTTCTACATCCCTCTCTATCTATGTATACACATATGCATATCATATATATATATATATATATATATATATATATATATATATATATATACATACATATCTCCATATACATACGTATACACGTTTTATATATATATATATATATATAAATATATATATATATATATATATATATATATATATATATATATATATATATATATATATATACACACTCCTTTTTAGTTCCACATATGTATACACACAGTAACGCACTGCTGAACATCCATTACTGTACAACCTACTTGTACATTGCACTACAACCTACATTGCTATGGGCACATAACTACCGTCACATACATATGTATGTGGAGCCTTCAGTGACAGTTTCAGTATGTCCCCGGCCCTATGCACATCTTCATATATATAGATACAGACCAATAACACATCTGGAGGGTTCACAGTATGTAGAGTATTATAATAGTACTTTACATTACCTGTGTTTGTTGCAGCTGTTTGTGTAGGCTTGCAGATGCTTGGCCTGCTGTCAGCCTCTTTGCTTTGTTGTTTCAGGTTTATTTTTTTTCTTTCTCTTTCTTTCTTTCTTTCTCTCTCTCTCTCTCTCTCTCTCCCTCTCTCTCTCTACCTCCAGCGGGTGCAATGACAGTATTGCATGTGTGGACTGGGAGTACAGGATGCTTTTGTAGGTATCTGCACATGTCCATGTGATGGCCTCTGCACCAATTGTTAGCCAGCATTTACTAAATGCATGCAGCCTGTTGTGTAGTGATTGCAGTTCTCACTGTGATTACAGGACTGTGCTATAAAAAGGTCTGTTAGGTAGGCGTAGCCCTTTCAGATTATCAGGGTGGGGACCATGCTGGTTTGCTGTGGACACTGTTCTGTGAGTGTAAGGGTTGGTATGTCTCTCATATTTCAGGCTGTGTTGTAGACACTGCAATGCATGTTGTTCTGTAAGCTGAGTATTCCTTCCTCCAGTGTCCTGTTCTCCGTGCAAGGATGTAGGTAAGCATACTCACTGTACTGACATGAGTCCAGTTTTTTCTGAGCAGCTCGTGCTAATGTCAACACTAAAAGCACAAAATGTTTAGAACTGTGTAAATGAATATTTACAGTATAGCAGTTCACAAACAATTCCTGTACCAAAGGAATACATTTCTATAACTAGCTTTGTATGGCAGTTAATTGTAACAGTTGAAAAGAAAGTACATCTTTCCATGTATCTTGGGGTAGCATTTTGAGGGGTGAGTAAATTTTTACACTGACAAGTGGGTACTGGAAGCAGCAACATTAGGTCTGAGTACAAAATGTAAATATCTGGCTACACCCCTGTCTCCGTGTGTATGTAAACTGACATCTACGACTAGTAATATTGTGTATATGGGTGTGTGTGCTTTCCTGTGGGGATTGTGGTGTAACTGGTATATAGCAGTGGCTCTTGCAATCTGTTGCTATGGCTTCAATATTTGGCCTTTACATTCACTCGTTGTATGCCTGCTAGGTGTCTTTCCTGTAATGTGTTGCTATGGCTTTCCTATTTTCCATTTACATTCACAGCTTGTAATGCTTGCTACATCTGTTTGGCCAGCAATTCCCTATGTGTTTGTTGTGGTAGGGTGTTACTGCATGCAGTGTGGTCTGGCCATGGTGTTGGCCTTGACACTTACAGGGGTATTTGATCATGCTGCTGAGCAGGCCTCAGATACTCTCCGGTGCAACTTTTATCAGCCTCATGGAATGGTACATAGCAGTGGGTTACTCCAATGACATATTCTGATACTCTGCAGTTGTGACTGTGGGTTATTTCAAGCATATGTATTAGTACACCATTTGTGCCGTGCAGGTGGTGCATACCTTCAGTCAGTCATAGTTACCATTGCATGTGTAGTTACACCTTTCTGCCTACTATTAGTACATTTGACAGGGTGTCAGTGGGGCACAGTTGACATTTGTTTTCACATCAGGGACATCCCTGTAACTCAGTCACAGTTGCTATGTCTGATCTCTTAACTATTCAACTATGGCAGTGTTTATCTTGCTCTGAGTATGTGTGTGTCTTGCCAGATGCTACTGTGACATTATTACCTAGTAGCTACCAACTAGCATGACTGTTTCTCAGCACACAGTACTATTTTACAAATCCATTAGATTTGACAGTAAATATACATGACATGCTTTGGGTACTAGACTTGCTATATTCCCTTTACATTCATTCCTACTATTTTATGATATATTTCTTTCAGCACAATGTTCTTGTATAGCAGTCATGGCTTAGTGGTAAGTCATGCAGACTAGTGTTTCCAAGGTCTTGGGTTCGAGACTGAGGGAGGTATTTTATTTTGCTGCTGAGTAAACTACAGGCCTTGTCATTCAGAGTGACTAAGGCACTTTTAAGCAGTTGTAAGCGGGTTAGCGCTGGTTTGCGTGGAGCTTACACATGCGCACTGCCACTTAGCTTCGCGCACACCCGCTTACTACTGCTTAAAAGTGCTTACTGTCGCGCACACCCGCGCTATTTTCTTTTAAAGAAAAGAAAATGGGGAGATAGGAAAGTGGTAAAAAAGGGGGCACAAAGAGGGTAGGACAGTAGGAAAACAAGCTTGGGTTTTGCAGGAGGGATGTAGGAAAGGCCCATAGCTGCCCATTTCTTCGTCAGCAACAGCTGTGCATATGTTTGTAATTTGGTGTGAAATTTGAAACCTTCCACCCCTGAGAGAGGTGTGAGGACAACACTAATATTTGTTGTACAGCCAATTGTAATTGCCAGTTTACATGTCCAGCAGACGTGTGCAAAATGGGCAGCTATGTATGGGGCATAATTTTTTTGTGGGTACAGAGTGCCCTTTTTTTTTTTCAGGTGAGAGTGGTATGTCAGGTACAGGAAGTCGGTATAGCTGGGGAGGTAGGTAGGGGAGGTTAACAGACAAGACAAACAAGATGCATACAAGGCTGGTGTATGACACATGTGGGGGGGTTACACAATTGACGGGGATGGATGTTTGGATATCTCGAGCCCATGAGCCCACAGATGGCAACAGTGGAACTGAGATCCCCACCCATGGGCAGTTGCCACTGTGCCTTCACTGCCCAGGACGGGGCTGTGCTGGGGGCTGTGTAGGCCAGGCAGCAGGCACGCCCATGAGTTGTGCCACCCGTGCCTCAAGCTGGCGTAGGGACCCAAGCACAGCATGCCAGATCTCCCTACGCACCACAGTCCGGACACTACGGAGGGTGAGAGGATGTACTCCTCCGGCCACGCTTGCAGAGGGGGGATGAGCCCCATCCCCTGCAACGCTTCCACCCGCAGGTGGCACAGGGCCACTGGAGGAGGGTCCGGCCTGGGCACTGCTGCCAGGTGCACTCGTCAGCTGAGGTGGGAGAGGTGGGTCCGCTGGAACCCACCTTCCCTGTCGTCCTATGTTTTGCATTATGTTATGACAGTTTGGGTTAGTAACGTACAATACCATTCACAATTAGTTGTAACAGCATGCATTAGTATTCCCATTAACCAAACACCCATAAATTCAAGCCAATGAACAGCAAGCATAACACATGCATAATCTGAACAGCAATACGCAATCCAACAACATACAGGGTTGACTGATGGCAACAGGCCATCAGGTTTGAATGTATGAACAGGGCACATGCATAAACGTACATGCAAATATGTATGAACCAACAGGACAAATGTCCAGGGGTGTTAATTGTGAATGCACATACCAATTTCACATGGAATGGATTATTTGTGGTTATAGGGTAGGGTAATTGTTTAATGAAATTTTGGAAAGTCAGAGGATGCCTGAGGAGTGGAGAAAAAGTGTTTTGGTACCTATCTTTAAGAATAAGGGTGATGTGCAGAGCTGCAGTAACTACAGAGGGATAAAACTGATTAGTCACAGCTTGAAGTTATGGGAAAGAGTAGTGGAAGCAAGGTTAAGAAGGGAGGTGATGATTAGTGATCAGCAGTATGGTTCCATGCCAGGAAAGAGCACAACAGATGCAATGTTTGCTCTGAGAGTGTTGTTGGAGAAATACAGAGAAGGTCAGAAGGAGTTGCATTGTGTCTTTGTAGACTTGGAGAAAGCATATGACAGGGTGCCTAGAGAAGAGTTGTGGTATTGTATGAGGAAGTCGGGAGTGGCAGAGAAGTACGTAAGAGTGGTACAGGATATGTACGAGGGTAGTGTGACAATGGTGAGGACTGCAGTGGGAGTGACAGATCTGTTTAAGGTGGAGGTGGGATTACATCAAGGATCAGCTCTGAGTCCTTTCTTATTTGCAGTGGTGATGGACAGGTTGACAGATGAGATCAGACAGGAGGCCCCATGGACTATGATGTTTGCAGATGACATTGTGATCTGTAGTGAGAGAAGGAATCAGGTTGAGGAGACTCTGGAGAGGTGAAGATATGCTCTAGAGAGCAGAGGAATGAGGGTCAGCAGGGCTAAGACAGAATATATGTGTGTAAATGAGAGGGAGGGTAGAGGAATGGTGAGGATGCAGGGAGTAGAGTTGGTAAAGGTGGACGAGTTTAAGTACTTGGGATCAACAGTTCAGAGTAATGGTGAATGTGGAAGAGGTGAAGAAGAGAGTACAGGCAGGGTGGAATGGGTGGAGAAGAGTGTCAGGAGTGATTTGTGACAGACGGGTATCAGTAAGAGTGAAAGGGAAGGTCTACAAGAGTGTAGTGAGACCAGCTATGTTATATGGGTTGGAGACAGTGGCACTGACAAAAAGGCAGGAGTCAGAGCTGGATGTGGCAGAGTTAAAGATGTTAAGATTTGCAATCGGTGTGACTAAGATGGATAGGATTAGGAATCAGTATATTAGAGGGTCAGCTCATGTTGGGCAGTTTGGAGACAAAGCAAGAGAGACGAGATTGCGTTGGTTTGGACATGTGCTGAGGAGGGATGATGGGTATATTGGGAAAAAGATGCTAAGGATGGAGCTGCCAGGTAAGAGGAATAGAGGAAGGCCTAAGATAAGGTTTATGGATGTGGTGAGAGAGGACATGGAGGTGGTTGGTGTGACAGAGCAAGATGCAGAGGATAGGAAGAAATGGAAAGAGATGATCCGCTGTGGCGACCCCTAACGGGAAAAGCCGAAAGAGAATGATGATGAGGGTAGGGTGAAGAAATATTTAATTAACAACTTCAAATACCTATACATATGCTGTACATTTCTACTAGCTGCAGATATATACACACTACAGGTCTGACTACAGTTTCCTATGTGATAACTAATTCAGGTTGGTGATAGGAATGTTACTGCTACATCAATATACATTTCAAATTTATTCATACACATTCATATCTGGCTCTGTTCAGCTACATCATCCTGCTACATTTGCTTTATATGGCTCTAGACAACTGTGGATGTTTGGTATTTCAGACAACCATACTATCTGCATATTGCAAACTGAGAGCAACATATCCAGATTTTGGGACACACATTCCAGCTTCAGTACTTTTTTCAACACATGTTGCTGTTTGGTTCTGCCTGTCACATTCATTTCATTCTGTACTGACTGCAGTATACTTTATTCAGGAGTTATTACTACTTTATTGGTGGATTCATACCTCTTTCTCACACTCTCTCACTTGTTTTATTTTTTACAATTCAGGATGGTACTTAATTCTAGGCTTTATTGACATGTTTTACTTTTAGTTATAACAATCCTTTCCAACAGTCTCACTTATGTCATGTTTCAGAATTTCAACAGGGATATATTTCACACATGTGTTTTACTCAGCTTCTGCAGCTGTACTTTTCAGCCTGCTGCAGGTTATGTACTATTATATTACAGGTGGGACATCTTTATTTCAGATTTGTTTCATTTTTATGTTTGGATTACAGGCTGCATCACACTTTTGTAATCAAGCAATACTTGCAAACTTTCTTACACTGTTACATGCACATTTTATTAATTAGTGACTACACTGCACTCTTTTGCTAACTGTCATACTTATATATTTTTTTACAGTTACAGGGAGAGAATTACTGACCTGCCTGGTGGCGCAACCACACCAGCCTATCGGCATAGGCTCGACGGTTCATGGAACGGACACCTGCAGCTGTAATATAAATTAAGTAATATTGGACTACACATCTCCATAATATCAGCTAGGTTAATTTCTTACATAAATAATTACATGTAACTTACTCAGTAGTGGGGCGTTGGCCATTTGCCGGGCCTCCTGGATCCAACGGTTCAGTTGGTCCTGCTTCCGTCTCTTCAGGTCCGCATGGTGGTGACGGACCTGTTCACCAGTCCTTGGTATTCCTGTGGCACTGGTGAGATCATGTGCCAACCGGTCCCATGCCTCAGCCCTATATGCTCCCCACAGGACCTGGCCCTGCATGAGTTGGGCCTCATGGTCATGGACGAGGAGCCAAACCATATATTTGGACTCCTCAATGCCCCACCTCTGTGCTCAGAAGCAACTACCCTCTCCTACACCTGACATCCTGGCTGCAAGTCGGTTCCACAATCGGTTATGCTGTGTATTCCCGCCTATGGGGCTTATATATGCCGTTTTTCCCGCACTTATCTGTGATTGGCCATTTTGGAATTGCATCAGCTTCACAAAACCTGCTTTGTCATGCTCCTCTTTCTATTCATTCCTATATATATGCTATTACTGCATTTCTAAGTGCAACTGTCATAGCTTAGTGGTTCAGTACTTTGACTATGGTGCATGGTATCCTGGGTTCGAACCTGGCCATTGCTTTTTATATTTTATGACTGTCTACACAGGCTAGGAGGTGTGTCTGTGTAAAGGCAGCTTACGCGTCGTTTGGCTGTCAGCACGCATATTACGCTCAGCTCAGCTATGGGCACACAGTTTCAGCGTGTTAAAATGCTGCTCAACCCCGGGCACTCATTTTACACCTATTAAACCACTGCTCACCTACGGGCACTCATTTTACACCTGTTAAAACACTGCTCACCTACGGGCACTCATTTTACACCTGTTAACACACTGCTCACCTACGGGCACTCATTTTACACCTGTTAAAACACTGCTCACCTATAAGCAGATATCCTCAACTTGTTAGACTGTAGCTCAGCTATAGGCACATCTGACATTTTTTTTTTATCTCACATTTCTTCAAAATACATGGCCCATTTCATTACATTTTACAGAAAATATAATTTTATATATGTACATATATGTCAGGGATTTGTTTCGTGCTTATTTCACTAAAAATAAAAATTGATGTTGTGGGGGCTCGAACCATGACTGCCTCCTCTTCAGCCAACATCTCTACCGCTACGCTATTGCTTCTTGGCTTACTTTGCATATTTAGTTCTTATATGCTTTTCCACTGACTGCTAACTGTGGCTAAGCGCCGGCACGCAAACGAGCGCACTCACGGGCAAACATCTTTACAACTTATAAAAAAAAATATAAGATGTTCATTTATACATTTTATGTTCATAGTCTATGGGGGCATGTGTTGTGTTGTGTTTATTCACATTTACACGGACTCTGTCGTGGGGGTTTACTTTCGGGATTTTTACTCTTCTGGGGGCGTGTCCGTTTGCAGGGCTCGCCCTACGGACACGGCCCCTATTGTCTTACACGGACCGTGTTAGCCTTAGGTGTGATTCAGCATGCCCTCATGCATATGCATGACATGCTGACGTCACACCGTTTAACTGCAGCCTCCGTGTAAGCCTTGTAACTCTTACACGGAGGCTTCGTGAATCCTGCCCATTATACCAATACATAAAGAAAGCAGCTTTGCTCTTATATTATAGCAGTACATAAAGGAGGCAGATCCACTTTTACATTATACCAGTACATAAAGGAGACATATTACCTCTTACATTATAATGGTACATAAAGGAGGATGCTCCGTTCTTAATTATAGTGGCACTTAAAAGAGGAAGTTCCCCACTTACATTATAGGAGTACATAAAGGGGTCAGCTCTGCTTTTGAATTTTACTAGTTGATAAAGGAGGCAGCTCCGCTCTAACATTATAGCAGGACATAAAGGAGGAATCTCCACTCTTACATTATACAACTACATAAAAGAAGCAGCTTTTCTATTCCTTTATAGCAGTATATATCGGGGGCACCTCCTCTCTTACATTATACCAGTACATAAAGGAGGCAGCTCCGCACTTTTATTATAGCAGTACATAAAGGAGGCAGCTTCGCTCTTACATTATACCAGTACATAAAGGGGAAAACTCCACTCTTAATTATACTGGTACATATTGAGGGAAGCTCCACTCATGCATTATACCAGTACTAAAAGGGGGTAGCTCAACTCTTATATTATACCAACACATAACTCTTACATTATAGTGGTACATAAATGAGGCAGCTCTGGTTTTAAATTTTACAGGTTCGATTTAGATGCTCGAAAGTCCTTTTACGTGAATACAAAAAAAGTGATGTGTATTGCGCAAACCACGGAAACACCGAATGTCCAAAACCACAAAATTTGAAATGTCGAAGTGCCATGGTTGGCCCGTCTGTGGTACAGCTCCGTAAGGTAAGTGTGCGATAGTTACGGACCTTAGGGTTAGGGGGCAGGTTAAGGTAAGTGCATAGATAGGCAATGTATGTAAGGTTTAGTGTAGGGTTAGAATTAGGATTTTGTTAAATGTATGTGTGTGGATTATTTATTTTGTTTTGGTATATCTCTGTAAGGTAAGTGTGCGATAGTTACGGACCTTAGGGTTATGGTGCGGGTTAAGTTAAGTGCATAGATAGGCAATGTATGTAAGGTTTAGTGTAGGGTTAGAAGTAGGGTTTTGGTGTTTTACTTTAGGGTTAGAAGTAGGGTTTTGGTTAGTGTATGTATGTGGTTTATTTATTTTGTTTGGGTAGGCAGTATGTAGTGGGAGGTGGAGTTGGCCGACTATGGGGATTCGACTTTTTGAATTTCACAGTTTAGTATGTTCGGCATATTCGCGGTTCGCGTAATACGTGTCAGTATTTTCACATTCGCTTAAAAGGATTTTCGCTAATATAATATAGACCCAAATTTTGCCAGTTGTTAAAGGCGGCAGCTACACTCTAACATTATAGCAGTACATAAATTAAGCAGCTCAGGTTTTAAATTTTACCAGTTGATAAAGCAAGCAGCTCCACTGTAACAGTATAGCAGTAGGCAAAGTAGAAATCTTCACTCTTACATTATACCAAATATAAAATAAGTAACTCCTCTATTACTTTATAGCAGTCCATAAAGGAGGAAGCGCCACTCCACATTATAGCAGTATGTAAAGGGGGCAGCTCTACTCTAACATTGCATCAGTAAATAAAGGAGGCAGCTCTGCTCTTACATTATACCAGTACATTAAGGGTGCAGCTCCGCTCTTATTTTTATTTTACATTTGTTGACCGGGATAGTCCGACTGGATACATATCCATTTTCAGCGGACATAAAAGGGTTTAATTTTTGTCATGGTGGGGATAGTAGTTGTTTAAAAGCTAGTATTTTAAAAAAGGTCAAAGTTTTTCATGGTACGGATTTAAAAAGTAAACTGCTTTATAAAGAAGCAGTTTTTATTTTGAAATATGGAACTTTGACACCTAAGGACTTGAATGTTGATTTTAATTGGAAATTGTTATTGTAATTAGATGTAATATTTTATTGGATTATTTTTTAACAGTATTAAAACTTTGTAGTAGTTTATATATAAGTCGGGTCTGTTGAATGTTAAAATAACTCTTTAAAGGCTAGAAGCCAAGGCGCTAGAGTCTTATTTTTTTTGTTTTAATAAACAGCTTGGATATGCTGACTTTGTGATTATGTAACATAAAAAGGTCAGCTCTACACTTACGTTATACTAAAACATAACAGGGGCAGAGCTACTCTTACATTAGAATGGTACGTAAAGTGGGCAGCTCTACTCTTATATTATACCAGTACACAAAACAGGCAGCTACACTCTTACATTATAGGAGTACATAAAGGGGGTAAGCTCTGCTCTAACATTATACCAGTACATAAAGGAGGCAGCTCTGCTCTTATATTTTACCAGTACATAAAGGAGCAGCTCTGCTCTTACATTATACCAGTATTTAAAGGAGGAAGCTCCACTCTACATTACAGCAGTACATAAAGGGGGGGGGGGGGTAGCTCCACCCTTACATTATATCAGTACATAAAGGAAGCAGCTACAATCTTACACTACAGCAATGCATAAAAGGGGGCGCTCTGTTCTTACATTATAGTAGTACATAAAGAAGGCAGCTGCCCTCTTACATTATAGCATTACATAAAGGAGGCAGTTCTTCTTTTACATTATACCAGTACATAAAGGGGCAGGCCCGCTTTTGCATTATATCAGATCATAAAGAGGGCAGCTCTGCTCTTATATGATAACAATACATAACATTTCAGCTTCACTCCTACATTATACTTTAACATAAAGGAGGCAGCTCCATTCTTACATTTCACCAGAACATTACGTTATAGCAATTTTTAAAGGGGGCAGCTCCTCTCTTACATTATACCAGTACATAAAGGAAGCAGTTTCACTTTTACATTATAGCAATACTTAAAGGGGGCCAGGTCTGCTGGTTAATTATAGCAATTACAAGCTAAACTCTTATGTAATGGTAATAAAACAAAACAAAAACACAAAAACTCACCAAATAAAACCGGAAACGGAACTTTAGTGATCAAAAGAGTTTAATAACACTTTTGTCTCAAAGACTTCTTCAGAAAATAATCAAGTCACTTAACACATCTATTTAAATAAGAACAAATAACCAATCACATTTCAAATTTAATTAACATATATAAAAAAATTGCAAAAATGTAATTTACATACAAAACTCACAAGCTTTAACTGTATGCACTAAAACTATATAAATCTACTTAATTTTCAGTCTCCTATTTTTTAAAAAACACTTAATATTTACTGATTCATTTAGACCTGGGAATTTGTCAGCATTTAACTTAATCTGCCACTTAGTTTCTAAACAGCTTTTGTAATCCCACCCCTCAGATCTTGAGGCAAGAAGTCTATAACAGAAAACATAATTTTTTATATATTTATTACAAATGAGAGTATGTTTATATAAAGCATTGTTATGATCTTTATTTTTAACATCATAAAAATGTTCCTTAACCGTTTTTTCTAAGGAGTGTGTGGACATACCAATCTAAAAAGCAGGTCATCCTAAACATAAACCTATGTATACAATACCAGACGTTTTACAGGTAAATCTATGTTTCAATAAATAGTGTAACTGCAAAATTCTAAAAACACAAAATAACTTTCTAAAAAGAACCTACAGATGTTACACATCCCACAAGTAAACATCCCTTATTGTTGGTTTGTACTAGTCACTTCCACATGTGTTTCATTATTCTCCAATAACCTTTTCAAATTCATATTCTGCTGATGTACACACTTAGGTTCTTCTCTTACAACTTTATAAACACCAGGATTACTCATAAAATTTTCAAATTTCTTCTTATCATTTCCTTAATGGAACTACTATCACAGGACATATCCAATAAAAACATTGGACTACTATTAGAAAACTTAGTCTTATTATTTATATTACTATGCTTTCTTTTTGTGCTAAAATGGACTTAAAAAACATTTTTCTTTTTCTAATTACTTAATTTGCAGAACATATCGAATCAGCATCTTGGTAACCTCTTTCCTTAAACATATAAATAATATTGACCACCTATAAAATTCATCATCTCTAGATATTAATCTAAAAGCCTGAATGAATTGTCCTTTGGGGATGTTCTTTTTCATAAACATATACCTACTATTATAATGTAGATAACTATTTAAAAAAGTCATTTTTTTATAAACTCTACTATCAGTTGGCTTGTTTAGTAAGTCCAGTTCTAAGAATAAATCCAAAAAAATGTACATGTATTCCAGCTTCACCTTTAGTGAACTTTAAATAATCTGAGATGTCATTTAATTCATTAATAAAACCATCAACCTCACTCTGTGAAATGTCAACTATAAAAAATAAGTCATCCACAAAACGTTTATAAAATAATATGTTGTTAAAGAAATTACTTAAAGGTAAAATAGCAATTTCCCAATATCCTAAAACAAGATTTGCAAAGGATGGGGTTACAGAAGAGCCCATAGCTACCCCTGTAACTGTTTATAATATTCTCTATCAAACATAAAATAATCATTTTCTAAAACTAATACCATTAATAAACAATATAAACTAACTTCCTTATTAGAAAATGTATTTGTTTTTTATTAAAAAGAATCTTAGAGCTTCAATTCCATTGTCCTGTGGAATACAAGTGAATAATTAACACACATCTATTGTTATCATCTTAACATTCTCTTGAGTGTAATCAAACGTCATAAAAGACTTCTTTAACTTTTCTAACAAGTCCCAAGAGTCCCTTTATATAAGAAGCCATACCTTGTACTAAAGGATTAAAAATAAAATCTAAATACAATGCTATTCCTTCACAAACACTATTAACAACAGACACTATCGGTTGAAGTGGGGGGTTAACACAATCTTTGTGCAATTTGGGAATTCCAAACAAGCACCCTACCATTGGATTTTCTATATACAAAAAAATCATATACAGCTTAATTAATATCACCATCTAAAAACAAGTCATATAATATAGAATGAATAAAACCATAACGCTAGAAGTATTAACAAGAAACTGCACTCCATAGAAGCTCTCCTCACCCTGGAGAATGCTGAACTCTGTACAGTTATTGAAACATGGCTTAAAGCCATGTAAAGCACCCCAGCAGTGTATGGCTATAATGCCTATCATACATTCTGCTCAACCACTGAACATGAAAGAGTAAAAGGTGATGGTGTTACAGATCTATATAAAGGATAAGCTCACCTCAAGGCTGGACAAACAATATGACAGGCTTAAGCCACTGCCTGTCCATTTAACTATGGGAACAATTCATTACCATATTATTGCTACCTACATGTCCCCTTCCATGAGCCAGGAAACCCACACATCATACCTAGAGTTACCTGAATCACTCACCATCCAGCCCAGTACCATACTAGTGTCTTTTTAACTACCCCTCCATTAACTGGGAGGTATACGCATTCACTAACATACAGGCCCCAACATTTCTTGACTTTGTGAATTCAAATACCCTAGAGCAATTGGTCTGCACTCCTACCAGTGGAACAAGTGTCCTAGATCTGGTACTCACAGATATGGGAGAGTGCTGCACCTCCCATATTGATGTCTTCATTGGTAAGATCAGATCACAACGTGGTCTCCCTTTAAATTAAGGTAAAACTATGACCCCCACCAAGCCCCCAAAATTTTAAGAACTACCTCCTACTAAGTGATGGCATAGTTAGATTCCAAGCTCCCCTAAATCCAGAAGACACAGATGCCTATGCAGGCGAGTACACAATAGTCCTGTATGACCACATAAACAACTGCATAGGAGTGGCAGTACCAATCTGAAATAAGCCCAAATCAAACCAATAAAACAAGCCACTCTAATGGACCCCTGGTCTTAATAGGTTGTATAAGAAAAGGGTGCAAATCCTGTTGAGAAGTATGTGGTAATTTGCACAACAGAGCAGTAAGTCCCTCATTAGTGTAGACAAGCAAAGCAGGGAACTAGTGAAGCCTCTGAAAGCAGACTTTGAGATAAAAATAGCTACCCAAGCTAAGGATAACCACAAGGTATTTTTCATGTCTGAAATCTTAAGGACAACACCCAACAACCTGCGGAATTAGTTATAGATGGCATCTCCTGTATACAGCCAGAAGATGTAGCAAATCTGCTGGCTAATATATTCAACTCAAATTTCACTTCCTCATCACTCCCTGCTCTCCTTTAAGATATACCCTCCACCACTATTCTGCCAATTATCACCAATAAACAGGTAGCCACTGCGCTCTATAAAGATAAAAACACGACTTTAATGGAACCCAATGATATACCAGGTTTGTTTTAAATGGCTTAACTCAGGACCTATCAGGCCCAACAGGATCTCTGTTTATGCACAGCCTCCAGACTGGCTTTTTCCCAAGAGAGTGGAGAAGTGGAGAACTCTGCATAAGGGAGGACTGTCAACTGACCCGGGAAATTACAGACCCATAAGCTTGAATAGTCTTATTTGTAAGGCCATGGAAAGAATAATCATTGATAAATAATGACATAGGAGATTTCCTAACATTGGACCCAACCCAATTCAGCTTTGTCAAGGGCAAGTCATTACCACTAAAGCTGGCGAACATCTTTGAGAAAGTCACTAAGGCCATGGATAAAACAGTACATACCACCTATCTTGACCTGGCCAAGGCATTTGACATAATTACCCACTCAAGTATTATAAGTAAACTCACAATAGTAAGCATAAACCCTATGTCACCAGATGGATAGCTAATTGGCTCATGGACAGGATATAGTAGTTAAAGTGGGTGAATCCAGTTCCAGAAAGAGACAGGTTACTAGCGGTGTGCACAGAGCTCAGTTTTGGGACCACTCCTGTTTGGAATATACTTCTCAGATGCCAATGCCAATACCAATGTGGAAGGCCTCTGGATTACAAAGTTTGAACACAACTGCAAGCTGGGAGCAATTATTGAATCCCCCAATGATGTAGCTATCCTTCAGGAGGGTCTAACTCAGGCAAATGATTCATGTCAGAACCACAGCCTGAAAATAAACATAAAGAAATACATTATCATACCCCTTGGGAAATCATATACTCCTGCTAAATACAACACTAGCAACGAACCTTTAAAAGCAGACACAAAGGTTAGGGATCTAGGTACACAGATAGACCGTAGCCTGAACTTTGACTGTCATGTGTCCACAGTGGTGAGGGGAAGTCCTTCTATGTGGCATAATTTATAAGTAAAGGTATGGCATAGAGGTCCAGGGAGATTATATTCCCACTGTGCACAGCTCTCATTAGACCAATAAACAAGCACAATGTGCCATTTGGAATGTAATTGGCTAGGGACTTACAGCAGCTGCAGTGACCTCAGAGGTTCCTCACTAAGAAAATAAATGGTTTTAACAACATGTCCTGTGTGAATAGAGTCAAAGCCCTTTCCATATACACTGTTGCCATCGACCTACAAGGCACTCACAAATCCAGCTCTGATGGAACTACTACATATCTGCAAGACAAACAGTATGAGGGTGACCCATTCTAGGGATCTAAATTTAGTGAATCAAACAGAACATGCTACAGGGACAGATATGTGTCTCAAGAGATTGTCCCTTCTTTGGAGTAGGCTTCCCATTCACTTTAAACAGAGTCTTCCCTGCCCCTCTTCAAGACCAATTTGGATCAATGGATGGGGAATCGCAAATTCACACTCGGTGTGGTGCCTATGTCCCTTATGGAAAGGGACAATCTGCAAATCTGTAAAATACTCAAGGCATAGGCACAAATCCATGCCATCCTCCTGCCCCCAGGGACAATATACGAGGTAAATTCAGGCTATAGTGGCTAGTCTTGTAAAGATTCCTGAGCTGCTAGCCTAATAACCTCCTATGAACCTTTAAGGTCACCTTCATGACTTATTAGTTCAACTGTAATTCTTTACATATCCTTGCAAATTATATCAGTGATACTAATAGTCCTATAATTCCCAGAGTCAGCAGAGGAAATATCTTTTTTGCAGGGGCACCAAACTTGCAGTTTTCTTCAGCTCAGGGATGTAACCAGTGGACAGGCTCAGAATGAAGATGGGAAGGAGGGGTTTGCTAGGTAGGACTTAGAGCTTCTCATCAGGCATCCAGCAATATTGTCAAGACCTAAATAATCTGTATATTTAATTTTGGAAATTGCCAAAAGAAATTGGCCCCAAATTATTTTATTAGGGGAGTTGTGAAGAAGATGAGTGGGAAGGATGGTGGGTTGGAACTGGAAGAGAATTTGTCTGCCAACCTCTCAGCAATATGCTTAGAATCGGGGAATTATGTACCATTAAGCGTCAAGTCCATTAAAGAATTATTGGCTACTTCTAAACTTCCTAATATAGCTATATTATTGAGAAGGTCTTGTGGTAGTCTTTTGAATTAATTACAAGCTTAACTTCATATTCAACCTTGCATTTCAACATGGCAGATCTCAGAGACTTACCAGTTTTAAATCCCTTTTAAATATAAAAATGAGCATTTTTTAGAGATGGCCAGGAGGATTTTCTTTTTCTTGTAGTTTGCTAATGTGCCATTTTCAACATATGGGCTTAGTTTTAAACTTACTACTGTGTAAGACTGGTGCAGATGCTTGGAGCATGTACATTTATATGTATACACACACACACCTGCCAGAGTTTGTATACACACACACACACACATACACACACACACACACACACACACACACACACACACACACACACACACACACACACACACACACAATTGCACACATACCCAGCAATGTAAAAATGACACAGTACCTGGTTTCCCATTCTTCTGCAGCAGCTTCAATCCCCAGTCGTCTCACGTAAGCAAGGTGAAAAACGTTCTTCCCCGCTAGAGTAGGCTCCAGCCTGCAGATGTTGCAATCCGGATCTCTTCTGGGAATCAGACTACAGAGATGCCGTCTTCCTACTCCGGACTGCTGTTGCAGCAGTCTGGATCCCTGTGAGTTACAGTTACACTGAGTGCCCATGCTCGGAAATTCCGAGACTCGCGATTTGCTTTTGTCTTTTTTTCTTTTTCTTTTCATAGCTGGGAGGGCTGCAGTCTGTAGCACGAGCCATCCCTGCATAACTTTTATTAATGTCATACATAGACACCTTAGAATATTTATACTTGTTATTTAGCATTTTTTTAATAGCAGTGGTGTAATCAACTTTATTCATAATAACAATACATCCACCGTTGTCGGCTTTCATAAACCTTAACTCAGTCTGTTGTTATAGTTCCTGGAAAACCGACTTTTCTTTAGCTGACAAATTGTAATACTTAGTAGACCATTTTTTCATCAAACATTCATGAATATCATTCTCACATGCTTGTTCATTCTCAAATGCTTGTTCAAAAACTTAACAGTAGAATTCAAATTTGGATTAAAAGAAGATGGTTTCTTTAACTCATCTGATAAAACAACATTGTTCAAGAGATAATTCAAATTTAATTTCCTACTAAAAAACTTTAACTGCAACACAGTCCTTGTAAGACTCGCTCTTTGACTTGGAATAAAATTTAAACCCAACATAAGAACATTAAAATGTTCATTCTGTAACTAAAAAGTAGACATATGATAGATGTAATAGACTTTACTAATTCTGCAATCTCTTCTTTATATTGTACCATACGTCTCTCATTTTCTTTACCTAATAATTTGGTTAGATCTAGGCCTGTATGATCAAAATGTTCCAGTAACTTGAGGTGAAAAGGTGAGTTTTCTTCAACCCCCTGTGGGTATTTCCATACCCGGAGTCCTTTAGGGTCATGTTGTCTCTTCATATTTTCACTCAAGGAATAATTTCCAACTCTAAAGATTTAAACTTGTACAATGATTTATCTAAAGCCAAAATTTGTTTTTGTAAGCTAAGATAATGGCCACTAGCAGACTGTATGTACTCATGTTTTTTTTGCACTTCTATTTTATCCAAGCATTTAAACACTTGACATGTGGATGAAAAATCCTGTAAGCCTGATGCTTGTATCACCCACTGCTGTGTATCATGCTGGTCATTCACTGCAGAAGCTGGTCCCAATAACCCTTGATTAGTGTCTTCCACATTATTACCAGCCACATTAGTAACATTACTATGCTTAAATTAAAACAAACCCTGTGTTACCTCTTGAATAAGCAAAGTCAAATTACCCACAGGTTCAGATGTACTAAAAGTGGGGCATCATGAAACAATTCCTGTGAGTCAAAGGCTGAAATACAATGGAATCCTCAGAACAAAGCCAAACATCCACAAAAAGCAGAAAAATCCCTGGAACTGGAACAGAAATCAAAGCAAAGAACAAACAAATGACCAGGAAGCCAAAGACCACAGCAAATGAATCCAGCAATGGTAGAAACCACACCAGTTTGCAGTTGTTATAGAAAGAAACAATCCTTTATTGGTAAATCCAATGCAATTCACGGTTAAGCTCTTTTGTTTAAACATAGACTTCTTCAGAACTATGAAAACTCCACTAAACTAGGGTTGCCACCTTTCGTCATGGCTAAAACCAGAGAAAAGCCACACCCCTCGCGTCACCAGTAGCCCTGCCCACCCCCTCTCCCACCTTCACCCTGCCCATTTTGTGACATCACGGTGACATCGCCTGGCAGGAAATGCCCTCTTTTTTTGTTCCTGCTGCCTGTTTTAGGCTGATTTACTATGCTTCTCTGTAAAAAAGCATAGTAAATCAGCCGATTTACAAATGCCGATGGTCTGTTTCCTTTTTGAAACAGAATACTGGAGTTTGTACAGTGTTTTCTGGACTACTGGAGAATCACTTTGATTTCCTGATAGTCCAGAAAAAAAACGGAGGGGTGGCAACCCTACTCTGAATTTAAAAGCTCAGAGAAGTAAAACCACACCCCCAAGAACTGTCACTCAATAGGCAGGCTGAACAAATCCCAGAAAAGTTCTTAAAGGTATACAGACACCAAAAAACACTTGCCACATGAAACCAAGTATAAATGGTTAAAAACAAATTTAGAATGTCAAAATACTACAGAAAGCCATAACAATTTTAAAATTTTGCTCAATCTGTGTTGGCTTTTAAGTTCACTAGCAGTGGAAATATAGTCATTCAATCCAGGTGGATTTGCTGTGTCTAAAGCCAGATGCCAATACATCTCACTATGTAGAAGTCTGTTTTCCCAATAACCAACAAAGGCACCTGTCTCCACCTGTTCAAGCCCCAAAAAAAGCGAACTTCTTAAAATTGAAGCATGTACAAGCATGCTTAGTCAAAGCAGTCTTCATGTCCCTTTTGGATATACTGTTCGTTTATTATCAGACTTTCCCCTACCCTCCCAGAGTTACTCCAGTATTGCTGGGGCCTGCAGTGAATCCTAAGGGTTTCCTGGGGGCTTGCCCATATTTGCATCTTTCCTGTTTTTCTTTCTTTCTTTCTTTCTTTCTTCCTTCCTTGCTTTCTTTCTTTCTTTATATGCCCTATGCACTCCTTT
This sequence comes from Protopterus annectens, assembly GCF_019279795.1. NCBI lineage: Eukaryota > Metazoa > Chordata > Ceratodontiformes > Protopteridae > Protopterus > Protopterus annectens. Next base: position 542,729,818 of record NC_056733.1, read on the forward strand.
CTCTGCCTCCTGTGTCAATTATGTCCAAGGGTGACTCCTTTCTTTGGCTCTTACCTCCTCTATGGGAGGGTCATTGACCACCCTTCCTGGACAGGCATGCCCATCCTTCCCTGCTACTCCATCAGTCACCCAAGCTGCTAATCAAACCCAGGTCAACTGCCCCATAGTTAGAGCTTTTTCCATCTGTGCCACTGAAGTGGTCTTTTTCTAGCAAATATTGACACTCTGTACTACTGTTATATTGTATATCTGCTATCTCTTGGGGTGTTTTTCTCCAGGCCTGAAAATTGGAAGTGTACTCAGCTTACATTCCACTTAGTTATTGAGTTTAAAGCAAACAATGTGGGTCTCTATTAAATGACCTGGAGCTTGTGCAGTAAAATATTGCCAGTTTCATAAGGTAAACCATGGCATGCCAACCTGACAGGTAACAGTAGATTAAAGTCATTAGATTTCACCCAATGTGATCATTTCCTTCATCTCCAAGGAGGTGTCTTAAGTTCCTGGGCCCACAGGTAAGTACTAGGCAATCAGACTACAGACCATTACAAGCCTAGCCAAAAAAACTCTATTCAAAATTTCCCTCTAGCTTCAAGAAGAGCAAGACATGATAGACCACAGGAGAATTTGAGGCTGCCTATCCAATCATGTAGGTTGACCTTGAAGGTGTAAGGGTGCTACTCTGATTGACATGTAGTGGAAGTTTGTTCCAGAACTGAGGAATACTTTATTTATTTATTGACATTTGTTAACTGGGTTGGTCCAGCTGGGCTTGTGGCCCATTTTCAGTGGAGACCCGAGGAGAAAAACACAAACAGTTTACAGAGAATCAAATATTTAAGTAAAAAATATGGTCAAAATCAGTTATACAAGAAGATTAGAGAGACAAAGAAGAAATGCAAACACATGAAATATACACATCAATATTTTGCAGACTAAAAAATATATTTACATATTTAAAAAAAGAGTTAAGTCCAACAGTATCAGTTGTAGAGTTTAATAAGTATCTACAATAGTGGAGTACTTAGCTGTATGTGGAGGGACTGAAAAGGTATATAGTAGGGTTGTGGGGTGCTTAAGTAGGGGCTTGATAAGGACATATTTTGGAGTTAAGTAGATGAAGTTTGAGTTTTTCTAAGTGGGATGGGTGAATGATGGAACAAATGTCTCTTGGGAGTTTGTTCTAGGCTTGGGCGACGGAGTGTTTATATAGGAGTTTGCCAGCTATTTTTGGGATTAGTAGATTTGTAGTAGTTGCTGATTAGAGGTACAGAGAGTCTGTGGAGGAGTGTAGATAGAGATGAAGGAAGAAAGAGCAGGGCAGGATGACGGTTTGTAAAGAATGAAGTGTAACATTTGAAGTTGTGACAGCAGTAGAAGATGGGGGAATTCTAACCAGTGGAGAGTATTTAGGGCAAGGCAGTGATGTGTATTTTATGCAGAGTTTGTGATAAATCTAGTTATCTTGTGGTAAGTTTGTTGGCGTTTGTTTAAAGTAGTAGTTTGGATGTTGGTGAGTACTGGGGCAGCATATAGAAGGAAGGGGAGGAGAAGAGCTTGTGCAAAGGAGAGTCTGGCATTTGTAGTTAGAAATGTTTTGTTGCGATACAGTAAACCAAGTTTCTGGTGAGTCTTTTTTATACTTTGGAGGATGTGCAAGTTGAATTTGAGTTCATCTATGATGACTCCAAGGAGTTTAGTGTGAGCTTCAGGTTGGATAGCAGTGTTATACAAGGAATTAGGAATTAGAGGAAGTAATAGTAAAGGTGGATTTGAGGTGAGAGAGAGATTGGAGGAAAAATAATTAGAGTTTGGTCTTTTTAGGGTTTGGAAGATCATGTAGGGTGGTCTGATGGATAATGCTTGAAGTTCTGACACACTGCGTGCAGACATAATGGCCACAAGAAAAATTGTTTTCCACGATAAGAATTTTAAAGCACAGAAAAAGCTGGTTCAAAGGGAGGAAGAATAAGTTGAGACAGCATAAGGTTTAAATTCCAGGAAGAAAAGGGAATTTTGATCTGAGGTCTCATATGAAGAATGCCTTTAAGGAAGGTTTTGGATAATTTATGGCTCATAATATTTGAGCCATCAAGACCAAGGTGAAAATTTGAGATAGCAGCTAACTGAACGCGAACTGTAGCAGCTGCTGCCCCTTCCTTAAAAATTTTTGTCAAAAATTCCAAGATTGAAGATAGCGGAGCTTGAAAAGGGTCAATGTTCTGCGCATTGGCCCAAATTTAGAACCTTTTCCATTTGCTGCCATATAATTTCCTGGTAGATGGCTTGTGAGAGGACAAGAGAATCTGTCTTGTATCTTCTGAAATTGAATGAAGCCTGGCAATTAGGGGAAGTGGATTAGCCAAGCAGTCAGTTTCAGGGACTGTAGAGAAAGATGAAGGTCCCCTGATGGGTGCATCAGAAGGTCCGGAACTGGGTCCAGGATCCATGGATCCTCCAACAGATGAGGGTGAAGAAACAGAAACCAAATCTGTTGAGGCCAGTAGGGGGCTATGAGTATAACCTTCCTTCCCAGCGATTTTGCTTTCTGTAGAAATCTGGGTATTAATGGGAAGGGTGGAAATGCATAAAGGAGACCCGAGGGCCAATCGTGTAAAAGTGCATCTCTCAGGGGATGACCGGGAGGTGGTATCAGGGCAAAGTAGTTTCTGCATTTTGAATTGATGTGGCTGGCAAAAAGGTCACAGCAAGGCTGGCCCCATTTGTGGAAAATCAACTCCGCAACCTGTTGATTGAGAGACTACTCATGAGGGAGTAATATTGCCCTGCTTAGCTTGTCTGCTATGACGTTGAATTTCCCCGGGATGTGCATTGCTAACAGAAAACACTGGAATGACACAGCCCATTGCCAAACCCTGAGGGCTACTCGACAAAGGGGGTAAGACTTGGTTCCACCCTGCTTGTTCAAGTACCAGACTACTACATGTTGTCGGTCTGAATTGCAATAGTCCCCTAGAGGGAGAGAGTCGTGAAAGTACTGCAATGCCAGAAGTACCACTCTCAGCTCTAGAACACTGATGTGCAGATGTGATTCTTGATCTGCCCATGTGTCTTGGGCAGTCTTTCCCTGAAAATGCCCCCCCACCCTATCAGGGAAGCGTCCATGGTCACAGTGGCTACTGGGGGGGGGGAGAACAAAGGGTCTCCCTACTGTAACATAAAGAGACATCAACCACCACTGAAGGTCTCTCCTGCAAGAATCCGTGATAAGAATCATGTGGTGCATTGGTAGCTTCTGGTAAGACCACTGAGTGAAAAGAAGCCAGTGAAGGATTTGCATATGCATCCTTGCGAGTGGTATAGCCAGGATTGCTGCCGCCATCAAACCTAGTACTTTCAATACCTCCGCTGCTGTAGCTTTGTTCTTTGACACCAGTGAGCTGATGTTTTGATGAAGAAGGGAGACTCTTTCGATAGGGAGACGTAGAGTGGTGGTTGAGGTATCTAACTCTGCTCCTATAAAAACGGTATGCTGAGATGGTGATAAGGCAGACTTTTCGAAGTTGATCGTAATGCCTAATTGATGGCAGAGTGTCAGAGTGTCTTGTGTTTCCTGAGTCAATTGATGCCTGGTGGTAGAGGTGAGGAGCCAATCGTCTAAGTATGGAAACATCTGGAATCCTAGACGCCTCAGGTGAGCCGTGACCACTGCCATGCATTTGGTGAACACTCTGGGGGCTGAAGTGAGACCAAAGGGCAGGGCTCGAAACTGGTAATGATTGGCTCCCAGCCAGAAGCGCAGATGATCTCTGGAGCGTCTGTCCATCTTTATGTGATAGTACGCATCCTTGAGATCTATGGAGCACATCCAATCACCTTTCCCTAAAAAGGGAAGAATGGACTGAAGCATGACCATTCAGAACTTCTCTTTCTTTACAAACTTGTTGAGTCTGTTGAGGTCCAAGATAGGTCTCCAGTCCCCTGTTTTGTTTGGTACCAAAAAGAATCTTGAGTAAGGTCCGAATCTGACTTGGTCTGCTGGGACTGGTTGGATGACTCTTTTTTTCTAGCAATCTGTGGACCTCTACGATTGCTTGTTCCCTGAGATTGGGTGGAACATCTGGGATTTTTTTGATAGGAATGGAAGGGATAAAGAACGGTATGAAATATCCTCTAGAAATGATGCTTTGTACCCAAGTATCCAATGTTATGTTTATTCAGGCTTCTGGGTACAAAGACAAGTGACCCCTGACTGCCTCCAGAGCCGAACAGTCGGGCCCCCTTTCAGGAGCGCTGGTAGGACTGACTGGAGAACTGACTCCTGTCGCCCTGTTGCTGCAGACCCTCTCTGCTACGGGGACGGCATCTTTCTTTATAACCCCCTCCTTTGCCTCTAGACGGGGTTTCACCACGTGTGTCGTGAAAGGCTGCTTGAGTTTTTCGGAACCACATCTTTCCCACCCCAGGGCCCTTGGGGTAGGGCCGAGTAAGAGTGGAAAAGCATACCCCAATGGCAGATAAAGTCTTGCCTTCCTGTTCACACCTGGTTAAAGTTTCCTTTACTTTGGGCCCAAACAGTGATGAGCCATCAAATGGAGTATTAATAAAAGAAGACTTGAAGGGTTCCGCAAAGGAACCGAGACACATCCAGGCTTGTCTGCGAAGAGCAATGCCCGAACTAGCGGCTCTCCTCGAACCATCAGCTGCATAGGATATGAGACGCATGGATGAGTTCACTACTGAGTTAAGGGTAACGAGCTGGGCTTTGACTTTGTCGGCCACTCCTGCAGCTACTGTACCCTGGAGAGTATCTCCTAGCTCTTTCAGGAGATCTCTCTGTAGTCTTGTAAAATGGGTCAAGTAGTTCAGTGATCGCAGAGAAAAAGTCACTGAACTAAACATGCGCTTCCCATATCTATCCATAACTCTAGAATCTCTGTTGGGGGGGTGGATAGAGGAGGATGTCTCAGATACTTCCTTTTTGGTCACTGCAGCCACCACCATGGCATCCACAGGCACTCCTTTTGTCAAAAAAGGTTTATCGACTGGGGCAGATATAAATTTATTGGGTCTACGAGGGACAGGTTCCATGGCCTCCAGTGACTCCCACGCCTTACGAGAAATCAGATCCATGAGCTCGTCATAAGGTGGAGACAACCAAGAAGTGGAAGGTTGTGACCCAAAAGCCTTGAAGAGCACCGACTCATCCTCAGTAGGGGTCTTGGACTGCCAGTTGCCCCTCTGACTAAGGATCTCTAGTATCTCTGCAAAAGAGATATCCTCAGAGAGGGACCAAGGGGACCCTTCTGACTCATCTAAGTCCGTGTCAGATGTCAAAGGCTCCTGTGGGGAGTCTAAGTGCCTCCTCTTGCACAGTCTCTATCTGGGCACCTCCTCAGTGGGAGGTTCTGGGGAGGGCTCAGAAGAGCAGGGGACACCCTGTGGGGGTACTTGAGGCTCAGGGTCTCTACGCTTAGAGGGGTAGGTAGATGCAGAAGTAGACACAGGAGCTTGAGGGGAGAGGGAAAGCTGAACCGATGCTGATGTTGTCTTTGGAGACAAAACTCTCCTCATAGCATCGAAGGAACCATGGCTCCAATGAGGAGGAGTGGATGGACCTGAGAGTACCGTCCGATCCTCCCGCACCAAAACCCTGGGCTCTGAGCCTGAGGTAGGAGCTGAGCTCATCCGAGCCGAAGCCCTGAGAGGGAGAATCGGCACCAACAAGTTGGTGCGACTATCCTCCCCGGACCCAACTGAAGAGCGTCGGCTCCTAGAGCCCTCGGTCGGTGCCGAGGACATTTGAGTAGATAGAGCCGATAACCCCGGAGTGGATATCGGCTCCAAGGGTCCAACCACCATTGGTTCGACTTCCCTCGGCTCCAAGAGTCCAGTACGGCCAGGAGGAGAAGTAGACAAGTTCGGTTCCATGGTCTTCGGCACCGACAAGCTGGTCGGGGCCGACAACAATTTGGCAAGTCCTGGTGCCTGTAAAAGCTTCTGCACTAGCCGATCCACGTCCAAATCCGAAAGGCTGACTGAAGACTTAGCTGAATGCACCGAAGGTGCTGAATGGAGCAGAGGTGAAGAAGGAACTTCGGAGACCGGCTCCAATACTGAAAGCTGGCTCCGAATCAAAGGTACACTCGGCTCCGATGACTGTGGAACCGATGACCCTCCTTCTGAAATTTTAGCCTTTTTGGATACCTTATCTGAAGACTTGGATTTTGAAGACTTGGAAGACGTACTAGCACCTTCGTGGCTATTTAAAACCTCTGAAAAAGATTGCTGTAGCAATCCTCTGTCTATAAGTTTCCTCCTTCTCTCCAAGAGTACTCTTGAAGAGAAGGAGTGACAAATGCTACAGGTGTCTTGGAGGTGCTTGGCCCCCAAGCAGTAGACACATTGAATATGTCCGTCAGTGATGGAAATTTTCTGCCAACAATCTGGTAATTTTTTAAAACCCGATCTGGGATGGGATTTTTCCCTATCCTCTGACATACTGAGAAAAAAACAGTAAATAGATTCACAAACAACTGAGCCCAACCCAGGCACTATCTACAACAGTAATATATATATATATATATATATATATATATATATATATATATATATATATATATATAAATAAAAATATAATACAAATATGGGACTAAGAGTCCCACAGAAAAAAAACTAACTGCTAAAGGGATTAATAGTAGGAAAAAGGGCTAAAGGCCCATACAAACTAAAAAGCCAACAAGTCCCTAATTTAAAACAATTTAAACTATCTAAACTGTCTAAACTATCTAAAAATAATAACACACACTACATAAATATATCAAAAAGAAAAACTTTTTAAGAACTTGCTGTTTCTAAAATGGTCCGAGTTATCTGGATCACAGAGATCTCTCTTGCCGTGGCAAACTAGATCTGAGGTAATTCTAGCAGTGCATGGTGGGATAAGGGGCTGGTCTTAAGCTACTGGCAAACCTTGAGCTTGAGCTTGCTATCAGCGAGATTAACAACTTCACATTTTATGTTTAAAAATTTTTCACTTGCCTTGGTTTTCTCAAAGCCCATACCCAATTATTTTGCCTAGAGCTCTTTGTACATTATCCAGGTTGTCCTCATTATTCTTGCCTGTCATCAGGATAACATCTACATAACTTCTGAATATTAATAATCCTTTGGATCATTGGTCCACTGCCTCATGTCAAATAGTTGCATACAACACTTCAAAAGTCAGTTACTTATACTACAATAAAAATTTATTGGGAGTCTCCTCAGCTCCATTTCCATATATGACTATGTCAGATTACTTTTTGTGAACTCTGACCCTCACCCACTGCATCCTGGGCACTGAATTAATAGTGACTTTGAAATGTATGCAGGCACTGGCACTATGGGCACAACCTGTTCATTACTGTTTAAAAAACACTCAGCACCTTACAGCTTAGCTCTCTCACTTTCTACCTTTGATAAATAAGGCAACACATTGGCCTAACTGAATTTTGAACTAGCATTTACTTAAGAGTTTGGCATTTGCTTCATGCCCTTCAATTTTCCTATGCCTTCAGCATACACTTGTTTAATATCTGTCAATAACTTTGGCAACATCTAATCTGTGGCGCATTTTTACTATCTTTGACTGTTATCTGTAGCTTCTTAACACAATACTGTTTCAAGTCAATATTCCTTATCCCCTCTATCACCAACTGGTTTCATTTGTAACACATATGCACCAGTTCCTCTTTTGCACTGTGCCTTCATATGTCCCAGTCCCAGTTACATTGTCCCTTGAAAGTACATTTTCACCTCTACAAACCATTTACTAATTTCTGACTCATTAATGAATGCATGGAAACAATTTTTCATATTTCTTTCATGGAAGCTATAGTTAAAGCAGCTTTTGTATCCTACCTCATCTTAAGTTTCACTCTCACTATTGTGAAGTGATCTCGATAAGTCCTCTGTCATTTCAGATGTCCTTCTATATCACTGTTTGCTGTATTCTACATAGAAGGGATCTGGATCTCCCGCCCTGGACAGCCTGATGCTTGCCCGGTATACAAAAGCCTAAAAGATCTTATATGCATCATATGTCACATATATGTTCCCTGCACAGAATAGGGCATAAAACGGATGCACAGACGCAACTACCCCAAACTTCTTTATTGCCAGTTTGAAATGCCATTTTTGCCAGTTGGTCTAGATGCCTTGTTGCTGTACTGAATATTTAGCAACACCAAATAAGTGCCCCATTGGAGTTGTTTTCATTTTTTTTCTTGGTTTTGTATTTTACTTTACTGCCTAGAGTTCATGTCATCCAAGAAGGGAAAATGTTAGCACAGGAGGCAGATTCCCCATAAGGATCATCACAAACAGTGTCTTTTTTGTTTGAGTGTTTCCCGCAACCATACATCTTGTAGTATCTGTAAGACATTTGTGCCTAAGACACTCAGAAATCATTTGGCTTCCCTGGCCATTTATCTTGAAAACCAATGGCTTCAACAGTTAGCCCAGGGTGCCAGGCAGAATCCTTTAACCCTGAGATACTACCATTGGTTTACTATCAAAACCTTGAAATGCAGTTGATCGAACATCAATTGAAGGAAGGTACAGTTTCAAAGTTGCACAATGCTGAACTAGAATACTATGAACTCATAACAATGAATGTAAAGCATGATTCGTTATTATGAGTTTGGCATTGTGAATGGAGATCACAGTACAATGAGGATCAGGGAATTTATTCTTTTCCTCACTGTAGTGCGATCTTGGAGTTGGATGATTTGCATGGGGGTGTGGGGGTGCAGGGGGGCTTGCCTCCTGCAAAACAGTAAAAACTTGTGCTGTAGAAGTCAAATTCTCATGGCACATTAAACTGAATAGTCTGGGTGTCTGATGTCACCTTCTGCTATGTCAAATAACATTGAATGCAGACATCAGAGAAAGGAAATTCAACATGTAGATGTAAAAACATTTTCATTTTTGATGTTTTAGTTTGTTGTATTAAACAAACGAAAAAGTGATATGCATGGTTTTGATAGTAAACCACTCTCACTAGGTAAAAAAAAGGCTGAGAAGTCTCAGATGGATTCTTTAGCTGTCCAGCCTCCACCAGACATTCTTCAAACAAGCAGGTAATAGCTCTGTAGTTCATTTGTCATTTACATTGGATTCCTCTGCCACAACCCAGTCTGAGGCCATTATGGATCTGTCATTTTGCACATCCTCTGAGGCTTTGCAGGCATCTGTTCTGTGGTTATCATGGGGAAACTGCTGTTGATTATCTTGGAGGGTCCTAGAGGGATTTTTAAGATATTCTTCAGGGAGGAAGTTCAGAGTTCTCTTATCAAGTCTTGCCAAGGGTCAGAACCTGCAGTATTTGGTAGGGCTGATGTCTGTTATATGAAAAGACAAAAACCGAAGCATATTTTGGTCCATCCTAGAATCCTCAAAGAGAAAGGCAAGAGTTAATTCAGAGCTTGTTTTCTGCCTTAATGGCTCTAAAGCCTCCTCGAGGGGTTGCAGTACCTGCTCTTCCTTGGACCTCTACCCCTTCTAAATGGCTTAGTGAACCAGATTCCTCAGATAAGGATTTGGTGTCTGGTGAGGGTTTTTTCTCCTATTCTTCACAGATGCCTTCACCATTGGCTAGTGGTTCTGATGAAGAGGGGTCTGCTAGCCCTGAGATTCCTTTCAAGGGATTGTCTTTTGGGGACACAATTGCTAAAATGATGGAATTCGTTAAGTGGGATTCTTCTCAAGTGTCTGATATTCAGAGAAAATATTATTAGTTGCTTCAGGTGGGTATCCTAAACAATTGGCAGCTCCTTCTGTGTTGGCTGCCTTGTTAGATAATTTTAATGCTGCTTCCAAGTCTCCTAATTCTCAACCTCCTGCTCCTAAGAAACCTGATAGGTTCCATAAGGTTCCTGAGGATTGGCAATTTTTATTTAAATGTCCTTCTACTAATTCTGCTGTAGTGTCAGTCTCTTCTGACAAAACTTCTAAACTTTTGCCCTCTTCAAAATGTTTGCCTTCTGATAAAGATAGTAGGGCAATGGAGAGGACTGGTAAGAAAGTCTACACTGCTTCTACTTTGGCCTTTAGGGCTATTGATTACCAGATACACATGACTAGCTATGCTCTTGGTCTTGATTGCTCAAGCTTGTCAGGTTATCTCTGACGTCCCAGATTCTGAAGGCAAATCCACTGCCTTTCCTTTTTTAGGTTCTCCTTCTCAAGTGGCTCGCCACTCTATTAAGTCTAGCTATGATGCTGCTGATGCCTCTTGTGGGTCCATCATGAGGCATATTTCTTGACTTTGTTTCCAGTCGCTACCTGAGGACATTAAGGCCAAGATGTTGGATGCGCCTTTGGATAATAAACATCATTTTTGGACTGCTGCTGCTGACAAGTTTAAGTCTCTTCAAGAAAAAGGCAAAGCCTTGCATGACCTTAAGTGCATTTTTGTCTCTCCTACCCACAAGTTCCAGAGGAATTATCCTTCTAGGTCTGCTTTTGTTTACAGGAAACCCTACCAGGCTTCTAAGGGCAGGAAGGGTGAGAATTGGGCCACCTCTGCTAAGGCTTCTCAGATTTCTGTGACTCAGAAGCCTCCTTTATCTAAGCTTGCTTGTCTTTGACAAATCATCCCCCCCCCCCCTTCGTATAGATCAGGTTCATTTGTCCTTTTGGCTCTCCCTTTATCTTTCAAATTAGCGTCTCATAATTTTAGGCTCTTGGGTTCTTTCTATCATCTGTCAGGGTTACTTCATGGTATGGAAATCTCTCCCTCCTTTTTCAGAGATTCCTCAACATCCTCTAGGGCAACTTCCTCATTTCACGGAGGTTCTAGGGTCCCTGGTAAACCAAGGAACCATTCAACCTGTCCTCCATTCCCAAGTGAGAATGAGTTTTTAATTACAGGATGTTCCTGGTTCCTCAAAAGGAAGGCACTTGCAGAACTATTTTGGATCTCTCGCAACTGAATACCTTTCTTGAGGTCCCTTATTTTTGGATGTTACTCTTCAAACTCTGTTTCCTTTCTTATTACTCCAGGCTTTTATGGTGTCCTTGGATCTAAAATATGATTACCTTCATATTCCTGATCACCATCTTTTCAGGAAGTTTTTACATTTCTCCATCCTCTTCTCATTTTCAGTTGTCTGCTTTGCCCTTTGGCCTCTCTACTGCCCCAGGGGTATTCAAAAAATACCTAACTCCTATAATTACCTTCACGAGGCTACAAGGCATTCAGATTTCACTTTATCTAGATGACCTGTTGCTTCAGGTGCCTTCTCCCAGTCAATTGTTCAGGGATTTGCAGTTCACCATCTCTCTTTTCAAAAGCTGGGGTTTACTATCAACTTCCAAAAGTCCGTCCTGACTCCCTTTCAGGATCATGTGTATCTGGAATGTAGGATCCAGATGGTGCTAATGTTGGCCTCTTTTCTGCCTTCAAAGGTATTTTTGTTGCCAACCTTGTTTCAGTCTCTTCTTCCTCTGACTGCCATGCCAGCCTCAGAGTTTCTTTGGGCCCTGGGATTTATGCCTTCTTCTATTCCAATACTTTCTCTTGCCAGACTGCATATGCAGAAGCTTTAATGGTACCTCAATTCAAGTTTGGCTATAGTATTGTCACCCTCTGGATTTTAGTGTACCTCTCCTTCCCTGTCACAAGAAGGAATTGGAGTTGTGGATTCAACAGTTCACTCTCAACCCAGGTCAGACCTTTCAGCCTCCAGTCTCTTCTCAAGAGCTGTTCACTGATGACTCAGACATGGGGTGAGGGGCTCCTTTTGATCACTTGAAAGTTCAGGGTCTTTGGTATCTTCATCAGAAGTCAGACAATATCAGCATCAAAGAGATGAGAGCTCTGATTCTGGCCCTACAGGCTTTTCACCCCATGTTCTCTTAAGGCCCCTTAAAGGTATACACAGATATTTCATTAAGCAGGGAGGCATGAAATATTATCTCCTTTGCATGATGCCTCTTTGGGATTGGGAAGTGGCTCTCAGTTATCAGTTAACTCTTCAGGTAGCATACATCCCTTCATAGCACAATCTAGTGGCAGACTCTCTGAACACATCCAAAACACAGGCTCATGAATGGATGCTTCACACAGACCTGTTTCTGGACATTGTCCATTGGTGGAGTATTTCTCAGGTAGATATTTTGCCTGCCCTCTGAACAAGGCATTTTCTCTCTTCTGTTCCAGACTGCCATACCATCTGGTGTGGAAGACATGCACCCTTTCCTTTCATTGGAAGGGGATGTTTCTTTATGCTTTCCCTTCTCTTCCTCTGCCTCTAAGAGTCCTGCAGAAGATTCATCTCGACTCCCCAAAATTCTTGCTAGTGACTCCCATTTTGGGCAAAACAGCACTGGTTCCCCCTTTTAATGCATCTGTCCAGGGCCAGTCATCACAGGTTACCTCACTGGTTGGAACTCCTCACACAGGAGAAGGCATCTCTTATCTAGCCTCACTTGTCCACTCTGCAACTGACGCTGTGGCTGATAGGGTTTTGATCCCTTTCAGGCATCTCCAGGGTTTTACATGAGGCAAGGAAACCCTCTGCCAGAAAATCTTGTATGTCCAAATGAAAAAGATGTTTAGTCTACTACCATGCTCATAATCAGGACCCTTTTTCAGTGGGGTCCCTCTGGTCCTCTCTTATTTACGTGAGTTGCTCCAGTCTGACTTGGCCTATTATTCTGTGAAGGCCCATTTGTTAGCCATTTCTGCTTGTCTGCCCTTGAATCCTCCTTTGACTTCTTGTGTAGTCAAACAATTTCTTAAAGGCATCCTGCATTTTAGGCTACCAAGAAAACCTATTCCTCTTCTTTGGGACCTTAATTTTGTTTTGAAAAATTGGCTCAAGCTCCTTTTGAGCCTACAGATTCTGCTTCTTTGCAACTTTGAACCTGGAAGACTGTTTTGTTGCTGGCTCCTACTTCTGCTCTGAGCTATAGGGCCTTATGGCCATTTCTTCTTTTTTTTGGTTTTTCACAGGGACAGAGCGTCCCTTCATACTAATCCTTCTTTTATGCCCAAGTAGTCAGTGAGCTGTCCTTGAATCAGTCGGTACAACTCCCTTCCTTTTTCCCCTTCTCCTCAGTCTGCTACTGAGAGGGTCTGCATACCCTGGATTTGCACAGACAGCTTAGATACTATCTGGATAAAAGTAGGATTATTCATAAGTCTGATCAGCTTTTTGTTTCTTTTCATCCCAGGTCTTTGGGTTTGGCTGCTTCTAAGCAAACCATCTCCTCCTGAATATCTAAGCCCATTTCCTTTTGTTATTCTTTTCATGACAAATCTCTGTCTACTTCTGTTAGAGCTCATTCCACTAGGGATGTTGCTTCTTCTGGTGCTTTCTTCAAAGGGTTGGACATAAATTCCATCCTTGAAGCTGCTACTTGGTCTTCTGTCCATACCTTTACTAAGCATTATAAGTTGGATATGATTTCTAGGGCCAGAGCAGGTTTTGCTGAAAGCATTTTATGTGGATTTGTTGAGCGCTCTTCCTAGCCTTTCACCTCCCATTCTGTTCCTTGAGCTTTTTTACTCTCCCTTCTATGTAGAATACTGCAACAGTGATACAGGAGGACATAGTACAGTTGTGTAAAATCTCACCATAACAGTAGATGTCCTTCTCTTCACTTTTGCAGTATTTGCTCCCTCCCTCCAACCCCCTTTTGTTTGTTCTGCATTTTTTCCTTCTAGATGTGCTTGGACTCCTTTGTCCTATGAAGACTGTTCTCTTCCAGGGCAGTTCAGTTCTGGATAGTTGCATCCGTACATCCCTTTTATGCCCTATGTTCTGTGCTGGGTGCATAAATGTGACAGGATCTTTTAGGCTTTTGAATATTGGCCAAATGTCGGACTGCCCAGGGTGGGAGTCCCTTCTATATAGATTGTTATGGTAAGATTTTACGCAACTGTACTTTCACGCTAGACAGCTACAAGAATATCAGGCCATAAGATTAATCTTTTGTGTTTCCCTCCATTTTGTCCGACTCCAATTCCTGTAGCCACCACTTTACACATTTGCCAGGCTTGCATTCATGTGCCCTGTGTTTATTTGCTCTCTTAGCAGTCTTTTAATGTGGTCCTTTTACGGCATGTTGTACAATCTTTTCTGCTTAAATCAGCACACATGTGGTTCTTGTGTCATTCTACCACAGTCAAGAAAAAAAGGAAACTAATTAACAAAATTAATATAGATTGTTAGGTTATAAAATATCCTTTCCAAATAACTAATATTTTTGCTGATTATCAGCAGCTGTTTTTAATAAATCAGTTTATCAGCAGAACATTAACACATCTGATGGCGCAGTGGTGCAGTGGTTAGCATTGTCACCTCACAGCAAGGGGTTCTCTGGTTTGATTCTTGGCTGGGTGCCTTTTGTGCAGAGTCTACATATCCTCCCTGCATTTGTGTGAGTTCCCTCAGGGTGCTCCAGTTCCTCCACATCACAAAGACATGCTTCTGGAGTGATTCTCCACAGGCTTCTGCTGAAAACTGACTCGTTCCAAGCAAGGGAGCCTGCAGGATTTTTTGCAGGGGGGTGCAAACCCAAGCCCCACCCACACTGCCCCACCCCCTATGTTGCCCCCCCACTCCCCCCCCCGCCCACGCAGCTATTCCAGTGTCCCATTACTTGGCTATTTCTCCCCATTTTATAGAAATTGTTCAAATCTGTGTGCATACTTGTTTTATGCTTTACTTCTACAATGACTACAGATATCTGGATTTAATTTACAACTTTTATTTCAAATTTTATAGCACAAACCTGACAGACATTTACTAAACCTAAACAAAGCAATAGTCTTACAATGAAAACAGACTTAGCATTAAAACTTCTCTACCTTTGAAACCCACATTCACTGAAACAGCATCAAAACCCACATTTCATGAACATGCATCTGGCCAGTGGCAGGGTAAGTTTACCTTTGGCCAGTTTCCAAATCACAGGCTCCTTGCACAGATTTTTAGAAACATGCAAGAGTTCTTCGATTCACCTTCCTGACTATTATACTACATAATTGAATTATATCCCTTGTATAACACAGCACCACTTGTTAGAGTGCGTTTTAAATTTATAGTTCTGGGTATCTTTCCTTTAAGCAATGAAACAAATCATATGAACCAATAATGACAGCCTGCCCAATTCAGAACATTTCAACCATAAAGGAACACTCAAACTTCTGACATAAAATCCACCAATATCAATCAGTATGCAGAATCTCTGCAGAAGTAAAAGTCATCTGAATAATTCCACATTAAAGAGATCTGAAACCAATGAAGAGGTTGTTGCTAGAAAAGAACTTTATATTTCAGTGTTTCATTTACAAATTCAGTGCCTGTTGCCCTTGAAGAATAAATTGCATGTGCTACATGAAAATAAATGGTAAGTTGATATATTGCAATAGGGAATGGGTGGCAGGCTGAAAAGCAGGTTCATAGTTATTAGGTGTCTCATCCAAAAGAGGACATACTAAGAACTGCAGTACCATACCCCCTTAAAATACAAATGTACATGCTGTATGAATAGAACCTATAGCCCTTTGCATCAAGATGCATGTATGCTACCTGCTGTGCTAACACTGCTTTAAAATTCTATACCACAATAATGATACCATTTGCTAAACAAAACAGTTGCACATAAATTCCACCTGTTAGAGCTAACTAGGGCATTTCTCTCTGTCACACACACACACCTCAACTTCAATGCAAGAAATACGTAAATAGATTAAGTTACAACAACTGTAAACTCTGTGACCATGGTGTGCATTTGTTTTTGACAGAAAGGTATAAGGGAACTCATGGCTATGTATATAGTTGAATCTCTCTGTACTGAAGTACTCCCTACCATGATGCTGCTTAACTAGTGTGTTTGCATTCAGAAACTTACAGTTTTTATACTGAATTTTTATAGCTACATGAATTAGAAAATAACCAATTTCCTTTTCAGAGCCTAAGCTAAAAAGTTCACTCCTTACATAGGTTCATAGGTTCATAGATTAGTACTAAGCTAACTGCCCTTGTGAGCCATTTTAAGCCTAGCCAATTATCCCTTGTGAGACTCAAACCCTGCACCTTGTGTTTGTAAGGCAAACACCTTAACCATTAGGCCACCCTCCCAACCCACTGCTTCCCCTGGAAAACATACATACATATATACACACATATATATATATATATATATATATATATATATATATATATATATATATATATATATATATATGCATCAGAGACCTAGTTCAAGACCGATGACAGCACTCCTTTAATGCAGGATTTCACTACCTGCCACAAGTTCAGGCCTATCACCCGAGATGAAAAGGTGATGGTGTCTACATATTCTTAAAGAACATTTCATCTCCAGACTTGCTAGGTGAGATAATGACGTGGAATTCCTCTGCATCCAACTTAGCATTAACAAAACTCCTTACTGTGTCATACCTAACAATGGTCCCCTCTATGTTCCCCATCAGTCCATATCTCCTAACTAATATGGTGTCCCTATGCATTAAGCCAACACCATTATTCTAGGAGACGTCAATCACATTTTCTTTCAAAATTGCCATTTTGAGGAAGGATTATTAGGGGAGAGAAACATTTTGAGCCAGGATTATTAGGGGAGAGAAACATTTTGAGCCAAAATTGGAGACAATGGAGAGGTTTGGATATTCCCAATTCTACAAAGCGATTTGCACATACCTCTCAACCTCTTAATGCAGAAAATCTGGACAAGGCTAAATATATTGGAGGAACATACAAACACTACTAAAAATTGCTCTTGTATAAACTTGACAGTTGATAGAATAACAGGTCTTGCATTAGCATGCATTTTTCTGAAGGTTATGATGTCTGAAACTCAAATGTCTGTCATTTAGTGACTTCATTGCATGAGGAACAAACCAAAAATAAGAAGCAAATATCTATTCATTCTGCAAAGATATGGACAACTGAGAGGTATAGTTCAACCAGGGCTGTCTGAGTTTGCTCCAGTATCACATAGTCCCAACACATCAACGAACCAAACAGAAAAATACACAAAAACATACTCGGAGGCTCTAAATAAAAATCTACCTAAGCAACAGAGATCTCCAAAGTAGACAAAGCAAACGCTAACTCAAAACAAAACATGCACAACACATATCCCACAAAGTCAGTGTGCCAAGCAGCCACAGCCCTAAAGGCTGAATAACACACCTGATACTCTTGTAATAGGTGACTATTGTCAGACACACTGACGTCCCGCTCACCAGGCTGAATAAAGAAAAGGTCACGGTGAGCTGCCTGTCGGGTGCTAGGATCAGCCACATGTGGTTGGATGCTTCAGTCATGACGTACGAGCAACAAGTAAAGATGTATGACACTTCACTCCAGCCTGGTGCATTATTACTATCTCTACATCTTGTGCAAAGTTCACTGCTACGCTTTATTCAAAGTACTGGTGACAACGCTAACTCATACAGCAAGGCAGCTTTTAATGAAAAAGGCTGACACAGAGAAATGGAAGAAAACAAAGTGGAATAAAGTGGCATTGTACATATGATGAAACCTGCATGCTGACATGTGTATGGAAGGCTATTACATCAGCACTACTTGAATGAAAGGATCAAGCCTTTACAAAAGTGATGCAAGTAGCAAAATGAGTAAACAAATTATCACATTTGGGCAAAAATTTGAAGTGAGTTTTGTGTACAGAAAAGTCATCTTAAGGCAGCAAAAAAGCTTTTACAAACATGGCTAGGGTTATACAGGGTCATCTGTACAGGGTGAAATGAAATCAAAATATAAAAGGCTAATAATGGTAGCCCAGGATAATTGACTACATAGACATTGGTTTACAAAATCTATTGAACATGTGGGAGAAATAAACAAAATGCAAGTTCTGTAAAACTGATTTGGAAACAGTTGCACACCTTGTTGCTGGGTGTGATACACTCATGCCAGAGGGAATGTATAGTGAAAGGCATAAAAAAACTGAAGCAAAAGAAAAGGGGGAGATTAAGGATAATACAGTAAACGCCTAGGACCATTTCAAGCCCTCTTGGAAAGGCTAGATTCTTTTAAAAAGAGACTCGCCAATCCCTTCCTTTCTAATTAGTGATTTATGATCTCCATGGCATCTCTTAAAGATGATTTCAATAGGAGATCACATGCCCAAATATGGATAAGAGTTCTCCTAAGTACCTATTTAAGTGATTCAGGAGCCGCTGTAAGCAATATCATCCAGTTACACCTTGGAACAAAACCAATACACTTGCAAGGCTTTGGAGGGAAAATCTCTTGAGCCCAGATAAGTCACCCAATAGAAAAAATAGAGGAGTCTCTGGATCTCAAATGCAAAACATTATCTGGAGCAACATACTTAAAAGTAGAGGATATATCATTGATTAATGCAATAGAGAATAACTTAAAGAACCAGTATAGAAGTTATTTCTAAGGTTCTGTGTACACATAGTATCAAGGACGTGTATAAGGAAATTATATCTTAGTAGAACTACTAAAGACTTCTTTCCCTGGATTTGTTTACCTAATATATTGCTATCAAAATATCTTTGCCAGAAACAAAAATGATTTGAGTTAGTACCCAACTCATTTTTAAGGTGAGGAAAGGCTCTATAAACCTGTTATACAATATGCAATAAAAAGGGAATCAGAAAATGCTACCTTAAATTTAAAGAAGAGGCTACCTTAAACACAGTAGAGATGCACAAGGTATTTTACAAAAGTTATATTTCCCTACAAAAAGTCTTTACTGGCCAGTACAAAAAAATAGATGGTAGTTATCAGCTGACAGCTGATTATAGAAAGTTAAACAAACAGTTCCTCGACCACTCCTATTGATGTGCAATGTGTCTGATCTTATTTATCAGATTCGAGACAACATAAAAATGTTCCGTACCGCATGTGAGAGATGGAGTTTGGAGTATCACATTCACTCTGGATAAAAATTTGCATTTACCATACCTCACCAACAATAAACTTGGACATGAATGCCTCAACATTTTCAGGGTTGAAACTTAATCCCAAAAACAGTCCGCTAAGGAAGTCCTCTATTAATTTCTTAGGAGTGGCTGTGTCGGCAGGTCCAGTCATTATCGGTGAGGACAAAACATAGCCGTCCGTCCATGTGAGTTCCCGCTCGCAAAACTTGAAAATATGCGCGCGGTGATGTCAGTACGCCCGTGACCGTTCTTTTTAAAG
This sequence comes from Protopterus annectens, assembly GCF_019279795.1. Lineage (NCBI taxonomy): Eukaryota > Metazoa > Chordata > Ceratodontiformes > Protopteridae > Protopterus > Protopterus annectens. Next base: position 542,748,993 of record NC_056733.1, read on the forward strand.
AAGAACGCATGATGTCAGCATGGACTTCTTTCTTCTTAAAGAATTACATCCAAAAAAAAAAAAAAAAAAAAAAAAAAAAAAAAAACACTTTTTTTTAAAATTATAACAACATTAGTCAGCTGATTCCAGGGGGGTGCAACTGCACCCCCTTGCACCTGCCTGCGGGCGCCCTTGGTTCCAAGTCAGACTTTCACGGTTAACAAATGTTAAATACATAGATAAAAACATCTGACACAGCAAATTTCAAACATTTTAGTTTATCAAGATCTTATTATTTCTGAATCCATAGTATCAGAAATTATTCTTTCTTTACCCAGAAATATAGCTGTTAACTTCAACACGTTGGCCAATGAATTTTATATCAAATGTCATTCTTTTATTTTCCCATCTTACTACATTATACCAGTTAATGGCTTTCCCTGATGTTACTTTAGAAAGACATTTTTTTCTCTTGCTAAGACTATTTTATTATTAAAAACCTAAGAAGTCGCCATCCTGTCTCTCTGTCCTGAATAAAGGTTATAAAATGTGTACTTAGATTTTCAATGCGCATTTTATAAAATGGCTCCCTTAACTAATTAATCCTTAACCATTAGGTTTGTCTCTGGCAGAAGCATGTCTTTCATAAATCAGAGTATATGAGCAGTAGTAACTTGTATTCAGTCACATAGTTCATCTTTCCGTACTAGTTTAGCTTTAATGTTGTTCAACACCTACAAAGCCTTTTGTAAAACTGGTCATAATTATCTGTTTGAGGTTCTAAGCTTTATTTACAATTGCCCTCTTTTTAATTACAGATAATGACTGTACCTCAAGTATCAGGAACTAAAACACTGGGGTCAGATAAGGCAGGGGTCAGATAGGGCAGTCCCCTGATTACTACACTTTTATCCTGGCTCATAATACATTTCTGTGTATAACTCCTAGAATGGTACAATTCAGTGGCCTAGAAATTAACTGCATGAATTAACATAACTGTTAAAAAATTTAGACTGTTTCTGTTATTACATTGTGCTAATATGTTAAACTGTTAAAAACTTTGTAAATATTACTCTTATTGCATTGTACTAATAATATGTGCACTCTACTAATAAGCGTTTTTCTATTTGTTTAATTTTGCTTCATTTGTGCACCTTAAATTTCTCTAATAACTTATTCTTATGTTAAATCTGTAATTTGTAATTTTCTGGAGCTTTTCTCCCCAGGACTCCATTGAAAACGGGCTCCTCGTGGCCCAATGGACTATCCTGGCAAACAATGAATGAATGAATGAATGAATGAATGAATGAATGAATGAATTAATTAATTAATTAATTAATTAATTCATGTAAAAATTGCACCTATTAGTATACATGATTTTCAGAACAGGTATTTGTTTACACTCATTAATGATTTCTGATGTGCAAAACTGCGTACAACCTTTTAAAGTTAAGGTTCCATGATATATTATTAAAAACATAACACAAAAGTCTTGTTATATTCAAGTCAACAGCTTACCAAGGTGTAATCTTCTCTGATTTGATCATGTTTTTAGTCTTGACATTTACCAAAGATACATGTTATAGTATCGGCATTCAAATGCTTTGTCTCTTTTGGACAGAATCCATGTTCTTATGTCCCGCTTATTTGTGGCATAAAAAAGTTTCATAAAAATCTGCAGGAAGTTTCTGTGGCTTTGTCTCCCTGTATATGATGGGAATTATTGACTGCTGATTGGCATTGTTTTGTATTACAGATTCCTGCTCCAGATTTATATATGCCAGCTGAGTGTTTTGTTATTTATTACAAGTGGCACTGTTCATTCATATTTTCAATCCTTCATTTAGATCTCTTACAGCTCCCATGTGCACTATATTTTCCAGACCTATGCCTTTTATTTAGGTTATTTCCACAAGTAAATGTGTAATTGTAACATATATTTTCCTTTGCATTACATTCCAATTGTTTATTTAACTGATTCCAACAGACTCTATTTCCAAGGCACATCATGTAGAATTTTCTCTCATACTACCCATACAAGCAGATTATTATTACATTTCTTTTGCTTTTCTTATTTTTGTTTTTATGCTATGTTAGCAATTTTGCATTCAAGAATAACAGAATTGTTCCCATGGTTTCATGATTTACAGTTGTAGTGTACTAAAATATGCCATTTAAGGGATTGTTTGCTAAATATTACGTCAAAACTAATCTCATTTCTTTGAACATCTTCTTTGACCAATGAACTAAATCAAGCTGTTTGACCGACTTGTTACAGCCATGGAGGTTTTATAGAAAACAAAAATGTTCCTCTAAGAATCAGGATCTACAAGTGTTTGTGTGTTATAAACATGCAGCTCACCTGCTTGTTGCAAATTGTTTGATGCAGCAAATAATCAATCAGTAGCTTGATCCAAGAAGATTAGCTAGACCATTTAGAGCCTGGGCAAGACCCTCATTTGGTGCCTCCCCCACCTACAGCGAAAAAAATGTTTTTTGAACACGGATGGTAAAAAATGCCATGACAACAACTTTTCACAAAAACATAAGAGACCAAGATGCTCAAAAGCATGTCCAGACAGTTTTATTGAAAGTTTAACTCATTTTCAGAGTTTATCTTAGGTGATTACAATGCAATCTTTTAACACTGGACCCCACCCAGTTTGGGTTTGTGAAAGGCAGATCTTGTCTCCTGAACCTGATTGACTTCTTCAAATCAGTCTCCAGAGCTGTGGACTAGGGTAAGGTGGTCCACAGAGCCTATCTGGACCTCGCCAAGGTCTTTGACAACATCCCCCACTCTGGAATCATAGATAAACTTACTAAGCTGGGCATTAATCCTTACATCACTCGATGGGTTTCCAACTGGCTTACTGACAGAACCCACACTGTAAAAGTAGCCGACTCAAAATCCAACTCCAGACAAGTGACAAGTGGAGTACCTCAGCGTTCAGTCCCGGGACCACTCTTATTTGGCATCTACTCCTCTGAAGTACAGGCCAACACTAAGGGACTCTGGCTAACAAAGTTCACAGATGACTGCAAACTGGGAGCCATTACTGAATCTCCAAATGATGTGGATACTCTACAAAAGGGCCTTACAGAAACAGATCCTTGATGTCAGAGCCATGGACTCAAGCTCAATGCCAAGAAATGTATAGTTATCCCCTTTGGGAAAAAACATGTACCTGTGAATTACCACATAGGTGGCAGTACACTAAACACTGAAAGTGTGATAAGAGACATAGGGACACAGGTGGACAGTGGTCTCACCTTCGATAACCACATCGCTACAACAGTCAGGAAATCCTTCTATGTGGCACATCTCATCTCTAAGGGCTTTTCAACCAGAAAAAAGGAGGTCATTGTCCCACTGTACTCATCCCTCAAATTACCCATTATAGAATATAACGCCCCATTTGGTATGTACCTCTCAAGACATCTGCAACAACTGGAAAGGCCACAGAAATACCTCACTAAAAGAATCACAGGCCTAAAGCAGATGTCCTATACTGACCGTCTAAAAAAACTCCAGCTATACTCTGTCGCATATCGTCTACTCAGAGGCGATCTCTGCTTAACATACAAGGCCATATCAAACCCAGAGCTGTTGGACATGCTACACTTAAAGAAATCCCAATCCCTCAGAGCCACATGCTTCAGGGATCTAAATCTTGTCATCACAATGAACAAAACATGCTGGAGGGATAGGTTCCTGACCCAGAGACTCTCCAGACTCTGGAATAGACTGCCCATACATGTCAAGCAGAGTGCCTCTTTGGCCCTCTTCAAAAGGAACCTGGACGATTGGATGGGAGATAGGAAATTCACCCCGGGAATCACATCAGTCGCCCTGCTAGACAGGAGTCCAGGGAAGTAAATATTGTGGGAAGAAATATTCAGGGAATTGTTATGGCTAGGCTTGTATAAACCATAGGGCCGATAGCCTAGTACCAACCTATGAACCTATAATGGCACAAGAGCTTTTACAAGCTTAGTCAATAATACCCAGGATAGGACAATAAGCAAGCAATAATACCAGACAGGGTGTGTATTAATGTATAATTAATGCTCGCCCAGTGGTGTTGTGAGGCCTGACAGCACATGCATCACTTAACACACACCCTGGAGGGAATTACTGCACTTAAAGAATGGGCTGTCTGTAAACGTGTTGTGTTTTACTTACTTATTTATATTTTTTTATTACTATATTATTTTTTTAATATATTTTGGATGTAAAAGCGTTCCTCCACCTAATGTTCAAAGTTGCTATATTATATGTAAATGGTGTTAGATGAAGCATTTTACATCTAAAATATATCATTTTTTAAAAATATCTAGATATTTGCTTTCGCCTCACAGCAAAAGGTTCTCTGGTTCGATCCTCGGCTGGGGTGCCTTCTATGTGGAGTCTGCATGTCTTCCCTGTGGTCGCATGGGTTTCCTCCGGGTGCGCCGGTTTCCTACCACATCCTAAAGACATGTTGTAGGTGGATTGGACACTCTAAATTGGCCCTAGGCATGAGTGCATGCCTGTGTGTGCCTTCCGGGGAAGGTTGGGGGCTGGGCTGGCAACTCGACACCGTAAAACTCCACTGCCAATCATGAGCGGACAGGTGATCCGCTGTGGCGACCCCTAACCAGGAAAAGCCAAAAGAAGAAGAAGATCTAGATATTTGCTTTATTTTTAGTCTATTACTGCTAAAATTGTTTCTTGCCAGTCATTGGGTATTTAAGTCATTAAATAATGACTTACATTTAGCTTTCAGACTTTATTTCCTTCAGAAAATTCACGTTAACACAAATTTTATTATTTAGCTTACTTTTAATTTTTTAGGTATAACATTTAAAATTTGTTCCTATTTTTGAGCCTTTGTTCCCCCTTTATTTCAGGCTTTATCCACATTTCTTGAGCTAAAAGGTCAAGAGGTATGCAGACCTCTTATCTGCTGCTGCCAATGTTCCATCGATTTTGCTGTCTCTCTCCCTGTCACACAGACATCCCCCACACACACCTGTACTTCAGAAAATGCATGCTAACACAAATCCTATTACTGCAACAACTTTGTGATTCTTTTAAACAGGAATATTTTCCTGCTTTGAGCCTTTGTTTCCTCTTTATTTCACGTTTTGTATGGTTAACTTATCTAAGAGGTGCGAGGTACATCAACCTCTTGGCTGCTGCCAATGTTGGATCGCTCTTACTCTTCACTTTCTCTCTATCTCTCTCTTTCTTATTCACACACAACTCACTTTCATGCATGCATTCACAGACACACACACAGAAACATACACGCATACACTTTTTTTCTGTTGTATTTAGAGTTTACCCTCGCTAAACAGCAAAAGTACTGCTTAGAGAGTGTAAAATAATGTCTCGATCATTCTCACTTTCACTCACATGCATGGATTCACTGACACACACAGACATAAACACATGCACACTTTTGTTTTTCAGTTTTCTTTTTTTTAATATATTTTACACTCGCTAAACAGCAGAAGCTCTGCTTAGCGAGAGTAAAAGAATAGCAACTGTTTTTTTTTTTTTTTTTTCAGTATGAGCTCCACTGCAACTAGATATCCTAGCATGAAGAGGCAAATTCGTTTTTCAGCGGGGATTACTTGCACATTAATACCCTGCTGGAAAATGCTCATTCTCCAATCAGGGTACTGATGTACAGTTTGCCCATTCTCTAATATATCTTAATTCCCCAGATATGGGATGGATCAGGGTAGTGGATCTTTGAGTGTTGGAGCCCTGAGTCCCTATGTCCATAAGGGACATGGGCAGTAACCCAGGAGTGAATTTATGCTTCTCTATCCATTTATCTAAATTCTTTTTGAAAAGAGTGAGAAAAGTACTTTGTTTTATGAAAATGAAACGTTCATTCCATAGACGAGGTAGCCTTTGAGATACAAATCTGTCTCTCCAGCAAGTTCTGTTTGAGTCACAAATAAGGTTCAGGTACATGGTACACATTACCCTTGTATAGTTTTTCATGCAAAAATGTAATATTTTCATCAGGGCTGGATCAGAGAATGCCTTGCAGGTCAGGCATAAGTCCCCTCTCAATAAATGATATTAGATGGAGTAAAGTGATAAGGTCATTAGTCGGTCTGCATAAGAAATGCGTCTTACACTTTGTATTTTTTTAGTAAGAAACCTCTGAAGGCACTTCAAGTGATGTAAGTTCCTGGTTAGGTACATGCAGAAGAAAGCACTGTACTCTATTAGGGGCCTGATGAGGGCTGAGTGCAATGGCACTATAACTTCCTTTGATCTTGATGCATGCCTTTACTTATACGTTTGTACCATACAGAAGGATTTCCTCACTACTGTAGCTACCTGGTGGTCAAAGTTTAGATTACTATCTGTCTGTGTTCCTAGGTCCCTCGTGACTAGGTCTACATTTAGGGGTGTGCTATCAATATTATAATTTGCAGTGATAGCTGATTTACCAAAGCGTATGTTTATGCATTTTTTAGCATTTAGTCTCAGACCACTGTTTTGGCACCAGTTGTTTGTCATTTTTAGGCCTGTTTGTAGGATGTGAGTACCATTTAGGGATTCATTGATTGCTCTCAGCTTACAGTCGTCAGTGAACTTGGTAAACCAGAGGCCCCCAACATTTGCCTTTACTTCAGAGAAGTATGTACTGAACAGGAGGGGTCGCAACACTAAGCCCTGTGGGACACCTCTAGTAACAAGTTTCTTATTGGATGTGGATTCACCTGTCCAAACAGTGTGTCCTGTCAGTGAGCCAGTTGGCTATCCATCTGTAGGGGTTTATGCCTAACTCGGTAAGTTTATCTATGATCCCCGAGTGGGAAAAAAACACAATGTTTCTACCTGGGTTCCTTTTGCGTGTGAGGAAAATGTGATAACTACTATACTATAGAAACCCGTGTGATACATAACCAAACACAACACAGCACAACACAGCTTTAGCAATTTAAATAAACCACACGGATATTAAAATAAAGCAGAATTCAGCATAGTCCACATCTCTTTGCTAGTACAGTCCAATTGCCAACAGCAGCATAATAAATTATACTATTAAGAGCTTGGTAAGTATAAACTGCAACACAAAAACAATGAACTACCTGTTGTGGCACAGACAGAAAAATCATGACCCAAGGGAGAGGAACTAAAATATACATTCTGATCCTTCAGTATTATATATATGTGTATACTGCACAAAAAAGTTTACTGTGCATTGCCCCACCATTTTTACCTGAAGTTTACATCACATTGACAGCTTCTTGCAACACAATGTATTAATAGTAAATGCTAGTTCAGTGAACTCTGATCATCTACATAGCAATGTGTGGTTTATTGTCTGCTAAATGCATGCCCCAGTGGCATAATAAGATACTAGATGCTTACACTGTGTGTGTGTTTACTGTTTAGCAACAGGGATGTGCTCTACTAGACAGTATAGGCTGTATCCCCGAGTGATTTATCTCTGTAATAAAATGACCCCCAAACATAACAAATAAATACAGATAAATGCAAAGTGAAAGCAAGTAAGCAACAGAAGAAATAAAAAATATTGTAAAACAAAACAAAAAAAAATAGCCCCTGGGATTAAATTCTGATGGTACAAGTCATACTGGGTTTATTTCATGTGTATAAGGTACAGGGTTTGATTCTTATCTTTGGTAAGGAAATTTGGTTAGGCTTAAATGGCTTGCAAGGGCAGATAGCCTACTACTAACCTATGAGCTCACACACACACACATACACACATACACACATACACACACACACACACACACACACACATGACTATGACTCTTGTTACTGCACAAAACAAACCATGACAGGTATATATCCAGTCTGGATGCTAATCATCAATAAAGGAAGCATCTGAGCTAAAATTAGCTTCATTTTAATTATAACACACATATTGTAAAAACCCAGTTATAATCTTAAATATCAAATCCAGTAACTATTTGTATACTGCATTACATACACCTATCTTATTTTATGATATTCTCCAGCTGCTTAAACAGCAAGGGAAGAAGAAAGGTTTTCAAAGCCCCACAGCAATCCCTGGCTCAGACATGCAGTATAATACTTTGGGCAGCACAATTTGTTATTCTGCAGATTTGCAGTAATTGTGATTATTTCCTGTCCTGGCAATCCATTCAGTAGTTTGTCCATGCATGCACAAGCACTCAAATGACACCAAAATGAAACATTTACCCCAATGACCCCTTAAGCAGTTTGCCCAAGTTTGTGCAAATGCTCAAATGACACCAAAATGGATCATTTTCCCCCAAGATCCATTCAGTAGTTTGTTCATGTATGCACAAGAATGACATGACACCAAAATTAAACTTTTTCCCCACAGAGATCCCTTCAGCAGTTTGTCCATATATACACAAGCACTAAACTGAAATGTTTCTCCTAAAGATCCCTTCAGCAGTTTGTCCATGTATGCACAATCATAAAAAACTGAAACATGTCTGCAAGAACCCCTTCAGCAGTCTGTCCAAGTATGCACAAGCATCAAAATGAAATGTTTCCCCCAAGGACCCTTTCAGAAGTCTATTCTTGTATGCACAAGAACCAAAATGAAACATTTACCCAAGGGATCCTTTAGTAGTTTGTCCACATATGCACAAGCACCAAGTGGCACCAAATTGAAACATTTCCCCCAGGACCCCTTCAGCGGTCTAAGTATGCACAAGCAACAAAACAAAACATCCCCACCAATGACACCTTTGATAGCTTGCCCAGGTATGCACAAGCATCAAAAGGAAACATTCCCCCAGTTATCCTTTCAGTAGTTTGTCCATGTATTCACAAATACCAAATGGCACCGAAATTAAATTTTCCCTCCAAATATCCCTTCAGCAGTTTCTCCAAGTATACACAAGCACTAAAATGAAACGTCCCCCAAAGATTGCTTCAGTGATTTGTCCATGTATACACAAGCACAAAAAATGAAACATTTTCCCAAGGACCCCTTCAGCAGTCTGTCCAAGTATGCACAAGCAGGAAAATGAAACATTTCCCCCAACAACCTCTTCAGTAGTTTGCCCAAGTGTGCACAAGCACCAAAATGAAACATTTCCCCTATGACCCCTTCAGCAATATGGCTAAGTATACACAAGCACCAGATAACACCAAAAGGAAATGGTTCCCCCCACTAACCTCTTCTGCAGTCTGTCCAAGTTTGCACAAGCACCAAAACAAAATGTTTCCTCCAACAACCCCTTCAGTAGTCTGTCCATGTATGCACAAGCAGCAAAATGAAACATTTCCCCCAATGACCCCTTCAGCAGTCTGTTCAGTTATACACAAGCATCAGAATGAAATGTTTCTCCCAATGATCTCTTCAGTAGTCAGCCCATGTATGCAACTGCACCAAAATAATATGTTTCCCCAATGACCCTTCAGCGGTCTGTTTGTACTATCACCAAAATGAAACTTTTCCTGCAATGACCCCTTCAGTAGTCTGTCCAAGTATGCACAAGCACCAAAATGAAACATTTCCCCCAACAATTACTTAAACAATATGTCCAAGTATGTACAAGCACCAAATGACAGCAAAAGGAAATGTTTCTCCCAAAAACTCCTTCAGTAATCTGTCCATGTATGCACAAGCACCAAAAAGAAATGTTTCTCCCAATGACCCCTTCAGCAGTCTGTCCATGTATGCACAAACACCACAATGAAACATTTCCCTCAATGACCCCTTCAGCAGTTTGTCCAGGTTTGCACAAGCACCAAAACAAAACATCCCCACCAACCGATCCCTTCACAGTTTGCCCAAGTATGCACAAGAAGCATACTAGTAAGTAATCCCACTTAATTTGAATTGGTCTTTTTTTCTCTCCTAGTATCTGTTCCCACACACCATATGTGCCCACAACGAGTGATTTATATTTTGGAAGACACTACGTCCCTCATCTCACTGTGGGCACCAATGATATAGCCCAAGACACTGTGTTTCTTGACCTTGGCACTGTCCCCTCTACCTCCACATCCAATCATAGGATGTTTGGGGATGGTGCCCAAGCAAGATGATGTAAGCCAGGGTGCAAGGCACACAGGAGCGTCTCAGTCATTTGTTTAGGATGTATACATTGCTTTTTCTTTTAAAGGGAAAAAAGTATTTGATTGAAAATGTATATGTATTTTTTTTTATTTTATGTCGGCAAAGTGTGCCCTTGACAAGACAGCACCTGAGGAGATTGCCTCATTCACCCCACCCTAGTTACAATACTGTTTGATCCTACTACACACAGGCATATGTCTATAGAGAATTATAACTCTATCAGTAAAAGGCTCATCTACTCTATATCTTAATTCAAAATCTCTTTCCCCTAACATTAAAAGTTGCTTATTAATCCCAGTCTTAAAACCGACTCCATAAGGATAATGTGCACTTCTTAACCCAACTTCTTGAGCTATCTCTTGTTGCCAAAGTCTAAACACAAACCTCACACCCTCAAACTAAATTCTCCATAATCTAAAGTTCTGAATTTCTCTCTACCCATAATCCCAAACCCTTTTCCCTAACACCCTAATGCTAAAACACCCAGTTACTCCATAGTCATAATTACAGACCATGTCCCCTAACCCCAGACTACCAGTTCACCCTTAAATCTGAATGTTAATTCCCCACTCCTTTCCACTTACTTCCCGCATCTATTGCATTTACCTTGTAAAACTTGAATACATATTCCAACAGCAACCCATGTGATTTGTTTGGTAAATGAGTATCTCATACAACAAGACTGTGGTCCACAAGCAGATACAGTCCAAGGAAACTGTAACCAATAATTTATTATATAATTTTTCACTTATTTAAAATCTGAAAGAAGGATCCTTCTCTATTTAGACTGACACAAATGCAGATATACAGGGTCTTGAAAGAATGTTTTAGGGACCTGTCACAAAATTAATCAGTTATGGCCTAAAACTAGCATTCTCCAATACAGCATTATTTTTCTTCTGATCCTATTATTTGGTTTCTAGTCCTTAGTGATTTACATTTAAAGTCCTTTGAATACTTATTACATTTGACTTCCATGACCCCAAAGATAATTATTCTTTAATACTGGAATCAAGAGTTTCCATTGTTAATATAGTGTTTTTTTAAGATTTTTGCAGTTTGAAAAGACTGCAGCAGGGCTGTCGTTAGGTCTGGCTCTTATTAATGACAATAATGTCCTGCAATGTCATTGGATAATAAATAAGATTTCATTCTGCTCTATATCTTACTGCAAAATATATACATATAGTGTTTATGCAGGTCTTTTATCTAATTTCATCTTAAGTTTAACACTGAACACTTCTGGGAGAATGATCTTGCTAAGTTCTCTGTCATTTCAATTCATGCTATACAGCTGTAAACACACCAGGCCATAAGCTTCATCTTCTGTATCTGCTTCCATTTTGTCTGACTCCACTTCACCTCACGCATTCACTATTTTGTACATGTTTTGATCCATCCTAATGCTTCTATTAATTTTCCACTTGCATAGTCTCTCATCCTTTACAATATTTTTGTTTAAAATAGTACTTCTGAGATTCATGTGTTATTTTACCAGATTCAAAATACTTGTACTACAAGAGAGTTAATAGCTATACTGATAATATCAGTATTTGACTACGGTTTTATACTAACTCCTAAGGTACCTTTGGTTATTATCTTCATAGATACTGCTACATTCAATGGTTGCTCAAGTGTCACAGATCTTCCTTAGTAGGTAATCTATTTTTTAAATTTTTACAGCACATGCCATCCATAAACCTATACCTCAGTACATCTGTTAGCCCTTCTACAAACCTGAGTTCTCAGTCAGTGTAAATAGTGCTGTTATATCCTCTTGAAATGTGTTCTTTCTTCATTGGATTTCTCTTATAGAACCTTAAAACTTTCTACACTTATGAAGCATTTGAGATTCCAGTGCTTCTAAGAGACTAGTACAGTTTGTTTGAATGATTTTTCAAATGGTTGATATAGTGCTAGAAAAATACGCAAAAGCCTGTCTTTCTCTGTGCCCCTGATAATTATCAATGCCAACTCATTTTTATTATTCAGAATGAATAGGATATGTCATATAGTTTTACTCTCTTGATGCAATTTTCCCAAACATCATGACTTCATGGCAGAATAAAAAACGTGTCCAGCATGCTCAACCATTATAAAACTGTGTCCATGCTCAAACGCTTGCATTTCCTTTTAGTTTTTAGATTCTCTACCATGCCCACATATGTACATACATTCTTCTTCACACACTGACATATAACAGTTTCTGTGCCAACACACACAGTCTTATAAAGTCTGGTTGTCCCATTTCTGTTTAAACAGCCACAAGTCATTTAAGATGTATCCACACAAAATTGTGAGTACTAAAATGCAGAGACTACTCCATTTTCTTTTCCATACTTCATAAGTTCACAAAGACTGACATTCTTTACTTGTTTATTAGCTTAACCACAAAAACAGTCACCAGACCACACAGGTTCCTGAGTTCTAAATAAATCCAAAAGCAAGTAATGATAAAAACACAGAAGAACTCAAGCACGACCACGGTTTCCAGTTTCAATTGAAGTTTTAATGTTAAAACATAAGCTCTTTCGCAGGAAAATCTGCTTCATCAGATGCTAATAAATACAACTGAAATGTTCTTCTTTTTATACAACCTCTAGCAAGCACTAGTAGTCACATGATACAAATTAGGTAAAAACAATTAACATCATAGGGTGTAACTTGAGCTTACTATCCTATTGAATGAAAGAAATGGATGCAAGCATGCACTATCAATAGAATAAAGTTATGAAAAATATGTAAAAACTTCACACACACACATATTTATATATATATATATATATATATATATATATATATATAAACACATATACATATATAATACACAATCTTTTAAATGCAACTTTAGATATAACATTAAAGTGTATATATAACAATATACATAAAAAAATTACATATATAAGTAAGCACATTTTATTAGTAATACATTTAAAAAGAAAAAAAGAGAAAAAATCTATGTAAACAAGGGTCTGGATTTAAGCTTGGGTTTAAGTGGCACATTTCTACCTCATTGCCTTAAATGTAAAAATTCTATAGAGGTAAAACAGACAGACCCTTCAAAGAAAGGATTTGAAAACATATTTGCTGTATCAGTAGGAGAAATAAAGTTAGTGCTTTGGCCAAGCATGTTATTGGTACCAACTCTGAACACATGCTTAAGTTTATGGCCATAGGTAGAATTTTTGATAACATCAAGGGGGAGACATACGTAATATGAATGAGCAGTTAGAGGCCAGATGGATTATTAGGCTAAGGGGAGATTCAGGGCAAGGTTTAAATGAATATGTACAACTTAAACCAAAGCTTAAATCCAGACCCTTGTTTAGATAGTTTTTTTCTCTTTTTAAATGTATCACTAATAAAGTGTTCTTACTTGCATATGTAATTTTTTATATATACACTCTTACAAATATATATAAATGTTATTATCTAAAGTCGGATTTAAAATACTGTGCATTATATATTTATATGTGTTATTTATATATATATATATATATATATATATATATGTGTGTGTGTGTGTATGTGTGTGTGTGTGTGTGTGTGTGAATTTTCATAACTGTCTTCTATTTCTAGCAGTACATACTTGCATGCATTTCTTTCATTCAGTAGGGTAGTAAGCTCAAGTTACACCCTATGATGTTAATTGTTTTTACCTAATTTGTATCATGTGACTACTAGTACTTGCTACAGGTTGTATAAAAAGAAGAACATTTCAGTTGTATTTATTAGCATCTGATGAAGCAGGTTTTCTTGTGAAAGCGCTTATGTTTTAACATTAAAACTTCAATTGAAACTGGAAACCTTGGTGGTACCTGAGTTCTTCTGTGTTTTTATCATTACTTGTTTATTAGCTTGTTGATTTAAAGCAGAAGTCACTTCTTCTTCTTCTTTTGGCTTTTCCCGGTTAGGGGTCGTCACAACAGATCACTTGTCCACTCATGATTGGCAGTGGAGTTTTACGGTGTCAGATTGCCAACCCGGCACCCAACCTTCCACAGAAGGCATGCATGCACACACACACACACACACACACACACACACACACACACACACACACACACACACACACACACACACACACACTCTCTCATGCCTAGGGCCAATTTAGAGTGTCCAATATCTTTGGGATGTGGGAGGAAACCGGAGCACCCAGAAGAAACCCACGAAACCACAGGGAGGACATGCAGACTCCGCACAGAAGGCACCCCAGCCGAGGATTGAATCGGAGAACCTCTTGCTGTGAGGCGGCAATGCTAACCACTGCGCCACCATGGCCGCCCTTAAAGCAGAAGTCACTAAAAATTACAATTAACATGATCATGTATACGATTAGATAAAAACACTAATATAATTCTCTTTTCCCCGATAATTACATAGCAGATCAACTGTATGTTCAATGTAATAATCAGCTATTTTGATAAGTTTCATAATTATTTTCTTGAAAATGTTGCCAAAAATTGATAGGTATGGATCAATTTGGTTGTGTGGAGGGGAGGCAAACATTAGACAACATTAATACAATAATGGTGATCCATAGGGAAACAAAGTAAAAAAATGCTATTATTATTGGTAGGTGTTGATGCAGAGAAAGCTTTCATTAAGAGTGAGGTGGAATCTTATAAGCAGGGCAATGGTAACATTTGCATTCCCTAATTGAATAATAGGGTTAATAAGGAAGATATATGAAGAATGAGAATTAAGGTGAGAGGGTTCTTCTCCAGCATGATTTGTTTGAACAGATGAACCAGGCAGGGATGCTGTCTTTCCATTTGTTATTTGTTTTATAGTTAAAGTCCTTAGCAAATAAAATAAGGGACTCAAAATTTCAAGGGATATAACTGTCATGATAACCAAGACAAGTGTTATTTGCTTATGACATATTTTTCATTGGATTAATCCAGAAAATGACATTTCAATGCTGTGAAATATTTTGAGACAGTTTCAAGTCTTTTATGATATAAAATAAATAAAGATAAAAAAGGTAATAGTGCAAAACTATGTACTCATACATGTTGGTTCAGCAATACCCATATTTGTGGGGACATGATAAGATGAACTATTTAGGAGCATGGATTAAAAGGATTCTATTATGGAAGCTAATGATATGTGGGGAGAGACTAAACAAAGATAATACAATATCTGAGAATTTGGACTCTCTTGATTTTTGCTAACGATAATAAGATTAAAGCAGTAAAAATGTTATGAAAATGTTGTAGTTTCCATACTTTTATATACAGGGAGGTACATTTTTTTTCTAATAGAGAAGAAGGTGTGGAAAATTATTAACAAAGAGCTGACTGAATTTCATATGAGAGGGGATGAAGGCAAGAGTTAGTGGCACACATTGGTTCTCCATATAGAACAAAATGCTTTATGATTATCTGATTTGAAAGGATACTTTACAGCTATGCAGTTACGGTTCATATACATAACATAAGCAGAAGGTTATAAATCAGAGTGGAAAATGATGAAACAGGGGTGCAGTTGGAGAAATAAGGATTTTGGTTGCAGGTCCTTAAGAAAAATAATACAGAATGTTATAATTATAAAGTAGCAGAAAGTATTCCAAGAACTAAGCCAATAGAAGAATGGAAAAAGGAGAATGAAACAAAAGGAATGCCTGAAAGTAAGGCTACAGAAAATAGGCAAAAGTAAGCTGGAATTTACTGGAGGAAATCAGCAAAGGAACCAAGGTATTGGGACCAAATAACTACGGAGGGAAAGGTAACAGAGTGTAGCAAAGATAGGGTGGCCACAATGATGCAGCTGTTAGTGTTGTCACCTCACAGCAAGAGGTTCTGTGGTTCGATTCTCAGCTGGGGAACCTTCTGTGTGGAGTTTGCATGTCCTCTCTGTGGTCACGTGGGTTTCCTCTGGGTGCTCTGATTTCCTCCCACATTCCAAAGACATGCATTAGGTGTATTGGACACTCTGGATTAGCTGTAGGGAAGAGTGTATGTGCAAGTGAGTGGTATGAATGAACTACCATGGCTGGGATCACCACCTGGTGGTGTAAACCTTCACTCAAGATGATTGTCATTGCTAAAGTGACACCCTGATGCCATATGCAAAATGGGAAAAGGGGTTGAGGATGGATGGATGGATGGAAAGGTAACAGAGTGTGATGAAGCTAAGCAGAAACAGAGACTATGGGTTAGAGATTGTCTTCCCCATCAGGAATTGATAACACAGTATAGGCAAAGAGGAAGGGATAGGGGAGTGTTAAGTGAAATACCAGCTTTGGTAGAGTTTTTAGCTGGAACTAAAACTGAAGATGCTATTAAAATGGGATAATTAGTAAGGCATATAAAATGTTGCACTTTAACTATAAGAATCAATCAGAGCAGGTTAGAAAAGACAAGGAAAAGAGAATGGAAGGCAATTTAGAACAATTGGAGGACATTTGTATGGCTCCAGAGTATGCAACAAAGTCTAAAAGGTTTAGGATTTTTGCGTGTAAGTGATTGTATACGTATTTTTATATCCAAGGCAGAATTTAGAATGTTGTAAATTTAATGGAAAAGAGAGACATGATTGGGAACATGTTTTTTTTTTTTTTGGAATTTAATAAGTTGGCAGAGTTTAAAAATTCCATACAGAGTTCTTTGTCAGAAATATTGGTGAAACAAATAGCTGTAACTAAAGAAATGAATCATTTGAAATGGGATAAATGATCTGAATTGCCCAGTCATAGAGAGGCCTTACTAAGTTTGACGTTATTGACTGCAGAAAAAAATATATATTGGAAAATGGAAATCAACATCTAAACAAACATTAATTGAAGTACTGGATATTGTACATGAGATAAAAGAACTGGAGGTGGGATCTTTTAGAAAAGGAAATTAAAAAAATACATAAAAATAAATAGAATTGGTGTGAACAATCAGAGCCACATCCAGTAATAGCTGACCTAGGCAACTGCCTAGGGTCAAGTAATGGCGGGGGGGGGGGGGGGGCAGACACGCAACATTAAATTAAAAAGAAAGGTTTCCTAAAATATTTCAAACATAAAAAAATAATCAATGCCTCAACCTGTCTGGTGTGCAAGCTATGTCCGATCATAGCTTGCCTCTTCCTGTTTGGTCTGCGTGTTGCTGCCCTTGCATACACAGCAAGTAAAGAGACTTTCTAGAAATGTTGCAAGATTAAATCTCAGCAAATAAAAACTGTGTTTTTTTATTTCTGCAGGGGAGAGCCTTTGGTGACCAAGTAAGAAAGGTCTTTTTAGTTAAGTAATGTGCTCAAACTCAAACCCTGTATCATGACTACATGAGGCAAGAGACTTAATCCTCTACACCAACTGCCAGACCTATTTGTCTCTAGTTTTGCAGAATATCCCCAATTTTGCCTTATATTATTAAGATCTGCTTAAGAAACAGCACTTAACCATACATTGCATGGACCAAATGGAAATTTGACCTAGACTCCTCAATAGTCTCCAGGAAGGAAATTGTAAATGGGAGCATCACCACATGAACCATTGGATATTTGGTTTCCTTAATGTTGACAGTGTGTTGATTATTTAGCAACAAAAGTCTATGACTTCAATGTTTATATCTTAACTATGAATTACATTTTAATTTAGCATATTTGCAGGCACACAGGTGTGAAATGTACCATGTTTGGGTTACAGCACTTTGTCTAGCACTTGGTGAAAGGGCATGAGCTGTTATGAGCTATTGAGGAGCTGCTTTCTGTTGTACGTGGTTTGATTCTCTCGGCCTTCATTTATATTCTGTGTGACTCTGCCAAATTACTTCACCAGACAGTACTCCTGTATTGTACTGAAAAGGGGCAGTCATGTCTTGTCTTGTCCCAGGTGTTTTACAGTGTTTGAGTGGCTGTAATATACATTTGTCTTTTGAATTCCTGCATCCTTCACTATATGTATTTCAGCGTGAATCCCAGCACATTTCTTGTGGATCAATGGGGCTGCCAAATGCATTTCCATTAAATGTAAGTTTAAAGGCAAGAGAAATTTACTGTTTCTCATGCTAAGTCTGTTTTCAATGTGAGAGTGTTTTGTTTTGTTAAAAAATGTCTGTCAGTGTTTTTCTCTATAAAATTTGAAATAAAAGTTTTAAATAAAATCTAAATACCTGGGATAATTGTAAGCATATGTACACTGACAGGGTGTTTATGGTAAATGGGGAGAAAACCAAGTAATGGGATATTGGTATGGCTGGCAGGGGCCTAGATTCATTACCCTGCATAGCAAACCATTTGTTGATGTTCAGATCTGTTGACTCTGGAGGTGTATGCTGCAACAGTACAGCATTATTAGCCATTCAAGCAGTTCAGACCTATACTGAGTGATGTTAGAAGGGATAGTTATTCTTGATGACAGAGAAGACACTGGGAGGTCAAAATGGGGTGTAGGGGTCCTGAAAGCATGTCAGACCCCCCAAAAATATGCTATATGCAGTAATATTTCTTTTTGTTGTATGACTTCTGGGTTGTTGAACAAAAGCTGAAGTAGACTTCATCTTGTTTGTAATTGTTTTGTTTTATTCATTGTACTAAAAAATGAACTAATTTATTAATAGACCTGGACTGTGTAATATAATCTAACCGTATTATATTTTAGCAGTAGATTTTTGCAGTACCTTATTTACAATCCCCCCAAGTAAATTCAAAGGGTTAACATTCATCAGGTCATAGTCTGCATTATTTGGAGTGACGGTCATAACAGTCTGATCTTCAGCATCCATTATGTAGTCATTTCTGCATATTACTGTGATACAGTCTACTCTTCTTCTTCTTCTTTCGGCTTTTCCCGGTTAGGGGTCGCCACAGCGGATCACCTTGTCCGCACATTGAATGGCAGTGGAGTTTTACGGTGTCGAGTTGCCAGCCCGGCGCCCAACCTTCCACAGAAGGCACACTCACACGCACACCTAGGGTCAATTTAGAGTGTCCAATCCACCTGCAGCATGTCTTTGGGATGTGGGAGGAAACCGGAGCACCCAGAGGAAACCCACGCGACCACAGGGAGGACATGCAGACTCCGCACAGAAGGCACCCCAGCCGAGGATCGAACCGGAGAACCTCTTGCTGTGAGGCAGCAATGCTAACCACTGCACCACCGTGGCCGCCCGTGATACAGTCTACTCTACAAGATCCAATTATAAAGGATTTTTGCATTACATTAAAAACTGTTTCACTGCAGTTACTGCAGAAGACTAAAGCTCCAATTTGTTAAAGAGCTGCTTTCTGTGGCAAGGATGCAGGGTTTGAATTTTTCCCCCTTCATTTGCTTATTGAGTGACATAGAGCAGGTCACACAAACAGGCAGTGCTTTGGAGCAGTTGGGAATTTGGGCTAGGCTATTTAAGGTCTCCTGGACTACATGCTTAGTAATTATAAACCTCTTGTCATTGTTTGCCAACCATTCATTATTACATAACTGTTCTAGTTCAGGAAATGTTATGGTAATATCACCAGCACACCATTTTTTAATGCAACATAGGCAATTTATTTTTCAAGATCAGCAGGCACTGCATTTGCAGGTGGAGCACAGAAATGCAAAGTTGTGTTCCACCAGCAAACTGTGTATTAGCAATAGTTCTCTTTAATGTGGAATTAGTCAGATTACTTACTTCTGCAGAGATTGTGCATACTGACTTAACATATGTTACCAGGTGGTTAACATTTCGTATGTCTTCTTAAATACTCTTTATTTAAACTGTGCTATACCTGACTGGATCTTATGGTATGATGGTACTGATCTTTATACATGTTTATGCAGTTCATCCAAAGCTATCAATAAAGTACATGTAATTTATTTTTTCATACCAAGAAGTGGTGTACACTGTCAACAAATGAACTATAACTGCTGGTGAAGGTGAGAGGAACTTCTCAATACCTTCTGCTCTTATTTGGTCATTCTTTAAAAGATTTTTTTGATCTGGCTTTGCAGAGCCTCTGTGTGTGTGTGTGTGTGTGTGTGTGTGTGTGTGTGTGTGTGTGTGTGTGTGTGTGTGTGTGTGTGTGAATTAAGTAGGACTACTTTGGCTATTGTGTGTTCAACAAATTTGAAATATGTCACTTTGGTCATTATTATTGTTAATTTTTTGACACAGACATCAGAAGATGATACAGTCAACAGTGTAGCTATAACTGTTGGGTTTCAGGGTGTCTATAGATAAAAAAGACTGACCCTGGTGAACTGATAAAGTTCAAAACTCTGCCTTTGCAAGACTAGTGTGCATTTGTGTAAAGCAAATTGAAGTACTCTACTGTTCCCATTTTTATCACAATCAGACACCATGAGTACAAAGTCAATTTTGTGGCAGTAATTGTTCAATACAGATATTGGTGAATTATAATTACATCCAATTGGGTGGCTTTTTATGGTTGAAACATTCTGAAATGGGTACCTTTGTTGTTTTTGGTTCATACATTTTGTTTTACTGCTCTCTAGAAAAAAATGTTCAAAACTACAAGTTTTAACACATCCTAACAAATGTTGCTGTATTAAACAAGAACTTTGAATTAAAACAGTAAGGAAAGAGAATTAAAGAACAAATGCATTTATGCATGGTCTTAAAATTGTGTGCAGAGGCCCATGGTTTGAAAACATCCCCTGGGGATCAATGTACACTTAATCCTGTACTGCCAGGTGCATTTTTTCAATGAATGTAAGTTTAAATGCAGTTTTCCATGAATGTAAGTTTCAGGGAACAAGAAGTTTACTACTGCGCATGCTAAGTCTGCTTACATTGTGAAACTGTTTTGTTTAGAAAATGGTCATCAGTGTTTGTGATATAAAATATGAAATAAAAGTTTTAATTTAAATCCCAATCTCTGTAATCATTGTAAAAGTAAAGAAGAAAATAGTGTGTACATTGAAAGGTTTGAACAGTGTTTATAGTAACTGGGGAAAGAGAGCTAAGTAATGGAACACTAGAATGGCTGCGGGGTCCATTACTCTACCTAGGGTGCCGTTTGATCATGGTCCAGCTCTAGGAATAATACATGCAGAATAATGTTCAGGAGGAGGAGAAAGACTGAGATTAAGGGAAGGCAAAAACTGAACAATTTGTGCAATGTTGGAGTGTGTGGGCTTAGATTTAATATATTTAAGTCCAATCTTTCAGACATTCAGTCTCCATATTTCTAGACAAGTCTGTCTCCCAGAGGCTGCCCCATCTCTGGAACAGACTTCCCATACACTTCAAACAGAGCACCTCGCTGACCCACTTCAAGCGCAACCTTGATGAGTGGATCGGAAACCACAAATTTGTCCCAGGGGTTCCACCTGTGTCCCCATTGACAGGGCTGACAGGTGCTGACTAAGGTTTCTTTTGGAGATAAACTCTTGGCTAGGCTTGTAAGGGCCTCAGGGCCATTAGCCTAGTAACCACCTATGATCCTATAATCCTATGGACGTGCTCTAGTGAGTGATGACATTTCATATGGTTACATGGAAAATGTTACTGTGGTTTGTTTTCTTCTCTAGTAGTGAAATTGTACTCCCATCATATTTTAAAATGCAAAAAATAATGAACCAGCACTGAAACACAGATGTAGTACTGACAAATACAATAGGTCACCATAGTAAAACCAGCAAAAGTTTAATGTAGTGTATAAGCACTTTCGCAAACAAGTCGCTTCATCAGACATCTCTTCATCATTACAACACACAATTTATACTCAGTAGAAATTCAAAACAGCCAATCACAGATGCCATCTAATTAAATCATTAATATAAGAAATAAAAAAGATATATAATATATAATATAACCCAACTAACATATAGCAATAGAATACAAAATACCCATACTAACATTTGGCTCTCCCTTGCGCTTTAACCTCCGTTTCTTCAAAACTGGCTTTAGAGATAAATAATCATTCAAGCCACTGCCCTGATGAGATCTGAGTGTGAGCATCCATTTTAACTCATGATCTTCTGTCATTTTCACCAAATCTCCCATATGTTCATTGTCATAGATAGTATCTAAAAGCATACGCCTAAATTGTTGTGCATCTCCTTCTACTAATACATGATTAGCTGCAGCACTAAATTTCTGCCCCCTACGTATGCAGTACAGGTGATATCATATCCTTTCTTTTAAATTTCTATTAGTTTTTCCAACATGAAATACACGACACAGCATGCATTGACCCAAATAAACTAAATGTTTTACAATTATAGTCTGCTTGTACATTAAACTGGAATAACCTTCCTGTATCCAGGTGCTCAAACACATTTCTGGTGTCTATATTTTCACAGTAGGCACATTTATAACACTTCCTATTGCCCATTTTCTACTCAGCAAAGGAACCTTCCTAGTCTCATGGCCCTTAGGATAACAGAGTAGAGTCTTTAATGAGGCATTGTTGTTATAATAAAATTTGGGACGTTCACCCACAATACTCAATAATTTAGGATCACTCACTAATATGTTCCAATTCTTATTTATAATATGTCTAATAGCTGTTGAATCTGAGCTGTATACTAGTGGTACAAAGAGCAAAAATACACTCCCTGGCTAGGATAATCACAAGGCATTCTTTAATTACATCCAAAATCTAAAAGGGAACACCTAGCTATGCACAGAACTGGTTGTGGATAGCACCACACATACTCAACCAGAGGTAATAGCCAACCTGCTAGCTGACAGATTTAGAATAAATTTCACTCCCCTGTCCCCTGCAGTCATCTCCCAAAGTATAGCTGCCACCATTTCTCAGCCTATTATCTCAAGAGAGCAGGTCATCTCAACCAGACCTCCCAATCGTCCCGAATTACTCGGTTTTTACCGAGTTTTGGGGTCCCAATAATGGGGTGCCACGATTCCCGAGTGGCACCCCTTCAGTTCCGATTTTTCAATCTGGTTTTTAGATTTCGCGCTTTTGGAGCTGACGTCATCACGTGCGTGATGACGTCAGCTCCGTCTGGATGTTTGAATGAAATGGGATCTGCGAGCGCGGAAATTGCTGCAATTGCTGCATGGAGTGAACTTACTACCAGCTACCGGCTACCGCATGGATAGTTTTTTTCTTTGCGAGCGCGGAAGCTACTGCGCAGAGAGTTTATTTCTGCTGAAACATTTTGTGAAGGAACTGGAAATGGGATGAAGTTATCCTGCTTGTGTGAAGAGGTATTTGGTGCTCTGATACGACCGTACGAGCTTGCTTTTTCTTTATGAAGGTATTTTGCTGCTCTGGTGTGAGCTTGCTTTTTCTTTGTAAACTGAAGGTATTTTGCTGCTTCAGTACGACCTTGCTTTTTATTTGTGAATAGTAGTAAATGTTGACAAGCATAACTACCGCATGGACAGCTTTTTCTTTGCGAGCATGGAAACTACTGCGCAGAGAGTTTATTTCTGCTGAAACATTCTGTGAAGGAAATGGGATGGAGTTATCCTGCTTGTGTAAAGGTATTTGCTGCTCTGGTGTGACCGTACGAGCTTGCTTTTTCTTTATGAAGGTATTTTGCTGCTCTGGTGTGAACTTGCTTTTTCTTTGTGAACTGAAGGTATTTGGTGCTTCGGTACGAGCTTGCTTTTTATTTGTGATTGTGATGATGGTTTTGGTCTGATTCAAGTAGTAAATGTTAACAAGCAATGCAATTCCTCTAGAACGGAGTTCACTTTTGATTATTTCCTGAAAGTCTGTAACTTTTTGTTCGCACCAGGAAAATATAGTTAATTCTCTGCATTGTGACTTCTCTTCAGCCAACCGTTACCGCATTTATGCTGCTGGTATGAGAGCATAGTAAAATTAATTAATGGCTTATTTCCTAGTTCAATATGCTTAGTGTACTAGCTAAATGAGCCATAGACAGTGCAGGGCCATATAGCATTATCATAGAAATCTTCACACCAGAAATAAAAGCAATTCTTCTGAAAGTGTCTAAAAGAAACATTTAAAAAGTGTAACCAAAGGAATAGATTTCAAATGGAAAATTAATGCTGAAAAATAGCCCTGAGCTTTCTTACTCTTCTAACAGCTAAGTTTTTTTTTTTTTTTTTGGAAATGTTGATATCTTTCTACTGGAAATTATAGCTGTCATAGGAATTAGCAAATTAGACTAAGTGCCAGGGTTTTTGCAAGCTAAAATTATGTTCCTTTTTATGGCGTATGCCTGAGTTGATTACTTGGGGGTTATCTTTTATTCTTAGTTTTTTTTTATATCCTGTGTGCTGATGATGATTGATGACCTTCATTGTGGAAGCACAGACTAGTGATCTTGTCATCTTCATTCCCTTGTCTGTAAAGTGCATATTAAGCTGATGCAATGGAAACAAGCTCCCTGTTTCACTATACCTTATACAGCATATTGCCTGTGTTATTATTATTATTTTTTTTGCTGTGTCAATTATATCATATCTACTCAGACTACTGCATAAGAAGGGGCATTATTATATAAGTGCACTTAAGAAACACATCTGAGTTGTACCTTGCACCTCCATGTTATTGGATCTAGAAGTTAAAGATATTGCAAAATGTCATGCTAAGCATGAAAATGGACACAGAGAAAACACGTTGAAAAACCTTATGCTCTTTGTATTAGCATTATTTATTGAGAGGTTTAAGATAACTGTTTCCTGCCTACTGGAAAAATGTTCAATAAATTTAAAATGCACTCTGTATTATACAAGGAATATAATTTAATAAAGTTAGGAAGGTGTATCAAAGAGCTCATGTATGTTTCTTGTTTTGTAATATGCAGGGGGGCCTATGATTTGAAAACAGCCCAATGGTAGCCTTTATCCACCACTGGCCAGATGCATTTTCTTTGGATGTGGTGTGGGTTTCAATGCTGTTTCAATGAATGTGAGTTTCAAGGGCGGAGAAGTTTTAATGCCAAGTCTAGTGTCACTGTGTGACAGTATTGTTTTGTTTAGCAGATATCTATTAGTGTCCGTTTATTGTGCTATAAAATGTAAAAATAAAATCCAAATCATTGTAGAAGTAAAGCAGTATATGCATGCATTAATGTTTATGGTAAATGGAGAGAAATAACCAGATAATGGGACACTGGAATGGTTGCAGGAGGAATCTGGTGCCAAATTTTGGTTGTCTCTTCTTCAGTTTGTATTTGAAAGTTGGTATCCCATAATTCCATTGGAGTGGGTGGGGTTATGTAATTATGTATGCAAATTGTATGTTAATCAGCGTACAGATTTGTACCTATTTTTCATGGGCCTTGTCCAGATTTTTGATGTTTCCAGGTTGAGAGGTATGATCTCAACACTCTCCAAGGCCAAAAACACAGCATCAATGGGACCAGACGACATCCCAGGTTGTCTTTTAAACAACTTAGCAGACCCACTTGGATCCCTGTTTAACCACGGCCTGAGAACTGACTATGTTGCAGCAGAATGGAGGACAGCAAAAGTAATCCCTCTGCACAAAGGGGGACCATCAACCAACCGTGGGAATTATAGGCTCATAAGCTTGACTAGCCTCATCCGCAAGGCCATGGAAAAATCATTATGGACCTTATTAACAAGGGCATAGGTAATCTCCAAACTCTGGACTCAACCCAGTTTGGATTTGTTAAAGGTAAATCATGCCTGTTTAACATGGTTGTCACCAAGCCCCTGGACAAGGGAAAGACAGTGCATGCATACCACCTATCCTGATGTAGCCAAGACATTTTACACAATCCCCCACTCAGGTATTACAGAGGAAATCTCCCAACTGGGAATTGACTCCTACATTACCAAATGGATATTCAACTGGCTCACCGACAGGACACATATTGTCAAAGTGGGTGACTTCACCTCTAGCGAAAGACCAATCACCAGTGGCATACCACAGGGTTCTGTGCTGGGCCCCTTACTGCTCAGAATTTATTTCTCAGAAGTCCAGGCAAACCTGGATGGCCTGTGGTTGACCAAGTTCATTGACGATTGCAAATTGTGAGCAATCATTGAGTCTCTCAACTATGTTAATATACTGGAGACAGGGTTAACACAGACAAATGACTGGTACTAAGGCCACAGATTAAAGCAAAATGGAAAAAAATGCATTATTATTCCCTTTGGGAAATCAGACATCCCTGCTAATTAAATTATAGACAGCACCCCTCAAAGTGTAGACCCAGTGGTATGTGATCTGGGTACTCAGGTTGATAGCAATCTGATAAAAAGTAAAATGAGCCAAGAACAGTTTATAACCAAGAAAGTGTAGCAAGAATACTCCACCAGGCACAAATAAATCGAAGCTCCAAAGAAAAAATTGCTTTAATAAGCACTTTAAAACACTCCACAATAAAGACTGGATCAATGAGAAATCAAAAAAAATAACGTATCCACATAGACGTTTTCGTCGACAACTTCATCAGTTATACATCCATTTTAAAACTGAAGTGGTTTTATATGCTGTTTGAATTTAATCACAAATCTGTTGTCCAATCGAATAACACTTTAAATTAAAATCATTTAATTAAATAATTAATTCATAAAAACCTTTGTTAAAAACACTTGCCAGATTACCACGTATCCACAGTAGTAAGGATATCTTTCTATGTGGTACATCCAATAAGTAAAGGCATCATATCTAGATCTAAGGATATTATAATTCCATTGTACTCAATCCTCATCAGACCAATAATTGAGTACAATGCTCCTTTTGCATGTACCACACCAGAAACATGCAACAATTGGAGAGACCACAAACATTTCTCACCAAGAAATTATAGGGTACACAAAACAAGTCTTACAGAGAAAGACTGAAAGCCCTGTCACTGTATTCTTCCTCCTCCAGGTTGTTAAGGGATAACCTGTGTCTGGGCATTCTCTGACCCGGCCGTGATGGAAATGTTACACATTCATAAATCAAACTGCAGGAGCGTCACTCACTCCAGGGATGTTAACCTAGCCTTTGACATGAACAGGTCAGGATGGAGAGATAGATACAGCTCCCAGAGACTGCCACTTCTCTGGAACAAGCTTCCAGTTCACATGAAACACAGACCCTCCTTGACCCTCTTCAAATGCAACCTAAATCAATAGATGGGTAACCACAAATTTACTCCTGGGGTGGTGCCCATATCCCTCCTGGACAGAGGAAGTTGGTATTAACTACTATAGACCCTTACCTCTGTGAACTTCACTCGCCTAACCACCGACAATTGGGGCAACTCATGATAAATATGGCTAGGCTTGTAAGGGCTCTAGGGACATTAACTTAGTAACCTCCTATGAACATGTGAATACAAAGGTAAAGCTGCAATATATTAATCATTTACTTACTAAGTCTTTAGTATAAGCATACACCTAGTAGGTAAATAAGCAAAAATGTTTAGCATACATATACCAGTTATAAAAAGTGTCACCTTTGCTTTCTTCTGTCATGGCAGTTGATAACATTACAGATTTGCATCTGCATGCTTCACAGCTATATGGATTTTTTTGTCTGATAGGAAGTTAACAAAACAACTATTCTATTCCTACTCTCCCCAAGCTTTCCACCCACTAAATACATTATATTAATTCAGGCTTACTTCTTGGTGTGTTAGTTTCCTGCATACACATGGAAAGTAAACAGAGAAAGACAGAGTGAGAGAAATTATTTTCATGAGATTACTATCCTAGTGTATCAAAGTGACAAAAAATAACAGGTTAGGCTATGAAAATATATACGATCATTTATGAATGGTTATGTCAAGTCACCTTTCCCTCATTTAAAAGTGTTGTAGTACTAAGAAGAGAGAAGTTTCACTGTCATGGTGATATAGTTAGGCAGAGACACAGGCCACAGGGTTGCAGAGTAAAATATGTCTTCACAGGGCATTTCTGCATACTGCTCCATCTAAGGACAGGTCCAAAAAAGGAGGCAAAGCACCTACTAAGAATTACACATCTGAAAGACTTGGAATATTTGGGGATAAATAACCTGGATGGGAACAAATATATACAGTAAGACTGCACTGAAAGAGTTTACTGGTAAGATGGGGGTGGGCTTCCTGAGGCAGTAAGCTTGTTCTTAGATCATTGGGCTGTCTCTCTGATATATCTGTGGCATGAGAAAAGCTGTGAATCTATGCACAAAGTGAATTTAAGTATAAAACTACTGCACACAAAAAGGTTTATCTTTAGTGGGAAAAGGTGGTCCTTCTGCTGTGATATAAGCCTGTAAAATGGAACTGCCTAGCTTTGATTAGAAAGAAGACCCACTTGCTGATTCAGCAGCTAAGATATTTCACAGGTAAAATATTAAAACAAATTTGTGGAATAATGGTGTCCAAAATGACAAGGATGGAGAAAAATGCAATTAGAATATGAG
Organism: Protopterus annectens; assembly: GCF_019279795.1. Taxonomy (NCBI): domain Eukaryota; kingdom Metazoa; phylum Chordata; order Ceratodontiformes; family Protopteridae; genus Protopterus; species Protopterus annectens. The sequence continues at coordinate 542,777,291 of NC_056733.1, forward strand.
GGGAAAAAGAACTGTTGAAAAGTCAACTTCATGGCACATGGCGGTTTATGTTCTGATTAGATCTGACTCTGATTAGGGGCTTGAGGAGTGGAGGAGGTAGTTAGAAAAGGGTGAGAGTGAATGGACAAGTGAGATTTACCTATGCTAAAGAGGAGGGTGTTGACTTTGTCTTTGCGCCAGGAACATCTTCTTTGGAAAAGCTCAGTAATGCACTCTGTTCAGTAGAATGGGTGTAGCAGTACAAAAGGCACTACAGAGGTAACAATGTATTTTTCTCAGTGCACAACAGTTCAAAATATATTTACTGTAGGAGTTCAGGGAGTCGTGCAAAAAATACTTCTTGCTATTTTGTTACATTGTATGTAATGGGCAGGTCTCACTGTTTTTGGTGTTTCGGTTCAATAAATCAGATATCAATTTCTTAACCGATATTTTTATATCATGTCTGATTTTTTTACAGTTATTTAAACTACAGATGTTTTTGTTTTATTTTTGAAGATTGTAAAATTATTGTTCTTAAATGTTTTGTAATAATTTGGAGCTTTTCCTCCTGTGCCTCTGCTGAAAATGGGCTTCTACCCATTTGGACTTTCCTGGTAATGAAATGTCAGTAAATAAATAAATACATTTCCAATTGCAGATCATCATTTATAGCAGTGCCCACAAGCAAGAAAATTAAATCCATGACCTGTTGTTCTGACAACAGAGGCTTACTGTGACATTTCTGCAATTACTATGGCATGGCATGTGGTTAGTCATGACTAGCAACTAACAATATTATGATTCACTGCAAGACAGGGGAGAGTAAGAGTGAAAGGAAGTGGTTGTTTGAAAGGCATACTGAAGTGACTGAGACACAAGGGAAATCAGGATTTGGACAAAAAAGCATATGTAATTGTAGCATAAGAGACATGGACTGCCATTCTCAAACATTTAAAATATACAGATCTCAGCTGGAGGCAGGTATGGTCATGGTGGAATCCATCAGTATTGGAGTTATTGGATATGGACTTTAGCATCTAAACACCTGCTACAGCCAGCTGGAAGAAAACCAGTTTGTTGTGAAAAAAGGTATCTAATGACAAAGCTTAAAAACAGGCTAATATTATGGACATTTCTCATCAGGGAAAGAAAGTACAGTTGTGTACATTTACCATAAATGTAGATGTTCAAGTGTATTCGCTGTTGCAGTCATTATATTTGGGTAATCTGCTTGCAGGTTGCCCTCAGTCGGCCTGATTAACAAAGTCTTGGGTCCTGCGTCAGTTGCTGTCCCTTTTTCCATGATGTCAGGTCATCAGGGGTATAAAACATGCGGCCAACGCCATTACATCAGTTTTTCTTGCCCCAGATATCAGGTGCCCCACTAATGGGGAGCAATTAAACATAAAATCACAAAAGTATATCTCCAACAAAAAAGCAAATACACCAAAAAGGCTTTTAAGCATAGTAAAGGAAAGTAGAAGTATAGCCAAAAGAAGTTAGGGGGCAGGAGGGAGGGCAACCAGGACTGCAACAGTGAATACACTCGAACATCTACATTTATGGTAAGTGTACACAACTGTACTATGTTCTTCATTTTTCACTGTTGCAGTCATTACATTTGGGTAGATTCCCAAAGCTATGGTTGGGAGGAGGAGTTTAGATAGCATTAGGGACAGCTATAAGGCCCTGCAAGACTGCAGTGGCAAAGCCAGCTCTGGATTTAGAGAAAATTGGCAAATGATAATGCTTGGTGAAAGTATGTACAGAACTCCAGGTAGCAGCTTCTAGGATGCCCCTAGTAGGAACACCTCTGAGAAAGGCTGCAGAAGTAGATGCAGCCCTGGTGGAGTGAGGTCTGATCCCCTGGGGGATAGGTTTTCCATGGTGGTTATAGCAGAAATGAATGCATGGCTTATCCATTTAGAAATGGTTTGTTTTGAAATAGCCTTCCCCTCTGTCCCTGCAGCAAATGCTACCAGCAGTTGAGGTTTAGTCCTGTCCAAGTAAAATCTAAGTTGTCTGTGCACATCCAAGGAATGCAGAATCCGTTCCTCTTTGTTCTGTGGATTAGGAAAGAAGGTTGGCAAATTAATGGACTGATTAAGAGCCACACTGGATGCCACCTTGGGCATGAAGGATGGATTGGTTCTGAGTGACACCCTGTCCACATGAAAGATGATGAAAGGTTCCACTGCCATAAGGGCCTGTAATTCAGAAACCCTTCTAGCTGAAATGATTGCTAAAAGGAAAGCTGTTTTCCAAGAAAGAAATTTTAAGTCTGCAGTAGCAGCTGGTTCGATGGCTGCCACAGTGGTGCTGCGGTTAGCATTGCCACCTCACAGCTAGAGGTTCTCCGGTTCGATTCTCGGCTGGGTGCCTTCTGTGCGGAGTCTGCATGTCCTCTCTGTGGTCGCGTGGGTTTCCTCTGGGTGCTCTGGTTTCCTCCCACATCCCAAAGACATGCTGTAAGTGGATTGGGCACTCCAAATTGGACCTAGGTGTGAGTGTGTGCATGCGTGTGCCTTCTGTGGAAGGTTGGGCACCGGGCTGGAATCTCGGCACCGTAAAACTCCACTGCCAATCATGAGCAGATGGGTGATCTGCTGTGGTGACCCCTAACTGGGAAAAAGCCGAAAGAAGAAGTAGCAGCTGGCTGGAAAGGAGGTAGAGTGAGTTTCTCCCATACAAAGTTAAGGTCCTAGGCTGGGGTTGGAGCTCTCCTGAGTGGTCTCAAATTTCTGGCCCCTCTGAGGTACTGCTTGAGCAGTGGATGAGAGAAGAGAGGAGGTTCTGTGTTATAATGAGCTGAAATGGCTGAGGCGTGGATTTTAATGGAGGAAAAAGACAGGCCCTTGTGAAGCATCTCAGTTAAGTATTGTAAAATCTGAGGTAAATTGGGTGCTGCTGTGCTCATCCCTTGAGATTGATTCCAGGCACAGAATCTTTTCCATTTTTCAGCATAAGATTTTCTTGTACTAGACCTCCTTGCCTCTAAGATGACATCCATCACAGGTTTGCTGAGGGATGGTAAGGGAGAGTTTAAGTAATTAGCCAGACTGCAAGGTTCAGTGTTGGAAGCTGAGGGTGCAGAATCTGGTTCTCCTGCTGAGACAGCAGGGAAGGAGTCTGAGGCAGGTGCCATGGAGATAACCATGACACACTGCGCAGGAGGGGGTACCAGTGTTGGCGCGGCCACTCTGGAGCAATCAAAATCATCCTTGGTTTGTCCAGTTTGACTTTTAGTAGTACTTTGGAGAGCAGAGGCAGTGGGGGGAAGGCATAGACTGATAGTTTTTTCCAGCTGAATGACACAGCATCCACTTTCCAGGCTTGTTTGTGGGGAGTCCATGTGCAAAATTTTTCCAATTGGTAGTTTTGGGGGGAGGCAAACAGGTCTATATCTGGGCTCCCCCATTTGCTAGTCAACATGTTGAAAATCCTTGGTTCCAGTTTCCACTCATGTGGGTCCACGAAGTTTCTGCTTAGTCCATCTGCCAGTGTATTTAATTTTCCTGGCAGGAACTGAGCTTGTAGGTGCACTTGGTATCTCAAGGCTGTGTTCCACAATGCCATGGCTAGTCTGCAGAGGGGGTAAGAATGTGTACCCCCCTGCTTGTTTATGTACCACATAACCGTGGTGTTGTCCATCTTTACCATTAGTTGTCCTGGAAGAATGTAATCCTTGAAGGCTGTCAGAGCATTCTGTACAGCTAACATTTCTTTTTGATTGATATGCAGGTGCATTTGACTTGGGTTCCATTTGCCCTGAATGCACTTCCCTGCCAGGTGAACCCCCCATGCATAGTCTGATGTATCTGTTGTTAGGGTTTGGGCGACAGGGGGTGGTGTGAAAGGTAGTCCCTTGTTTTGGTGGCAGGCCTCTGCCCACCAAAGGAACTCTAAGCGTAAGCAAGGTATGATAGGAATCATTGTTTCTAGGCTGTGAGAATGTTGACTCCATAGGATTTTTAGATACCACTGTAGTTTCCTCATATGCAGTCTTGCATATGGAATTAGAAGAATGCAGGAAGCCATGAACCCCAAGGCTTGCAGTATTTGTCTTGCAGATAGCAGGGTTTTTGTGGCCACTTGTTTGAAGTAGGTTGTTTTTCTGGCATGAGGTAAGCCATCTGGGAAGTTGTATTCAAGCTTGCTCCCAGGAATGTAATTTGTTGACAGGATACCAGTTGTGATTTCTTTTCATTTATGGTATACCCCAGACAAGTTAGAACCCTTTTCACAAATGCCAGATGATTCAAAAGTATGTCCTGGCTTTCTGCCTGAATTAGAGAATCGTCCAGGTATGGGTATATTTGAATACTTCTTTGCCTGCAAAATGCAATAACTGGAGCTAGGCACTTTGTGAATACCCTGGGCGTAGTAGATAAGCCAAAGGGCAGTGCAGAGAATTGATAGTGCGTGTAGCCTGCTTTGAAGCATAGGTATCTTCTGCAAGATTCCCTGATTGGGATGTGCAGATATGCTTTTTTAAATCTAGTGTTGCCAACCAGGAGTTTTTGCCTAGCACAGGAAGTAATTGGTGAAGAGTCAGCATCTTGAATTTTGGAATCTCCAAAAAGGTGTTTAGAGTAGACAGGTCCAGGATTGGGCACCATGATTTGTCTTTTCTGGGTACCAGGAAAATTCTGGAGTAGAAACCTTGTTCCTTTTCCTCTTCTGATACCAGTTGAATAGCCCCCATGCTTAAGAGAGAAAGTACTTGTGTTTGAGCCTCTGGCCACTGATTTGGGGGTAGGTCCAGCCATCCATTTGGCATTGGCAATGTGTGGAAGTGAAATCTGTGTCTCTGGGACACTATATTTAAAACCCATTTGTCCTGGGTAATGAGTTCCCAGTTCTTTGCATGAAGAGCAATCTTTCCCCCAAAGGGGCAGTCAGAAGATAAGTGCTTGGAAATTTTAAAAGGAAGTCATTGAGACAGTTTACCATAGGGGGTGTCTTGTTATTCCCAGACTTGGAAGTGGAGGCCCCGCTCTTCTTAGTTCTGCGAGTCCCCTGGGACTGAAACCTGGGGTTTTTGCTGTGTCTGGGTTTGGCTTGAGAAGACCTGGAAGGGGCTGGAAAGGACCAATTCTTAGAAGGCCAGTGCCTACTAAATCTAGGAGGCTGAACTTGTAAAAAATCTTTAACAGTTTGCATAGATTTAACTTTATCTTCCATCTTTTTAAGAACTTCTTCAGCCTTGTTGCCAAACAGGCAGTCCTGATTTAGAGGAGCATCCAACAATTTAGCTTTAACATGATCAGGCAAAGATTGCTTCTTAAGCCAAGCATGCCTTCTAAGCACAGACCCAGTAACAGCAGCCCTGCAAGAGGCCTCTAAAGAATCAAAACCACATTGCAAAGTATGTTTTCCAACGTGTTCAGCAGAATGCATTAAATCCTGTAAGTCTTTATTTTCCCCACAGTCAGGAATCAACATCATTTTCTGTTTAAGCAGTCCAATAACATGTTGCTGATATTTTAACATATGAAATTGGCAGTTTAAAGCTCTAATTGCCAAGGTTTTTGAAGTATAAACCTTTTTACCCCATCTATCCAGCACCCTTGAGTCTCTATCAGAAGGGATAGGATTTTTAGCAGCAGAAGCCTTAATGCCCTTGGGCCTCTGTGAAACAGTCTCTGGATCTGCAATAGAATTTTTGAAAAGGAACTTGTGGGACTCAGGGACCCTGCAGTATCTGTCAGGTTTACTGGGAGCAGGAGGCAGGGAATCTGGGGCCAAACTGGATTCCGAGAAAGCATCATCAACAATGTCTAGTACAGGAGGAATAGCCAAAGGCCTATGCTGAGGTAGGAGAAGGAAATCCCTAAGCCTCTTTTTTGAATTAGAAAATTCCTGGCTTTCCCAGTGAAAATGCTCCTGAAGAGTATGTAAGGTTTCCCCAAAAGAAAAATCCTCGGAAGGGGAAGCAGAGGGAATAGAGTCATCTGCATCAGAATCCTCATAAGTAGGTAAGAACAAATCCAGGTCATCAGAAGAGTCAGAAAAAAACAGAATCCTGATCAGAAGATTCATAATCAAGCTCGGCCCTAGGCCTCTTAGGTGGGGGGGGGGGGTTGGCTACCCCTGATTAGAGTTATTAGATCTTCAGTCATTTTTATCATTTGTTTTTTAGGATTAGAGGCCTGAACATGTGGCCTGGGCATTGGTGTTTTAGACATGGATCGAGATTTAGGCCTTAGTAATGAAGGAGGCGTCGATTTAATATGCAAGTCCCTAGGCCTGAATACACCCTCAGAAGCCAGTGCCTGCACAGCGGCTCCAGACCCATCCAAGGTAGAGACATCCGCGGGTTCCATAGTTGAAGTATCTCGCAGCATACCGGACTCTGAATGGATCTCACTAGAGTCCTGCGAATCAGAAGTAGCGGGTATCAGGAGCTGCGGAAGCGCCTCACTGAGTATCGGCGAACTGGTGACTGGCTTAGGAGAAGAGTCGTCAGTAGTTTTGGACCTCAGCGGCCTGTCTCTGTCTTTATCTTTGCGTTTTTTCTGAATCCTGGTAGTCGGATGGCTAACCGACGACATTTCTGGATAATTAAACTGAGAATCAAAATATTTAGAGGCAAAAATATACCGACGACAGATAGTGCGCTGATTAAATAAAGCACAAAACCGACAGCAAGATACGTCGTGGTCAGGGCCTAGGCAAGGAATACAGTATGAATGAAAATCTTTCTGAGGTATTTGCTTTCCATAAGTAATGCAATTATTAACTTTTACTGACATCGGTAAGGAGCAAGAGAAAGTTTCCCCAACGGGGTACATAGATTTTAGTTGAAGACTTCGGTTCTGAAACTCGAAAATGAAAATTTCAGGAGTCGGACGACTGGCACTTGCGAACTACTTCTGCTTCGGGCACCGCGCGGCAAGAAAGACTGATGTAATGGCATCGGCTGCATGTTTTATACCCCTGATGACCTGACATCATGGAAGAAGGGACAGCAACTGATGCAGGACCCAAGACTTTGTTAATCAGGCTGACTGAGGGCAACCTGCAAGCAGATTACCCAAATGTAATGACTGCAACAGTGAAACACGAAAAACATCTATGGATGTCTAGTGTAAGAATTAAAATGACTGAATGAAACTGTAAGATACTGTAATAGAGCTGAATGACTGGAATGAATGTCTTTATTTCTTAATTACCCTAAACTGAGCTAAACAAGTGCCAGTCTTTCTTTTATGTATCAAATTGTCTTCTACATTTCAGAATAAAAGTCTGTACACAAAATCTGATAAAGGTGTTATTATCTAGTAGCAGCATACAGTGGAGGCAGATGTGAACCATATCCTAATCAAACCTTACTGTCTCATGATAAACTGAAACAGACCAAATTATACTGGCCGTAGCTACTGCACTCATTATACTGTCCTTAGCTACTGTACTCAGAATTATTACTTTCCTCAGGAATGGCAGGATTAACATAACTGCCAGGCTTTCTATAGTTTCTTGAATCCTGGATATTTGACCTGACCTCTGTACTCAATCTCAGTCTTTGTATCAAACTTCTGTGGACTGCACTGCAGTGACTTTCTGCATATCAGTCAGAACTAATGTACTGACTTCTCTGTATGAAGTATCTTGCCTAATAATACTGAAATCCTGTAAATTTCCCACAAGTTCTGCATGCTGCTTTAACCTTGGTTCCCAAGCTACATACCATCTAAACAAGATCTGTTTGTACTCAATGTACTGCACATTGTGTTCATATGTTTTTTCTTTATCTGTATTTTAGACTGAAGGTTATTTCTCTGAGCTCATTTGTATCCTTCACTGAAACATTACTTTCAATTGAAATTGCATCTAAAATTTAAAATAAAAAATGAAGACACAGACCTGCTTTAATATGGCTCCATTTCTAGACTTATGCAAAGAAAGTACGGTATTTGTCTTTCAGACTACATTTAAGTGAAACCTGATCTTACAACTCCTCCTGAGATAGAATAGGGATCTACTTCACAGTTACTTCAAATTATGAAATATAAAATGAAGACATAGGCCTGACCTTACATTTTCAGGCCTATGCAAGGTCTATTCTACTAACTATATTTATGTAAGATTTATTATGGCACAAAAATATATCATTTCTAAATATTGTCTCTTAATTAACTGAACTTGAGTTGGATTTGCTTCTGTGATTACTTTATAATTCTATCAATATAGTCTGTAAAGGATATTATAATGATCACCAGACCTAATATAACAGCTATGAAATAACTTTATCTGGTAAATAAACTTGCAATTTTAATTTTGACCACTTGTGCATTCATGGACTGATGATTATCTGAAAATCCTTCAGATTGAAGCCTCTTAAATTTATGACTTAATTATAACCAGGTAATTCTTTAATATGTCTTATAACTGGTATTAATATTAGCTAACTTAAACTCTAAAAAAGATGACCAACAGCTAATAGATAGTCTTACACTTTTGGATTATTCTGTTTAAAAAGATCCATATTAATTTGGTGATAGCGATATATAAACTGTCTTTTTGGGTCTATATCAGCATTTCAAAAATTGAATAGTTTGAATCACTAAATGTCGAACTGACATGATTGAACTATTCAATTTTCGAATGCAGATACAAAAAGAACAAAACAAAAAAAAACTAATGGGCAAGCCCCCCTGCACCCCCACACCCCCCGCTATTTAAATATACCAACTCCGAGACCGCACTGCATTGAAGAAAACAGAAATCTCCCCTTATGGAGATTTCCATTTACCCATTCGACATTCTGCACGTTCGACATTCTCGAGGTGACAATATCAGATTTGGTATTGTCAGCGTTCGAGATGCTGATGGGGAACCCCGTCTTTTTACCCCTATAACATATGTATCTCAATACATAATTGCAATATACTGTATTAACTTGTTTCTGTAATTCTTCAGCTAGATTTGTTGAAGTGTTAACTAATACTTCTGTACATTTACCTTTTTAATTTCTATGTGCTGTGAAAGATGTCTGCATTTTAAATTTATGTCTTAAGCATTCTGTAAGTATCTATGTGCTGTAATGGTAGAAGAAGATTTACTAAAACTTGCACTTTCTGCATTTCAGATCTATACCCTTGTATACCCTATCAGTGTCTTTTTAACTTTCTATATAATATACAACAATCATTATGTAGTGTGCACTGTATGCTGTAACAAATTAAGAAATTAAGCCTGACCTGTTTTGAGTATATTAACTATTACTACCTATTCTTTAGGTAACTTATGTTGAGAAGCCTATTACAAATAATTCTGTTGCTTTACCCTTAAAACTAATGACTGAAAAATGTGAGGTATGATGTTATGCAATGTTTGTTCTAATTATGCAAGTATACTATGTATGCATGTTGTGAATATCTAGTGATGCTATTAGAAATGTATAACTGAGTATGAATATTATATTCTGTAATTTGACTGAAATGTATTATACTGAACATTTAAAATAACTGCGTATGAATGTCATATTCTGAAACTTGACTTAAATGTATACTAAACTCCTACATATATATACTGAATATCTGAAATAGCTGTGTATAAATGATATATTCTGGAATCTAACTAAACTATCCCTAAAGGACTGCTAGTATCATTGGAACACAGATAAAAGTATACACTGAAATCTGGTACCGTTGCACATTTATCTGTAAACATAACTTGAAATTGAAACAGCAGATTGAAATAATTCATCTGGTGACGTCACTAATTTGACTGAATACACTTCGGCATACTTGCTTTAACTCTAATCTGCATAAATGCACATCTATTATATACACATTATGCCTTCTTTAGATAACTGAAAAACATTGATATACATTAAATTAGCATACTAAATAAGCTATGCAGTTAACTATACTTCATTTATATTTAAAGAAACATTGAAGAATCTTCACTTCTGTTTTTTGTGGTCTAATTCAGTTTTCTTGAAACATTTGTGGGCCAACCCAGAACATGCAAAACAGACAATTAAGGCATGCAAAATAAGCCTTACTCTATATTGTACAGTCACTGCTGGGTTATTGGAAAAATCACCATAGTGTCTGTTTTTTTCGTGGATGTTATTTACACAATTAGGCCTTCCATTCCCAACCCATCTCTGGTGCAAGTCTGGGAGACAGATCAAATAATTATTCCTGAATGTATTGAAAAACATGCATTCTGGAATACCAAACTGGAAATTATTAAAAAATCCAAAAGTGACAGTGTGTTTTTCTGCAGCAATATCTACAAAGCATGAAACACAGTATCAGGTCCTTAAAATAACATTTGCAGCTATAGCAATTATAAACTGATAGCATTGCTTGCTGCCCTGACTTTATCTACATTTCTCTGCATGATATAAACCTATGTTGCTAATAAATACATTCTTGTAAGTGTGTAACCAAACTGATAATGTATTACAGTGAAATAAACAATGTTTCTAATAAATAAGTTCTTGTATGTCTGTAACCAAACGGATAATGTACGATAGTGAAACAGAAAGGCTATAACTTCATTACTGAATCAAACAGAAACCTCAATGGCATTTTTATCCCTGTCATAAACTCAAATGAAACTAATGTAGTAATCTGACATTGTACAAATTCTTCAGCATTTCTTTGCATTTCTGCACCTTTGTAAAATTAATCGTGACTGTTGAATTTTTGACTCTCAGGCCACAGTTTACAAGTATGTCTTCTTTCAGCTGACATCATTTAACTCTTTCAATACTTCTGAATGCTACAAGAGTTTATCATCATTGTTGCCAATTTTTTTAGATAAGTAGTAAGAATTGTTAATATATAAAATTGTCATTGATACTGTTTAACTAATCTTTACCATACTGTTTTATGGCATATAGTCTTTCGGCTTTTCCCAGTTAGGGATCGCCACAGCGGATCACCAGTCTGCTTATGATTGGCAGTGGATTTTGATGGTGTCAAGTTGCCAGCCCTGCACCCAACCTTCAAAAAAGGCACTCACACACTCACGCACTTACCTGCATGTCTTTTAAAGCTCATTCGATCACAGAAAGGACATGCCGACTCCACACAGAAGGCACTCCAGCCAAGAATTGAACCGGAGAGCCTCTTGCTGTGAGGTGACAAAGCTAACTGCTGCACCACCGCGGCAACATTGTTTTATGGCATATAGTACTATCTTTAATTTATTTTGCTGAGCTGACCTGTAATCTAATAACTTAGTTATGTAAGTCTGTGCCTCTGGTGTGCTCTGGTAAACTGCAGTTTCTGCATAAAATGTATAAAATCTTGAACCATTTATGTATACGCATTTGCTACTAGAACCAAACTGATCTGATTCTGGTGCTCTACTTGTCTGCCCTTCACAAGTATGTGAAGTTTCTTCATACTGTAAAATTACATTGCATTTTTTCCCTGACATGAGGTTTGAACCTATGGATTAAATAACACATAATATTTATGCTGCACTCTTGTTTTGCATGGGTTCCAAACTTTTGACTGTACTCTCACTTTTAAAAATGTAACATTGATGTTAAATTCTACACTCTGTAAACCTAGCAAAACATGCTATTCGTATGTCTCTGTCTGTATCAAGATGTTATTTCTGCAATACAACTCTTTATTAACACAATTAATTGATTTTGACAATGTCTGCTGAAACAAAACAATAGCAAAAATGTATTTGCCAGATCTGTAACTGTAAACCATTTATTCTGCAAATTTAACTTGACTGTCATTTCTGGTGTACCATAAACAACATGTGTTTCCAGAATGGTAAATAGCATATCAATATTAAATCTAGTACTAGCCTGAAACTGTTACTTTTTTTTCTTACTGGCCATAAAAGTTAATTGAAAGTTATTTTCCAGTCTGTCTTTGCCTCTCGGAGAATAAGAAACTGTTTCTGAAAATGTGGTAACTTGCCTGCCTGCTCTTCAGCAGTAGCAACTGAACCAGAATTTATTTTGTCTTTAGACCATGAATCTGTGTATTTCTGTAGTAACCAATTTTCAAATCCTGTTCAACTGCACAGTCTACTGTACACAAATTCTTACAAGTGTCATCTGTGTGTGTGCATTACTGTACATTCTGTAGCATTTTTACAGTAATCTAAAACAACATTTAACTCTGACAACATGTCTATACCTAGTATTGTACTGTCACACTCAGAACTACTCATTGCTGTAACCTTTAACCCTTTAAATCCTGAGAACATTATAGCTGCACTTATGTCCTCTAGTAGTGGTCTGTTTACACCTGAAATTGATCTGTTTGTATTAATCAGTAAATAGTTCCATAATTCCTTCCCTGCCTGGTTCCATAATTCCTTTCCTGTAAACAATGAAATATCATTTCTCTCTGCCTTAAATGATGACAGATAAATCATCTGGTTTGGTGCTGGATTGCCACATCCTTTACAGATATTCTGAAAATCCTCTTCTTTAGCACTAGTAACAATTCTGGCTTGAGCTGTGGTATGCAGTTCTTTGTTCTTTTACCCTGAAGTGCGTGCATCATTTATGCTGGTGTTTACTTTATCAAACTGATCAAAAGCTGCACTATGATCCCTTTTATCTCCCTTCAGGCCAATATTTGCACTGGCTTCGGAAAACAACAAACCAGAATTTATTACATTCTGAACCTTTGTATTTGAAATAATGTGAACTTGAGACACTGAAAATGTCTGCTCTGTGTTCTGTCTTGAAATCAGCATGTCACGTACATTGGCTGTGTTTACGTCAGTATTTGCAATACTGCGACTTAACTCTGCATTTTGAATAATGTGCTGTACCATTTATGCTGATTTCTGAAGACTGTAAACTAGATTTTTTTTTACAATATGCATAAATAACTCTGAAAAGATACTGATATTAGAAGATGACTATACTGTCATTTCTGTAAACACTGATTTATCCTGTGAATCATGAGAGTCTATCAATTACCTCTCCCATTGCAATTTGCTTTTGTGTTTTAACCCTTTTGCATCTAGAAAGATTTAACATTCTTGAACTAATAACATTCAAATTTAAATGAACATTTCTGAAACACATTTTTTTACACTGTTTTAACCAATTTTAACTTTAAGCTGTACATTTACTGATGCCATTACTGTAGAAGTACTGTCTGACATAACTATACAATTTATATTAACTGACATATTTAAACTTTTCTGAGATTTACTGTTTGATTTAGGTAGAAAATGTACTACAATAAAAATATCCAGGTGTCTCTCAGCTTCTTCAAACTCCCTGCTGTAAGGATTCCCTTGGCTCTGTGACATCAACTAGAAACTTGAAGGTCTGTCATCTGCTTTGGAGATGGTGAAGTTTTCCAATATGTTGCTGTTAACTGGATAATGTCCTTTACACTGGTACGTTGGAGAGTCTGAAGTTTTTCAGTACTTTACTGTAGATTCGTTACCGAAGTAAGGTCCTTAAAGAACACTGCTGTCCTGTAAAAATACATGTAGTCTCTCTGCCGATGAGCAACTGTAGATTTGCAAGGTTGCAATGGGGTTTTGGGACTCACTTTAAATATTGTCTCCCTCATCAAAAGTGGCTCACCAATGTAAGAACTGAAAGGACTGTATGAAATTGTAAGATACTGTAATAAAGCTGGAGTGACTGGAATGAATGTCTTTATCTTTTAATTACCCAGAACTATATTAAAGAAGTACCGGTTTCTCTTTTATGTGCCATCTTCTTGTACCTTTCAGAATAAAAGTCTGCACACAAAATCTGATGAAGGTGCTATTATCTAGTAGCATACAGTGGAGGCAGATGTGAACAATAATCTAATAAAACCTTACTGTCTCAATTAACAGTGATGATAAACTAAATTAGACCAAATTATACTGACCATAGCTACTGCACTCATTATACTGTCCTTAGTTTCTGTACTCAGAATTATTCCTTTCCTCATAAATAGCAGGATTAATCTAACTGCCTTGCTTTCTATAGTTTCTTGAATATTGGACATCAGTCTTGAGTGTCTGTACCAAACATCTGTGGACTGCACTGCAAAGCCTTTCTGTGTATCATTCTAAACTGACGTACTTATTTCTGCGTCTGAAGTATCTCTCCTAATAATAGTAAAATCCTATAAATTTCTACAAGTTCTACATGCCTCTTTAACCTTGGCTCCCAAGCCTTGTAGCATGTAAACAAGATATGTCCGTCGTCAATACTGCACTTTCTGTTCATACATTTTATCGTTATCAATATTTTAGACTCTGAGCTCACTTGTATCCTTCACTGAAACATTCCTTTCTATTGAAACTGCATGACAAATGTAAAATATAAAATGAAGATATAGGCCTGCTTTAATATGGCTGCATCTGTAGACATATGCAAAGACAATATTGCATTTATGTCTAACAAACTACACTTAAGTGAAACTTGGACTTACACCTAGCTGGATAGACACCTGGGAGCCATTGGTTATCATAAGTCACCTATTAAAATATACCTTGCTTGCAGGCATGACATTATAAGATGGTAATACCTGCACTGATCAGAATATCTCACAGCTACAATTACTCATGCACAAACATACATAAAATCATGCAAAGGATAAACTGACAGAGTGTTACATGAGAGATTGCTGTATTTCACTATAATGTGGACTACAGAAACACAGGGCTGTGGGACTGCTCTCAAATAGTGGGGTACAACTTGAAAATGATTTGGTCATGGAACAAATGTACCTACTACAATTACTAATAACTATAAATGGAAAAATGTAAGTCACAGCATTTTGAAAATGAGAGCCTATTAACTTCTGTGTGCAGAAATGCAAGCATTTGTCAATGGTGAATGCTGACTAACATTAGGGGTGCACTGCAGCAACCAAATAACATTGTGGGGGTGGTCATCAGAATGATAATGATATGATGATGATGATGGCGGAGACAAAGAAGAAGGAGTAGAAGAAAATACAGTGATTCTCAAATACCTTCCAATTGCTCTGATAAACAACACTGAAGGGTCGGAAGTCATTTGATGTAATACAAATAAGATGTTTGACTGTGTAAATGAAGACCGTATACTCTTTGAGAAGCTCTGAAGGAGCATTTGAAATTATTTTAGTAGTGAAATTTGCATTAATAAAAACAGATGCATAGTCATAACTGCAGTCATTCTGAACTTTTCAGTGTATCCTCTATTATCATGCATTTTCATTAACTATACCATTAAGATTTCAAGGCTCCATCTGAAAATGTGATTTTGCACAAAACTGAAAAACTCATCTTTTGAGCTGGAACTACACAATGACAACATTGTAGTGTAAGAGGTGAATCCCTGAAAAAATACTCTGAAATTATGGTTTAGCACTAAAAATGATAATTTAAATATTCAGAGTTACTGTTTTATGAAAATACGTTTTACGCCATAGATTGAAAATATTTTATATGTGGATTGCAAGATGAGTTGCAAAGAAAATGCATAATGGATTTATTTGTTTACATTTGTTTGGGATAATCCAAATGGGAAGGGTGAATTTTCCACAGAAGGCCAAGAAGAAATGGTACATCATATAGTAAACAAAGTATGCAAGTTTGATGCACAGTACTTACAGAGGTTTACAAACATTCATAGCCATTCCATGGATATCAACTGACAGCTGTTACCACAAAAACAAAGCTCCCACATTAAAGATCCACATTTTTTTCTTTTTGATCTAAAATCCTATGTTTCTTACCATCTGATATATCATCCCCCTTATACTATCAATATCAATAAAAATGAAGTGAGCCCCCCTATGTTCCATCATATGTTTATAGAGGGCACTTCTACTCCATTTGCAATTCAAATCACTAATATGTAGTGCTATTATATGCTTAAATGGCTGGGATATTTGTCCCACACAGAATGCTCCACACTGACAAACTGCCATATAAATTACCCATTCCGTACGACAGGTAATTAAAGAACGTATATCAAATACCTTATTAGTATTGATGGAGGTGAATGATTTAGTTTTGGATACAACTTTACAATAAGTGCAAGTCCCATAAAATGTACAACCTTGAGGTGCTACTGTACCTGATCCCACAATTACTTTCCTACTCTTTTTGAAACCAGATAGACATTCCCCAATATTCCTGCCTTTCCTATATCTGAAGATACAACCAGCTCCTAAAATTTGACCAAAATAGGGGTCAGATTTCAAAATATCTCAATACTTATTAATACCGTCTTTGATCTTAAAGATATTGGTACCATATGTAGTAATGAATCTGGGACCTAAATCTGAAATAACTCTATCATCCTAACTAACATTAGATTTGAATATGTCACACCTATTGGTTGCATGTGTTATTCCATATGCCTGATCCACTACATTAACATTGTATCCCCGACTCAGAAATTTGTGTTTCTTCTTACGGGCTTCAGTGTCAAAATCTTGTTCAGAACTACATATCCTATGTAGTCTTAAAAATTGTGCTTTTGGTATGTTCCTAACTATGTGTGCAGGATGGCTACTAGAGGCTAGCAAGATGGAATTTTTAGTAAACGGTTTACGACATAGGCTTCTAGCCAAAGTGCCATCAGTCAACTTAAAAACATTGACAGCTAGGAAATAAATATTAAATATTTGTATTTTGCCCACAAAAACAATACCATAATCATTATTCTTGGGATATTTCAAAGAGTCATGCCAGACAGCAACAAGACCATTTCAAATACACCAACAATCATCCAAGTAGCACTGTCACATATTAAGGTATTTAAGAAAGGGATTAGCCATATCATAAATCAATTTATGTTCAAGATAACCCCATAAATAGGTCTGCATTTATGGGTGCAAAAGTGGCACCCATAGCAGTACCCTTGATTTGTAGATACCAATCCCCCAGATACATAAAGGCATTATATTCTAAAACCAATCTCAAAAGTGACAACAAAAAGTCAATTTCTATCTCAGAACAATCATTGGACTCTTGTAACCAAAACCTTACTGCCTTAGTACCACCATCATGTGGTATACACGTATATAGAGACTGCACATCCAATGTGCTCAAATAAGCATTAGGTGCTGTTTGTACTTCAATAAGTACCAAATAAAAATTGAGTGTTTGTCTGTATTCAGAACTAACTTCATATGAACATTCCTTCAGAACACCTAATGTGGGGCATATTAGCTGTTTTAAATCAGTTCCAGCGGTTTTCTGTATATTGACAAGACATTTTACAAAAGCAATGCAATGATAGTGCATGAAAGCAAAGTGACACTGTTACAGGGAATATCTCATTTCATTTTGCTTTGCCTAGAATGTAAAATGTCATCTTCTGAAGTGTGACAGTCTAGAAATGCATAAAATGATTTGAAATTATTTTCTTGCAAGTACTGTAAGGAAAACTATCCTTTATTTGATTAAATTATAATAGTTGTTAGTAATCTTTGTAAGTGTATGCCTTCTGAATTATTGTATTTCCGAGCCAGGAGATGACGCAGATCAATGCACTTTACTGCACTGTAAAAACACAGCTCCAGAAGTGCAGACAGTAAATAAGAAACAGTAAATATTAGAAGTCTACAGTGCAATCACTGGGATCATTGCACAGACGTGTACAGCTTTTTCAACAGATTCAACAACAAAGTCCACTTTAATGCATAAGCAAGATCTATACTATAATTCAGAGTTGTTAAATACACGCCCTATAATTACAAAAAAAAAAATAGTCCAAAAATAAGAACAGTGAATCGTTTTTGACCAGAAACAAGCCCCCTCTACACCCCACACCCCTGAACTTATATACTCCAACTCTGAGATTGTCATACTTTGGGGATAAAGAAATATTCTGTGAAATGTCAGTCTCAAAGTGAATCATATTCAGGCCTCCTTTAGCTGTATCCTGATAGTACAGTTATTTAAGTTGAACTTAACCATAACAGTAGATGGTCAAGTGATCACTGCTGCAGCAGCCTTAGCTATATGGGTTATATCCTACCAAGGATATAATGGCTGGCCAGCTTCCAAACCTTCAGTACACCTTCCACATGCCCAAACTGTCAAGCAGCTTGAGTTGAGCTGACTAAATGGCAATTTGAGCACAAAGCCCTTCACACCTGTCTTGCCAACAGAAAGAGGGAGGCTGAGCCCTGAAAGGACTATGATAGGAACAGCAAAACATAAATGTCCACACCCTGGCATAAAAAAAGCACACCAAAAAAATCAGGCGGGAGGGGGGTGGGAGTAGCTACTGTAGCAGTGTTCATTTGAACATCTACTGTTATGATACGTTCATCATATACAACTGTATTTATGTTTATCATATTGATCACTGCTGCAGTAACCTTAGCTATACGGGTAGATTACCATAGCTAACTATATTTAGGGGGTGAAAGAAGAGGAGTACAGGAACTCCTGGAGAATGGTCTTAGCAAAGCTTGATCTGGACCTACAGAAGGAATCAAGCTTAGGGTGCTTTGTAAAAGTATGTGCAGAGGACCAAGTAGCACCTTCTAGAATATTTCTAGAATCCAACTCTTTCTAAAAAGCCATAGATAAAGCCAAGGCCCTGGTTGACAGGGCATTGGAAACAGTCCATTTTGCCACTGGTTGTCCCTCCTTCCTACCTTCACAAGAAATAAACAACTGATCTGAAGATCTGAGAGATATAGTTCTCTTAAGATAGTCCTTGAGTTGTCTGTAGACAGTCAAGGTATAGAATATCCTTTTTCTCTCCTTTTTAGATTCATTAAGAAAATGAGGAGATGGACAGTTTAGCTTAAAGTAAACTTAGATAGCACTTTAGTCATAAAAGAAGGACTAGATCTCAAAGAAACCCTGTCCCTATGGAAAATGAGGTAGGCTTGATTCAACATTAGAGCTTGTAACTCAGATATCCTTCTTGCAGAGGTCAGAGCAATCAATAAAACTGTTTTCTATGTTAAGAACCTCAAGTCAACCAGATTAGGTGTTGAAATGGAGCAAGTGTTGGCTTCAGTAACACAAAATTAAGATCCCAAGGAGGGGGTCACTGGTTTACTTGGCGGCCTCATATGCAAAACCCCTTTCAAGAATTTTTACATGAAACTGCCTTGAGAAAGGAGGGATCTATGGTCAGATATGCTGAAATGGCTCATAAATGAACCTTGGAAGGGAATAAGAAAGATCATAGGATAGTAACACACACAAATATTGTAAAACTAGAAAAAAAAATAACCCTTAATGAGTGCTGATTATGTTGTGGGCACCAACTAGAAAACCTTTTCCATTTGCTAATATATTGATTTTCTAGTAGCAGGTTTTCTGCCTCAGTTAGTTCTTGTCGTGCATCCTCAGTAAACAGGTGCCTAAAAGGTATTAATACATTATCATCCAGGCAGTAAATTGAAAATGAATGATTTCAGAGCTTATCAAACACCCCTGTTCTTGTGTGAGTATACCCAATCTATGATGTCATAATTACTCCTGACCATTTCTGAAAGAAGGGAAAACCACAATTGCCTAGGCCAGAACAGAGTCACCACAATGATCTTGGGAGGGGTTCTTTCCAAATCTTCAGACGTACCTTGGATATTAGTGGAAAGGGTGGAAAAACATACAGGAGCATTCCTGTCCAAAGAAAAGAAATGGAAACTGTTTTCCAGGCCTTCTTGCATAGAGTTCTGGAACAGAATCTTGCCAGTTGATTGTTCAAAGAGGAGGCAAAAGGTCTTCTTGAAGACCTCCCCACAGATGGATCAAATGTTTAAAGACACCCTGATCTAATGTCCATTCATTAGGGTCTGCCCTGGCCCTACTTAGCTTTTCTACCACATAATTTTGCTCTGACAGAATATAGGATACCTGCAGAGGGAGACTGTGCTGTGAAGCTATATCCCTTGTTAATATGGATATTCTGCAAAGGGGATTTGACCTGGTTCTCCCTTACTTGTTGATATACCACATGACTGTGGTATTGTCTGAAACCACTTTGAATAGGTTCCGTGGGCTAAAGATAATCTAGACAGTTGAGTGCCTTGATCAGGGCAAGCATCTCATAGATATTTATGCATTTGCATCTGTCCTTGGTGTCACATGCCACTGCACTTTTATCTCTCCTGAAACTGCTCCCCAAACAAAGCCTGAAGCATCTGTGGGGACTGACTGCTTTGGAGCATGGAGGGAGAAGGAGAGACCTGGATTTAAGGATATCTGCTGCCTCCACCACTATATTTCTCTGCTGACAAACCCCAGAACTGGGATTTGAAGAGATAAAGGGTGTTGATACTGGGACTAAAGAGATTTCAGATGCCACTGTATCTTTCTCATGTGGAGTTTTGCCTGAGGTATCATGAGAATCATAGATATCAAGAGACCCAAAATCCTGAGGTGTTCCCTCACAGTGACCAAAGTCTGAGTAGAAAACTTTAGAAACAGATCTAAATAAGAATCTATTTTCCCATGGAAGAAAAGCTCTTTGAACTGAGGTGTCAAGTCGATATCCCAGGAACACAGTCCTGTCTGAGGGCATTAAGAAATATTTTTGACTGTTCTCTTGGAAACCCAGGTTGTGTAAGAGATCTCTCACCCAAGACAGAGATTCTTGACACTTTGAAAAAGACTCTGCAAAGATAAGCAAGTCATTTAAATATGGAAAAATGTAAATACCATGTAATCTGCAATGAGCTATAACTTTAGCTAGACACTTTGTAGACATGCTTGGTGCAGTGGTTAGTCCAAAGGGTAAGGCAGAGAACTGATAATGTGATCCAGACACAGAAAGCTTTAAGGAACATCTAAAGTTTGGATGAATATGTATGTGATGATAAGCATCTTATAAGTCTAGAGTTGCCAGGAAACTTGAAAGAAGAATAAGAAGTAACAGGTTGTGATGTGATATCATTTTGAATTAGGGCACTAACACAAACAGGTTTAGGTAAGAAAGATCCAGAACTGATCTCTAAGCATTTTCTTTCTTTCACACTAGGAACATCCTTTAATAAAAACACTTCCCTATTTGGGAAGAAGGAAGTGGTTCTATCAGTCATTGGGATAGCATGTGATGAAGACAGATCTGGAGGATGAGGAATGACCCCCTGGAAAGGAGGAATTTCCTCCCACTGTCATCTGCAACCTTGATGAATGATATTCAGAACCCATTTGTCTGAAGCAATCTGTTGCTAAAGAGAAAAACTGAGATCAAGACTTTCTGGTAGAAAAGGATGAAGTAGATCACAAGGTCTCTTGAACAGTCATTCAGACATATTGGACTGTCCTTGGTTTTGGGAGGCTAGAGACTTTTTGGAATGTGTTTGCCATTCCTTCTTGAATGTCTGTTTACCTGAATTCTGTTGAGACTGTTTATTCTATTTTTTGCCACAAATGATAAAGGAGAAAGAAAATCCCTTGGACAATTTAGAAAAAGGAGAGCTGAATAATCTTAGAGATTCCCTGGACCAGTTTGCCCCTTTCATCACACTTTTTGATCACCTCTGCAAATGAGGGCCGAAACATTAAATCTCTATCCACAGGAGAATTTAAAATCTCATTTTTAACATCATCTAGAAGTTTCTGAGAATACAGCCATGCAAACCTCATTAAAACAATACCAGTGGCCATAGCCCTGGAAGAAGTATCAACAGAGTCATACACACACTGCAAACAGAGAGTAGTGACCTGTGCAAAAGAAGAAACTATGTTATTTAAAGCAATTTTTTATTACAAGAAGAAACTGCAGATAAAATATTTCTCATGCTTTCCACAGTTTATCAGAAAAAACTTTAATATGTTAACCTGACAATCCAAAATTCTGAAAACGAATGTTGCAGAGGTATACACTTTTTAAGCCATCTCTATCAATAATTTCCCATCCTTATCAGAAACACTAGGATTAGAATTAACTAAGTGTTTAGAAGCAATGGGATCAACTAAGGCTATAGCTGCTGGCTTAGGTTTGAGAATAGTATATAAACATTTAAAAGACTGCGGAGTTTTAACCATCCTATCCCCCTTTTTAATGGCAGTTGGCTGACTAACAGGAAAAAGGCAGGAAGTAACACACACACACACACCCTTTAAAGTTGACAGAATGGGAGGAATGGGAGTAGGTTCTGGAAAATCCTTCTGTAACAACTCAAAGTATTTTTCTGAGGGACTGAAAAACCTCAGTATTCTCCCACTAAAATGCTGACATGTTCTACTAATAGTCTCAGAGAAAAATAAACCCCCATAGGAAGAATGAGAAAACGAGCTCTCCACTGAGTCTGAATCAGATATCTGAGGAAAAAAGCCTGGTATTCATCCCTCCATCTTCTTGTTCAGATTTAGAATCTTGAATCTCTTCAGGAAAAGGGGAATCCCTCTTTCTTTTACCAGAATGTACTTTACAAGAAGGATCAATAGCCTGAATTAAACCCTGAGCCAGACCCACTAAAGTACTCATATCCAAAGAAATTTTAGAAGGAGTAGATACATGCTTGGTTTCCTGTTTTTTTTTTTTGTTTTTTTGTTTTTTTTGGCAAGAAAAATGGGCCAACCATGATACTAATGGCAGCAAAAACTTCCCTAGAGATGGGCACAGCATTCTGACACAACAGGGAAACCTTCCTTGCTCCCTTCCCCAAGACCAGAATGAGTTACTCTCCCTTGTCCACTGAAGGACTCCAACAACCACAGAAGGAGGTAGCTAACTCATGGTCCATAGTGGCTGCAGGTGCTACACCAGAGGGATCTGGGGTAAAAGATGAGCGGCCTGAAGTATAACAAATGGCCACAGCAGACTCACCCATGTGCAGCTGAGGCAAACAGCTTGCCTGCTGTGGTCACAAAGGTTGTTTGCTTAACTTTTTTTCCTTTTTGTGGTTGGAAGAGGGACTAACTGTGGGACTGATAGTGTGTTTCATGGTCAAGCTGAAAATGTTGCCTCTTTCCTGGGGAAGACGAGCAGCAAATGCCAGTAAAACTATTAGCCCACAAAAGTTACTTTTTAAACAGTAAAAGCACTTTCAAACACTATGCCAGCCCCACCAAGGAAAAATATACACAATGTCTGAACCAAAAATATGTTTGCAGTTAGTTAATACTACTTTTAAACTGACAAGAAAAAGAGTGCTCCAATTAAAAGTGTGTTTCAGAATTGAGACAGTCCGTTAAAATACAACACTCCTAACTTTAAAATCTTTTCTGAAGAGGAAAGTAATAAAACATCAATAAATTTAAGTAAATGGAAGTTTTTCCCAAAGGGAACTTATCGCACCAGCAAAGGAAAGCAGAAGCCCACCATCAACCCTCTGAGGACCAAAACATCAAGGCGCCTTCCATGTGCACAGACCATTAGACAGTTTGGACTGAGCCGACTAAAAGACAGGTTTGATCACCAAGCCCATCAGAGCTTTCATGCTAATTAAGACAGAGAGCCTAAGCCCTGAGAAAACATTAGGAACAATAAAAAAAACAAATGTTCACACTCTGGCATAAAAACACACCAAAAAGCAAGGTGGATGGAAAGAGTAAGTGACTACTTCAACAATGATAATTCAAACATCTACTGTTATGGTAAGTTTACTTACACAACTGCACTATGTTCATCATATTGATCACTGCTGCAGTAGAGTACCATAGTTTAAAACATCTTGGAGATAAAAGGGGAAGAGTCCAAGAGCCCATGGAGAATGGTCTTAGCAAAGCTCAACCTAGATCTGGAGAAAGAATCTAGTTTGTAGTGCTTTGCAAAGGTATACACAGAGGACCAAGGTGCTGCTTCTGGAATACTCCTAGAATCCAACCCTTACAAAAAAAAAAAAAAAAAAAAAAACATAAATGAAGCCAAGGCCTTTTTAGTGTGCTTTAACCCTAAAGAAGGTAATAGTCTAAGGCAACCATTTGGAAATTGCCTGCTTTGATACATGTTGTCCATTCCTGGTGGCAATGAACCCCTGAAGGGCTTTCTGCCCTAACTTGTCTTTTAGTGAAACTCAGCTTGAGCTGCTTGACACTTTTGGCATTTGGAATGTTGTCCATTCCTTTTACTTTCACAAGAAAGGAACAACTAATTGGAAATTCTGAAAGACTTTGCTCTGTCAAGATAGTACCTGAGTTATCTGTAGACATCCAAGGTATGAAGTATCCTTTCTCCCTCAATTTTGGGGTTCCAAACAGAAAAATGAATAGTTTGGTTTAAAGTAAACTTAGATAATACTTTAAGCATAAAAGAAGAATTATCTCAAAAAGAAACCCTGCCTCTGTGGAAAATGAGATTGGGTTAACCTAACATAACAGCTTGTAACTCACACAGTCTTCTTGCTGAGGTCAGAGCCATCAGTAAAACTGCTTTCCATGTTAAGAACCTCAAGTCAGCCAGATGAGCTGGTTCAAATGGAGCAACTGTTAGCTTTTCTAACACAAAATTAAGATCCCAAGGAAGATCCACTGGTTTTCTTGGAGGTCTCTAATGTAATCCCCTTTCAAAAACATTTTGACATGAGACTGCATGGCAAGAGGGGGTTCCATGTGCAGACATGCTGGAATGGATAACAAATGAGCTTTGATAGATGAGTAAGCCAGGTCATAAGAAAGTAACTCAGATAAATATTGCAAAACTAGAATTTAAATCACCAACAAGAAAAAGTTTTCCCTTTACTTATATATGATTTTCTAGTAGCAGGTATTCTTGTCTCCATTATTACCTGCTACACATCCTTATTAAACAGATGCCTAAAAGGTAATATTAGATCATAACATCCAGGTAGTCAGCTGAAGTTATTTGGGATCAGAATGTATCAGACACTCCTGTTCTTCTGTGAAGACATCCATTCTGTGAAGAAGCTTTAATTTCAAAAGGAGTACCAGTGTTCCTGCAGAAGTGTAGCTGGTTTAAGCAGTGCCCTGTTCCTCTACCGTAAGCCACTGATCCAGCCACTCAGCTTTTCAAGTGAAGAGCAAAAAGAAAAAAAAAGAAAAAAAGTACTTAAGTATAACAATCTGCTTATTACAATTCTATCAATACCTGCCAGCAATTCCAGTGAAAATGAAAAAAAAAGTACTTTACTGTATTAAGCTGATTGCTACATTGTAGAGACTTATTACAGTCAGATCCATGACAACGCCAGACCACTCTTCCACTGAAGAGAAAATAAATAAATAAAAATGGATGTTCCTTCTACTGGGACACCAACCAGGTGGCTAGATGTCTGACATGTCCCCCTCTCCTGCCTCAGCCATTCAGGTCCCATTTCTATGCCCTGCCACTGTCCCTGCTTCAACACATTAAAAAAAAAAAATAATTTCCTCTTTCAAATTGTAACAAACAGTTGCTTCAGTTTATACCCTGCCTGCAGAGAGCACTATGGCACTCATGTTTTAATTAAACACATTTTTTTTCTTTTAAAATGCAACAAACTGTTTGTTACAAATGCAGCTAACAGTTGCTACAGTTTATAGCCTGCCAGCACAATGCACTGCAGTGCTCAAGTTTTAGTTAAAAAAGATATATTTTTTTACTTTTAAACTAAAGCAAACTGCTTGCTACGTTGCTACAGTTTAGACCATATACCGAGCTCTACAGCACTCAGGTTTGACTGCAAATGTAATACCAACTTTTAAAAGCCCATATTACATTAAAGAGAGATCAGGATTGGCTGACATTTGTATAAAGCAGAGAAAAGTGGAAATTAAGAAAGAGCACAAATGGAAATATTTATGGAAATCATAATTATGCCAAGTTTAGCGGTAGATGAGTCTCAACAACTAATAGTTAAGATAGAAGGAGATGAGATAAAAGTGGTGATTTAATCTACAGGAAAGTCTCCAGAAACAGACAGTATTTGTTTTGAAGTTAGGAAAGAAGTCTATGATAAATATCTGTTTAACAGTATTTTAAAAGGAAGGGGGAGCAGCAGCAACTTGGAAGAAAGCTATAGTGGCTGTATTATCCAAAGAGGGTAAAGACTCATCAGACCTAGCTTCATATAGACCAATTTCAAGTTTAAACCACAATTATAAAGTGTTTATATCTATACTAGCTAAAAGAAAGTGTCAAAGCTGTTGCCAAAACTGATAGATATGGATCAATGTGGCTTTCTGGAGGTTTGACAAACATTTGACAGCATTAACAGAACAATGATAAAATGAAGGCTATATCAGTAAATTATGTAACAACATACAAATTGGTTCAGCAGTACCCATATTTATGAGGATACAATAAGGTGAAGTATTTAGGTGTATGGATTAAAATGGCTTCTGTTCTGGCAGCTAAGGATATGTCGGAAGAGAGAGTAAAAAAGATATAAGAAGCAAGAAACTGGAAGCTTTGGTTTATGGACATGGATAGTAAGATACAAACAGCAAAATGTTTTAGTCCCTTTAGTGTTGTATACATGTCAGGCATATTTTATCAACCAATGAAGAAGTTGCAGACAATAATTAATAAAGAGTTGAAGGAATTTATCTGGATGAGGAAGGACCCAAGAGTTAAGTGGGATAAGCTGATCTTACCAACAAAACAAGGTGGTTTAGGATTATCTGATTTGAAGAGATATTTTAGAGCTACACACATAAGGCTTATATACATAGCACAAGCAGAAGGTTATAAATTAAAGTGGAAAGGGATGATGACAAAGCATGGGGAAGTAAAAGAAACAAGGAGAGAGTGGGATTTTAGATGCAGAACTTTAAGGAGAATAATAACAACTATACAGAATATTATATTCATAAAGTAGCAGAAAGCATTCTAAGCACTAAGAAGGCATAGGAATGGAGAAAGGAGATTTTTGCCAGTATGGTTGACTGCAAATAGGAGTACAGAAAACAGGCAAGCGATAGTTGGAATTTACTTGAGAAAACTGAGAAAGGAGCCAATGTACTGGAAGCAAATAACTAGAGGGAAAGGTAACAGAGTGGGATGAGACCAAGAAGACATTTGGACTGTAGGTTAGAAATTGCCTTTCCAATTAGGGTTTGATATTAGAGTATAGGCAAAGAGAAAGGGAGTCATAAATGAAAGACATGCTCTGACAGAGTTTTCAGTTTTTTCCAGAGCGGAAGCAGCTGTTAAAAAGTGATAGTTAATAAGCCATATAAAATATTGCACAATAACTATAAGAATCAATCAGAGGATGGTAGGAATGATTGGGAAAAGAGGCTGGAAAAGCAATTTGGAAGGGATCAATGGGAGGGCATAAGTATGGCTCCCAAGTATGCAACAAAGTCCAGCAAGGTTACAATTTTTGCTTAGAAATGTTTGCATAGGTATTTATATACTCCAAGCAGGCATCAAATATTTTTTCCTGATGTAGACAGCAAATGTTGGAGGTGTGATGGGGAAGAGAGAGGTAACTGGGAACATATGTCTTCTGAGTGTAATGGTTTGTTGGATTTTAAAATTTTCCTAATGAGTACTTTGTCAGAAATACTGGGGGAGCAAATAGCTGCAACTAAGTTAACTTGAGCTGAAACATGGAAGCTGAACTGTCTAGACATAGTAAGGCCTTATTAAGTTTATTTCTGTTGGCTGCCAAAAAAAATAGTGGAAAATGGAAATCAAAATTTAAACCAACAGTATTTGAAGTAGTGAATATTATAAAACAGATAAAAGAACTGGAAGACACAACTTTAGAGAATGGAAGGAGCAAATTGTATTGAAATAAATGGAATTTGTGAGAATAATAATGCAGAAGGATGTTCAGGGGGAGGAATGAGGTTTAAGGGAAAGCAGGAATTGAGCAATTTATATAAAGTTGGACTGATGACAGTTATAAAGAAAGATAATAATGCACATAAATGGAAAATGTCAATATAGTTTAAAAGTATATATTTGTTTGAACTGAAATTTAAGTTGCTGCCTTCTGCCAAATTATGTCCTATCAAATGGTACTATAATGTATTTATTTAGACTGAAATTCAAGCTGTTGCCTGCGTGCCTCATGTTTCAACCCACTATTAGACTAAAATTTTGATTGTTGTCTGAGTACCTCATATTTTATCCCAGTAGCCATTCTTGAAGCTTCATCAGGACTGTAGCTACAAAGACACTATGGAAGAAATACCTTGCGATGGACTGATCTTTGGAATAAATAAGATAACATCAAGAGGATGCTATCATCTAATAACGTCTTATAGCCAAAAGAAATGTCCAAATACACCAGATAAATGTTATGCTCAATGCTACAAATATTCCAAACACAAAACCAAGAGCAGAACAAAATGAATGGCTGGGATCCAGTTTTAAAACAACATTATTCACAAAGATATGTAAGTGCTTTCACAGTCTACTGAACTGCTTCCTCAGACATTCAAAAACAGTACTGCAACTTGCATTTAAATACCCGTCCCCATCACATTTCAATCCACACTAATTAAACATTAAAGGAACCCATCCCCAAAATACTATCTACTAAAACAACTATATTCTAAAAAATGTATATACATACTTCCTACTAAAATGTTAAAACATGTCATATTCAATGAACCAGGGGTGTATATAATCTATGGTCTTGCTGGTGTACAGACATACAAAGAACCTGCTTACATAGGGGTCTTCCTTTCAAAACAGGTTTTTCAGGGACCTTATCATTTAAACCTCTGCCACTATCCGCTCTCATTCTAACTATCCACCTGGTTTCATTCACCACAGAGCAGATAGTGGCAAAGACATAAATGATAAGTTCCCCTTAAAACCAGTTTTGAAAGCACGACCCCTATGTAGGTAGGTTCTTTCTATATCTGTGCACCAGCAGGACCATAGATTATATACTCCCCTGATTCATTGAATATGACAAGTTTTAAAATTTTAGTAAGAAGTATGTATATACATTTTTAGTGGTTTACCTTTGAATTGTCATCCGCCGTGCATAAAAAATTATATTGATCACTGCTGCAGTAGAGTACCATAGTTTAAAACATCTTGGAGATAAAAGGGGAAGAGTCCAAGAGCCCATGGAGAATGGTCTTAGCAAAGCTCAACCTAGATCTGGAGAAAGAATCTAGTTTGTAGTGCTTTGCAAAGGTATACACAGAGGACCAAGGTGCTGCTTCTGGAATACTCCTAGAATCCAACCCTTACAAAAAAAAAAAAAAAAAAAAAAACATAAATGAAGCCAAGGCCTTTTTAGTGTGCTTTAACCCTAAAGAAGGTAATAGTCTAAGGCAACCATTTGGAAATTGCCTGCTTTGATACATGTTGTCCATTCCTGGTGGCAATGAACCCCTGAAGGGCTTTCTGCCCTAACTTGTCTTTTAGTGAAACTCAGCTTGAGCTGCTTGACACTTTTGGCATTTGGAATGTTGTCCATTCCTTTTACTTTCACAAGAAAGGAACAACTAATTGGAAATTCTGAAAGACTTTGCTCTGTCAAGATAGTACCTGAGTTATCTGTAGACATCCAAGGTATGAAGTATCCTTTCTCCCTCAATTTTGGGGTTCCAAACAGAAAAATGAATAGTTTGGTTTAAAGTAAACTTAGATAATACTTTAAGCATAAAAGAAGAATTATCTCAAAAAGAAACCCTGCCTCTGTGGAAAATGAGATTGGGTTAACCTAACATAACAGCTTGTAACTCACACAGTCTTCTTGCTGAGGTCAGAGCCATCAGTAAAACTGCTTTCCATGTTAAGAACCTCAAGTCAGCCAGATGAGCTGGTTCAAATGGAGCAACTGTTAGCTTTTCTAACACAAAATTAAGATCCCAAGGAAGATCCACTGGTTTTCTTGGAGGTCTCTAATGTAATCCCCTTTCAAAAACATTTTGACATGAGACTGCATGGCAAGAGGGGGTTCCATGTGCAGACATGCTGGAATGGATAACAAATGAGCTTTGATAGATGAGTAAGCCAGGTCATAAGAAAGTAACTCGTATAAATATTGCAAAACTAGAATTTAAATCACCAACAAGAAAAAGTTTTCCCTTTACTTATATATGATTTTCTAGTAGCAGGTATTCTTGTCTCCATTATTACCTGCTACACATCCTTATTAAACAGATGCCTAAAAGGTAATATTAGATCATAACATCCAGGTAGTCAGCTGAAGTTATTTGGGATCAGAATGTATCAGACACTCCTGTTCTTCTGTGAAGACATCCATTCTGTGAAGAAGCTTTAATTTCAAAAGGAGTACCAGTGTTCCTGCAGAAGTGTAGCTGGTTTAAGCAGTGCCCTGTTCCTCTACCGTAAGCCACTGATCCAGCCACTCAGCTTTTCAAGTGAAGAGCAAAAAGAAAAAAAGAAAAAAAGTACTTAAGTATAACAATCTGCTTATTACAATTCTATCAATACCTGCCAGCAATTCCAGTGAAAATGAAAAAAAAAGTACTTTACTGTATTAAGCTGATTGCTACATTGTAGAGACTTATTACAGTCAGATCCATGACAACGCCAGACCACTCTTCCACTGAAGAGAAAATAAATAAATAAAAATGGATGTTCCTTCTACTGGGACACCAACCAGGTGGCTAGATGTCTGACATGTCCCCCTCTCCTGCCTCAGCCATTCAGGTCCCATTTCTATGCCCTGCCACTGTCCCTGCTTCAACACATTAAAAAAAAAAAATAATTTCCTCTTTCAAATTGTAACAAACAGTTGCTTCAGTTTATACCCTGCCTGCAGAGAGCACTATGGCACTCATGTTTTAATTAAACACATTTTTTTTCTTTTAAAATGCAACAAACTGTTTGTTACAAATGCAGCTAACAGTTGCTACAGTTTATAGCCTGCCAGCACAATGCACTGCAGTGCTCAAGTTTTAGTTAAAAAAGGTATATTTTTTTACTTTTAAACTAAAGCAAACTGCTTGCTACGTTGCTACAGTTTAGACCATATACCGAGCTCTACAGCACTCAGGTTTGACTGCAAATGTAATACCAACTTTTAAAAGCCCATATTACATTAAAGAGAGATCAGGATTGGCTGACATTTGTATAAAGCAGAGAAAAGTGGAAATTAAGAAAGAGCACAAATGGAAATATTTATGGAAATCATAATTATGCCAAGTTTAGCGGTAGATGAGTCTCAACAACTAATAGTTAAGATAGAAGGAGATGAGATAAAAGTGGTGATTTAATCTACAGGAAAGTCTCCAGAAACAGACAGTATTTGTTTTGAAGTTAGGAAAGAAGTCTATGATAAACATCTGTTTAACAGTATTTTAAAAGGAAGGGGGAGCAGCAGCAACTTGGAAGAAAGCTATAGTGGCTGTATTATCCAAAGAGGGTAAAGACTCATCAGACCTAGCTTCATATAGACCAATTTCAAGTTTAAACCACAATTATAAAGTGTTTATATCTATACTAGCTAAAAGAAAGTGTCAAAGCTGTTGCCAAAACTGATAGATATGGATCAATGTGGCTTTCTGGAGGTTTGACAAACATTTGACAGCATTAACAGAACAATGATAAAATGAAGGCTATATCAGTAAATTATGTAACAACATACAAATTGGTTCAGCAGTACCCATATTTATGAGGATACAATAAGGTGAAGTATTTAGGTGTATGGATTAAAATGGCTTCTGTTCTGGCAGCTAAGGATATGTCGGAAGAGAGAGTAAAAAAGATATAAGAAGCAAGAAACTGGAAGCTTTGGTTTATGGACATGGATAGTAAGATACAAACAGCAAAATGTTTTAGTCCCTTTAGTGTTGTATACATGTCAGGCATATTTTATCAACCAATGAAGAAGTTGCAGACAATAATTAATAAAGAGTTGAAGGAATTTATCTGGATGAGGAAGGACCCAAGAGTTAAGTGGGATAAGCTGATCTTACCAACAAAACAAGGTGGTTTAGGATTATCTGATTTGAAGAGATATTTTAGAGCTACACACATAAGGCTTATATACATAGCACAAGCAGAAGGTTATAAATTAAAGTGGAAAGGGATGATGACAAAGCATGGGGAAGTAAAAGAAACAAGGAGAGTGGGATTTTAGATGCAGAACTTTAAGGAGAATAATAACAACTATACAGAATATTATATTCATAAAGTAGCAGAAAGCATTCTAAGCACTAAGAAGGCATAGGAATGGAGAAAGGAGATTTTTGCCAGTATGGTTGACTGCAAATAGGAGTACAGAAAACAGGCAAGCGATAGTTGGAATTTACTTGAGAAAACTGAGAAAGGAGCCAATGTACTGGAAGCAAATAACTAGAGGGAAAGGTAACAGAGTGGGATGAGACCAAGAAGACATTTGGACTGTAGGTTAGAAATTGCCTTTCCAATTAGGGTTTGATATTAGAGTATAGGCAAAGAGAAAGGAGTCATAAATGAAAGACATGCTCTGACAGAGTTTTCAGTTTTTTCCAGAGCGGAAGCAGCTGTTAAAAAGTGATAGTTAATAAGCCATATAAAATATTGCACAATAACTATAAGAATCAATCAGAGGATGGTAGGAATGATTGGGAAAAGAGGCTGGAAAAGCAATTTGGAAGGGATCAATGGGAGGGCATAAGTATGGCTCCCAAGTATGCAACAAAGTCCAGCAAGGTTACAATTTTTGCTTAGAAATGTTTGCATAGGTATTTATATACTCCAAGCAGGCATCAAATATTTTTTCCTGATGTAGACAGCAAATGTTGGAGGTGTGATGGGGAAGAGAGAGGTAACTGGGAACATATGTCTTCTGAGTGTAATGGTTTGTTGGATTTTAAAATTTTCCTAATGAGTACTTTGTCAGAAATACTGGGGGAGCAAATAGCTGCAACTAAGTTAACTTGAGCTGAAACATGGAAGCTGAACTGTCTAGACATAGTAAGGCCTTATTAAGTTTATTTCTGTTGGCTGCCAAAAAAAATAGTGGAAAATGGAAATCAAAATTTAAACCAACAGTATTTGAAGTAGTGAATATTATAAAACAGATAAAAGAACTGGAAGACACAACTTTAGAGAATGGAAGGAGCAAATTGTATTGAAATAAATGGAATTTGTGAGAATAATAATGCAGAAGGATGTTCAGGGGGAGGAATGAGGTTTAAGGGAAAGCAGGAATTGAGCAATTTATATAAAGTTGGACTGATGACAGTTATAAAGAAAGATAATAATGCACATAAATGGAAAATGTCAATATAGTTTAAAAGTATATATTTGAACTGAAATTTAAGTTGCTGCCTTCTGCCAAATTATGTCCTATCAAATGGTACTATAATGTATTTATTTAGACTGAAATTCAAGCTGTTGCCTGCGTGCCTCATGTTTCAACCCACTATTAGACTAAAATTTTGATTGTTGTCTGAGTACCTCATATTTTATCCCAGTAGCCATTCTTGAAGCTTCATCAGGACTGTAGCTACAAAGACACTATGGAAGAAATACCTTGCGATGGACTGATCTTTGGAATAAATAAGATAACATCAAGAGGATGCTATCATCTAATAACGTCTTATAGCCAAAAGAAATGTCCAAATACACCAGATAAATGTTATGCTCAATGCTACAAATATTCCAAACACAAAACCAAGAGCAGAACAAAATGAATGGCTGGGATCCAGTTTTAAAACAACATTATTCACAAAGATATGTAAGTGCTTTCACAGTCTACTGAACTGCTTCCTCAGACATTCAAAAACAGTACTGCAACTTGCATTTAAATACCCGTTCCCATCACATTTCAATCCACACTAATTAAACATTAAAGGAACCCATCCCCAAAATACTATCTACTAAAACAACTATATGCTAAAAAATGTATATACATACTTCCTACTAAAATGTTAAAACATGTCATATTCAATGAACCAGGGGTGTATATAATCTATGGTCTTGCTGGTGTACAGACATACAAAGAACCTGCTTACATAGGGGTCTTCCTTTCAAAACAGGTTTTTCAGGGACCTTATCATTTAAACCTCTGCCACTATCCGCTCTCATTCTAACTATCCACCTGGTTTCATTCACCACAGAGCAGATAGTGGCAAAGACATAAATGATAAGTTCCCCTTAAAACCAGTTTTGAAAGCACGACCCCTATGTAGGTAGGTTCTTTCTATATCTGTGCACCAGCAGGACCATAGATTATATACTCCCCTGATTCATTGAATATGACAAGTTTTAAAATTTTAGTAAGAAGTATGTATATACATTTTTAGTGGTTTACCTTTGAATTGTCATCCGCCGTGCATAACGCTGAAAGTACGGCTGCAAAAATGACAATGCCGATTCACCATGTGTTTGAATGGCAAATAAGTGAATGCTTTTTTGCCATTCAAACACATGGATCAAATATTGGAAATAGCTTTCCAGCAAACCATTTTCGACATTTGGCCCTTAGACGTTCTCCGTATTTTGGTAATACGGGTCACAAAACAGGACGATCGCACATACCATGTGTGACAAAATTAAAGTAAACCTTTTTTAGCATATAGTTGTTTTAGTAGATAGTATTTCGGAGATGGGTTCTGTTAGATATATAGTTAGAGATTTATAAATGCATGCACTTCTGTTTGCTAGTTAGCTGCATATACATTTCTGTTGCTATAATATATGTAGGAATAATATAGTCAGTTAGATGCATACATTCTTGTTTGCTAGCTTACATATATTAAAAGGTTAAACTGTTCTCTGCTAAAAATAAAATAAAATGACATTCATCTGTAAAGGTAACATGAAAGTCTGGTACAGCTTGAGAAAAATGCTGATAAGGATAACTCCTTAAAGGCATTCAGCTGAATGTACAGTGTCTGGTACAAGCTTCAAGGGAAACAGATAAGGACCCAGGTGCAAGAATCAACAGACTTCCTAGACTGTTACATAATTCACCTTGAAACAGAACACAAAGGAGCTTAATAACAGACTGGGAGTATCAAAAGACTGCTTTCATACAGAAACATTCTCAAACAGGAAAGACTCCCTAAAAGTTTAATAATCAGACTGCATGACATCAGAAAATATCGAAGTAATGACTTTGAGAGTTCCCAAAAGACTTCTTTCATAAGAATGCATATATGTGAGATCTGATCTGATTTCTTGTTAGATCTGAGCACTGGAGATCATTCATGCTGTACGAAGAACAAATCTGAAAACATTAACGCTGCAAACTGTACAGTATTGTATGTGTTGCCTGTTTCTTTACCTTTGTGGCAGGATTGTGTTGATTGGCTGCTGGTTGGTGGAGCTTGGATGGTCTAGGGCTTGGAGTAAGCACTCATTGGTTCTTTTGAGCTTTTTTTAAAAAAGTTGTTTAAGATTGTATCTTCTAGTATTTAAGCCCTAACTTTGAGAGGATTTCTGTGAATACACACTGAGCCGAGTGGAGGAGGGGCATTGACTACAACTCTGATCTGAGTTATATAACAATAAGTATCCTGTTTTTTTTTTTTTGCTTATGTTTACTAGTTATTGCTTCTAGCAATTTATATATAGCATTTTTATTCTCTGCTGCATACTTTTTACTGCATTTTATTGCTATTAACTAATCTGCACAGTTAAACTAAAATGGTCTGCCTTATAGGGCCTGATAAATAAGGTTTTTACTGTCACACTGTTTGTAAAGCTTTTTAGCTAGTTTCACTGTGTGAAAGGTATTAATGGAAATTTTCTCTACTTGTTAAGCACCTATTTGTTTGTTCTGATTTCCTGCCAAGGAGTGTATCAAATAACTGATTTGTTTGCAGTTAAAAGCATTCTATAGAGTCTCCTGGCTCCTTTATCTATTTAAAACTTTCATGTTGTGCCTCACTGCTGTTCTTCTGCTGTGATAAACATTTCTGTAGTGTTTACTGTCTAAAAGAGTGTAGGCTAGCAGCTTTGGTATTGCTCCCACTCTCCCTCCCTGTTGGTGTCTTGCTGTTATACTTGGTGGCTTTGCAGTTGCCCACCCCTACTGTAAATTTGATCTGGGACACTCCTCCAAGTCTAGCTTCATTAGCGCATTCTACCTAATACGGAGAGAACATTTGAGAAGGCCAAACCACTTAGTTTCCTAACCTTGAATTATCGTCTGCTTCTCCTCTCTTCCTTTCCTTTCCAAAAAAACAATCTCCCTGTGTTCTGCTTAACTGTAACAAAAAATTTACACTTGTTTCTTGCCTTTCCTGTAACTAGTCTAGTCCAGATACAGATTTGCTATATCCAAGACTGTTTGTATGTTTCTGAGCCCCTCAAGCCTGTCTGTGTTGGAGGGAAGCCTGCTAGCTTATCAGTGGAAGTAGTAAGCACTATGTAACCTATCTACCACATAAGGAGTGGTTTCTGGCCCAGACATCATAGTTACTGGCCGTTTGGGCAGTTTTTCCATCTCTCTCAACTTCCTGATTTAAAACCCCGTATTTGCAATTATCCCCCCCCCTTCCTGTAACTAGTCTAGTCCAGATACAAATTTGCTGTATCCAGGACTGTTTGTAAGCTCCTGAGGCCCCCAAGCCTTTCTGTGTTGGAGGGAAGCCGTCTAGCTTATTAGTGGGAGTGGTAAGCACTAGGTACCCTATCTACCACATAAGGAGTGGTTCTGGCCCAGAAATTGCAGTTATTGGCCATTTGGGCAGTTTTTCCATGTCTCTCTCTCTCTCTCAACTTTCTGATTTAAAAGCCCACATTTGCACTTGTTTCTTTCCTGTAACTAGTCTAGTTTAGATACAGATTCTTAGTTTTAGCACTTGAACTTGCTTATTCGTGGTCAGCACTTGTTCAGAACTTGTTGTAAGCACTAAATAAGCTACAAATTACTACAGCACTCAACCTTCCTCAATACCTAGAGGTAAACAGTTTTTGTACTTACTTTCCTCACATGCTTACAGAAAAACAGCTCTTGTACTCACTTTCCTCACTTGTCTAGAGGAAAATATTTTTTTATTCAGGCATGTCCAAGGGTCAGCTCCCAGTGTTCTCTCCTGTCTATCTGATGAATCTGGACATCTTGGGGCAATGTAGCAATTGTCTCATGTACACAGACAACCCTCTCCTCTTACCACCCAACACTACAACCTGTGAGAGATGCACTTATCTAGCCAAGTGGAAGTAACGCTCTCTTCAACCAAGACTGAACTTGATAGTCAAGAGGAGAAGGTAAACACTTGCATCACACCACACTCATCACATAGTCCCACTAAACCTACACCACCAAAATCCACACATAGAAACACTAAAACATTTATGGAGGCTCTCAGTAATAATCTGCTCAAGCAACAGAGACCTCCAAAGCAGAAATGCAAGCAAACTCCACCCCCAACACAACCCAAATGACACATAGCCCACAGACTCAGTGTGCCATTTAACCACAGCCCACAGCCCATAAGGCAAAACAACGTACCCAACACACTAGTCATAGGTGACTCTATAGTCAGGCACACTGATGTCCCACTCATCAGGCTAAACAAGGAGAAGGTTACTGTCAGATGCCTGTTGAGTGCCAGGATCCGCCACATAACCCACGCACTCAGGTCACTCCACAACAAGCGCAAATAAGACTCTGTCATTGTCCATGTTGGTGTGCATGACCTGAGACATACCTCCCTGGACTACATGAAAAGAGACATGGAAGAGCTCTCTGATCTTATAGCCCAGGCAAGTATGACCCTAGCCCTAAGCAGCATCCTGCCATTGCCCAGAATGATACCGCAGTATAAGGACAAAATGATTGACTTCAACAATTGGCTAAGCTTCTGGTGTCATTCTAAGGGGATCCAGTATCTGTCTGCCTGGGATGACATGATAGACAGACCATGATGCTTTGCCACAGATGGCCTGCACCTGTTGCCCCTGGGATTCCGGATACTGGCTAAGGCTCTTGCTGCCCCTATAGTGCCTTATTTAGGCAAGGTTCAAATTACAAATTCACCACCGTAACAGGAACAGGCAAGCAAAACCTGAGGGTAATGCTACTCAATGCTAGAAGTCTAAATCTCAAAATGCACTCCCTCGAGGGATTCGTTAAAATGGAGAACATTGATACCTGTGCAGTGATTGAGACGTGGTTCAAGACTCCGGAGAGCACCCCCTGCATTACCAGGCTATAACTCATACCACACTTTTTGGTCACCTAACCTGGACCTGTACACCAAAGGTGGAGATGTGTCCATATTCATTAAGAATATCCACAGCTCCAGGCTAGTTGCTCAGCATAATGCATCCGAAGTTATCCAAGTGCAACTAACTCTGGGCAAAACTGCAATCCAAATTGTAGCTTGCTACA
Source organism: Protopterus annectens (assembly GCF_019279795.1). Taxonomy (NCBI): domain Eukaryota; kingdom Metazoa; phylum Chordata; order Ceratodontiformes; family Protopteridae; genus Protopterus; species Protopterus annectens. The sequence continues at coordinate 542,815,303 of NC_056733.1, forward strand.
GATCTCCCACCATGCCCCAGGATTCCAACTCCTCTTTTCTTGATATACTAGAAAATATTAGGGTTCAACCAAACACCCTAATAATGGGCGAGTTCAACTACTCCACCATTAACTGGGAAAACTATTCATGTACCAACTCCTTTGCTCAACGGTTTCTGGAATTCATAAATTCCAATGCCCTGGATCAACTTATCCACACCCCCACCAGAGGCAACAATATCCTAGACCTAGTTATTGCCAACATGAGTGACCGGTGTTCCACACATGAAGTCAACTCCTCATTTGTCAGATCCGACCATAAGCTAATCACCCTAGATATCCACATCCTGCCCCCACCGCCCAGTAAGAAAACTGAGGTAAAAAATTTCTCCAAAGCCAACTTCATGCTTCTTAAGACCATGCAGATGGATAATACAGTTATGACTGCTGAATCCTACACAAATGCACTCTATAAGCATTTACACGAGTGCATGGATCATGCTATTCCAAACAGAACCAAGATGCTATCCTCCAAAAAAAGGAAGCCAATCTGGTGGTCCCCTGTCATAAAAAAACTCTACAACAAAAGGAAGAAACTGTTGCAAAAGAGAGTAAAATCCCGTGAGTGGAGGAGCTCCCTGATCAGCTTCAGTAAGAAGCTGAGATCCCTTATAAGATCTTCCAAAGCTAGCTACGAAAACAAAATCCCCACTAATTCTAGGGACAACCACAAAGCATTCTATAGCTATGTCAAGAATCTCAATGGCAACACCCAGATCTCCTCTGAGTTACAGCACAACGGCATGAAAATTATGGAACCAACTGATATTGCCAACATCCTGGCAGATAGGTTCAGTGCTAACTTTACCCCCCTCTCACCCCCTAAAGGGCCTATATCTATACAGGAAGAATGCAGAGTCCCTGTAATCACAACTATGCAGGTAAAAGCTGCACTCTCTAAAGCCAAAAATGCAGCATCCATGGGACTGGACAACATCCTAGGCTGCGTTTTACACAAACTTCAGAAAGAACTGGCTCCCCACCTAAGCACCATGTTCAATCATAGCCTCACTTCAGGCTTTGTGCCCACTGAATGGTGCACAGCAACAGTTATCCCACTCCACAAAGGGGGAGCCACCACTGATCCCGGGAACTATCGCCCTATTAGCCTGATGAGTCTGGTCTGTAAGGCCACGGAACGTATCATCATGTAACTCATAAACAAAGACATTAGTAACCTCCAAACTCTGGACCCCTTCGGGTTTGTGAAAGGCAGATCATGCCTCTTGAATCTGATCAACTTCTTTGAGGCAATCACCAAAGCCGTAGATGAGGGTAAGGTGGTTCACACAGCCTATCTTGACCTCGCAGAGGCTTTCGACACTATCCCCCATTCTGGAATTATAGCTAAACTCTCTAAACTAGGTATAAATCCCTACGTCACAAGATGTGTTGCCAACTGGCTCACTGACAGAACCTACACTGTAAAAGTTGCAGATTCCAAATCTGACTTCAAACCAGTAGCAAGTGTTGTACCACAGGGTTTAGTTCTGGGACCTCTCCTGTCTGGTGTCTACTTCTCTGAAGTACAGGCTAACAAAGAAGGCCTTTGGCTAATGAAGTTCGCAGATGACTAGGAGCCATAGTCGAGTCTCCAAATGATGTGGACATCCCACAGAAGGGCCTCACTCAGACAGATGCCTGGTGTCAGACCCATGGCCTCCAGCTCAATGCCAAAAAGTGGATTGTCACCCCCTTTGGTAAAAACTCTGTACCCATGAACTATCACATAGGCGGCAGTCTACTTGATGCCAAATGTGTGATAAGAGACCTTGGGACCCAGGTGGACCATAATCTCTCCTTTGATAATCACATCGCCACAGTAGTCAGGAAATCCTTCTACGTGACATACCTCATCACAAAAGGGTTCTCATTCAGGAAAAAAGAGGTCATTGTTCCCCTCTACTCGACACTCATTAGACCCATTATAGAGTCCAACACCCCTTTTGGAATGTACCTCACAAGACATCTGCAGCAGCTGAAAAGACCACAGAAGCACCTCACAAAGAGGATTACTAGCCTCAAACAGATGACATACACTGACCGTCTCAAAAAACTCCAGCTTTATTCCATAGCATATCGCCTACTCCGAGGTGATCTCTGCCTAACATATAAAGCTATGTCAAACCCAGAGCTGTTGGACATGCTACACCTAAAGAAATCCCAATCCCTCTGAGCTAAACACTCTAGGGACCTAAGCCTTGTCATTACAATAAACAGGACATGCTGGAGGGATAGATTCCTGTCTCAGAGACTTCCCATACCCTGGAACAAGCTACCCATCTATGTCAAGCAAAGTTCCTCATTAGCACTCTTCAAGAAAAATCTTGATGATTGGATGGGAAATAGGAAATACACCCAGGGGATCACTTCTGTGGCTCTGCTCAACAGGGGCACAGGAAAATAACTTTCTTGGGTGGCGTAAGCCAGGGAATCTTGCTGGCTAGGCTTACTTAGGCCCTTGGGCCGATAGCTTAGTACCTACCTATGAACATATATAGACAAGTTATTTCAGTAGTTCTGCACAAGAAAGTTAATAATAATATACCACTGAGAAGGTTACAGTCTGCAAAGTTTATGTGCACTAACCAGACTTTTACAAGGCACTAAAACAGCAGCTAATCAGACTTTGGTTCCAACATGCAAAAGCTGCTTAGACTTTTATTATTACTAGGCACTAACAGAGAGCTGCAGTTGGCAGGTTCAGTAAGTAAGACAAGACTGTCATTCATTCAGTTTAAATATCTTTTTAATGGCTAGCCTTGCCTGCATTCAAACACCGGGGGAGTGGTGCCTATGGCTTTGATAATTACACTTCAGTGAAAGTGCAGTAACTAACATTTATGTATGTGATTGAGTCCTGAATAGGAGCACTTCAGTTTCCAACAGTTTGCAGCAGTACAGTTACCCAGACATCTGGATGCAGAGAAGGACTGCAGGGCAGGAAGTAAGCAGTGCCATAAATTCTCCACGTTGGTAAAAATTCAGGTTCGAATCTGCAACTGCAAGCTTCATTTTACCAGCTTGTCAAATAACTACAGAGGTTTTTAAGCCATCTACAGTAAGCAACGTGTCCAACTGTCTCTGCGGACTTTGGTAATTAAATGTTTGTGGTTACATAACAGCATGAATGCCGTAAATCAGGCTAGTAAGAAATGTAAACAAAACCTTACTCTAGATGTGTCGGATAGACCGGATAAAATTTGGCAAAGATTAAGAAATTGGTATGACCAGCATATTAGCAAATGTAAAACCTTATTAGGACAGGTAGATGTACATGCATTAAGTAAATGGGTAGTAACATTTGATTGGTATCCTCAGCAAAAAAATGTTTGGCATGACAGTAAATGTTTATTGTGTGAATCATATAAAACTGCTTTCTGTGTACAATGCCATAAAAATACTATGCAGACCATTGTTAGCAAATTAACTTGCAAAGAAACATCTTCTGATGGTACATTGTATCCTGAAACTAAACAGTTATGTCCTGTCACTATGTTAATTTCAGAGTTAGAACAACCGTCAGGTCACTTGCTGGCAGAATCTCCTGTAGATCTTATTACACTTTAAGTATGTAGAACAGTGGAATGAAGTTGCTAAGCAAGGAAAAACAGAAAAGGACAGAAATGAGGCTCATGATAAATTGACAGAAGAGTTTAATAAATTTCTGAGGGACAGACAGGGTGAGTGCAGGGAGTTCAAAGCTGCCATGCAAAAACTGCACCAAAAGTGCATAGGGACTCTGCAATCAAAAGATGAGTCTCTTGAAAATTTCATAAAGCCTGTAAAGAATTAGAGAACAAAATGTCAGACCTTAGTGTTTACAAGATAAAGAGGATGAATTAGCTGAATTGACAGAGACTAATCTGCAAAACACAACTTTAATAGCTCAGCTTAAGGAGGAAGTGGAAAAGGTCAAGTCAGTTCAAATCATAGAACAGGGAACTACAGCTGATATATATATATATATATATATATATATATATATATATATATATATATATATATATATATATACACATAGTCTAGATTGTTACAAAGTTTACCGCAGTGGAATAAAAAGAAAGGCATATTTTATAACATGCTTACATTTGAAGAGTGGGTAGCATACACCACAGGATCGGATGTGTAGCAGTTGCATTACTTAGATGTTTCTGGATTTTTATTCCCAAATGTTTTAAAACTTTTATTCAATTAAAGCAAGATGCTTATCAGTTAAACAGTAAAGTAGGACGTATGACAGCTGTTCTAATGGCATATACACAAGGGAAGCTGTTAGATAATTTCAAAATCACCATCTCAGATAAATTAATGGAACAGAGCAACCACTTTCGGCTTGCCTTTCAGATCATACATCAAAGGTCAGACATGGGCATGCAAAAAACAGAAATACAGAAACAGTTAATACATTGCTTCTTAGAGCAAGTAAAAGGGGTTCCAGGGGATATTAAATGCATTTATAAAGAAAATGCAGATACCCTCATGGACTTGGTACAAAAATTAATGAGGGAACGGACTACGGCCGATGATGGGGAATTATACTCACATCATATCTTTGCACTAGGAGAAGGGGGGTGAGCTATTTGAAGTAGTTAGTGAAGTAAAAAGCCATGGCAGACAACAGTGGTGTGACCAACCACCAGCAGAAAGAGCTGCTTCAGCACCTCCAGCTCTTGCTTCTGTATCCCCAGCACAGGGATCAAATACAGGTAATGAACAAAGGGTACCAACACATTTTTTTCTGTAAAAGATAGGGCATGTTAAGCAAGACTGTGATCATTACATGGCTTGGCATAAAAAGAAAAGAACAGAGTGTGTTTTCAAAAACAGAACCAAAACATTCACAAGATAAGTCATTGAAACAAGGCAGTGTGCAGAGACCTTATAATATTGGTAAATACAGTTATAAGGGTTATCAGTACACAGGAAAAGGGGAAGTATGCCCCATAGATTTTCAGGCAGCTTCGCCTGTAAATCCAAAACACTTGGAAGAGCAAGCAGAGGAAATAGCTAGGCGGTAGTTACATAAAGAAATTGAAAAATCTAAAGATGTAGATCACTCAGATACAGAGGAAGATGACAGACAAAAGTATGCAGTGTGCCACATTGAACCCGATAACAGAAATGAGGATGAGTGGATTCTCGTACAATAAGGGTGTGCCCCCCCCTACCCTGGTATCTTTCCTGACTACCTTTAAAAAGGGTTGAGATGGATGACCAGCGATTGATATCTGGGTGGAGGGGTCACTGTGGCAAAATGTCTTATTAGACACAACAGCAGCAGTATCAGTCACAAACAGACAGTTACCTGTAAACCCTACAAAAAAGGTTTGCATATCTGCATTTAATGGCACAGGGTGCAATGCCATAAGCAGTCAGGATGTAAACATAACATTTCACGAAGAAGGACAGGCATGGAAGGGTGCATTTTTAATGCATCCATCTTGTTCAACTACCATTAATGGTATGGATATTTTAGGACTTTTGGGCATAGGAATTGATTTACCTAACAGTATTTTGTGGATGGAAGACAGGGCAACAGAGGAGGGAGAGGTAAATGCAGCTTGCTGTGCAATCTCCCTACCTGAAAAACCTGATAAGCCTACAGGACATGTAAATGCAGACAGTGAGGGTGTGTGGCAACATTTGCAACAATTTCCAAATCTGTGGTCCAAGGGACCCAGTGACTGAGGAAAGCTGAAAATGCCAGTGGGGGTAGGTAGTGATCAAGATTACATACCTCCTGTTCAAAAACAACATCTCATTCCTAGGGAGGCAGAAGAATGCATGGAAAAGTGTATTTCAGATTGAGAAAAAGAAGGAATCATACAAAAAGGCAACAGTACCACATATTCACTTACATGGCCAGTTAAAAAGAAAGATGGTAGTTACCATCTTGTCATTGATTTAAGAAAAGTAAATCAGTACACAACTCCTAGGGCACATTTAATTTCAGGAGTTCCAGACCTGGCTGCACGTATTAAGCCACAAAGTAAGTGGTTTGCAGTAACAGATCTAGCAAATGGCTTTTTTGTAGTACCACTTAGGAAAAGAGACTGGCCAAAATTTGCCTTTACATTCAAAAATCAGCAGTATGTCATGACAAGGTTACCTCAGGGCTTTCAAAACAGTCCTGTTATCTTTCACCAGATGGTAGGTTCCATTCGGCAACAGCTGGAAAAATATTATTCAGTGTTACATTACATTTATGTTATATTAATTCAGTCCGAAACAGTGGAGGAGCATGTACCTTCTTAAACAAGTCTTTCACACTCTGTAGCAAGCAGGGCTTAAAGTCAAAATTTCAGAAATTCAGTTAATGACACAAGAAGCTAAGTTTCTAGGTACTGTCATAAAACCATCAGGAAGGTGTCCTTGTCCAATAGGTGTGCAAGGCATTTTACAAATGGAAAAGCCTCTAACAATAGCTGACTTGCATAAATTCATGGGAATCATGAATTACAACAGGGAATGTATAGAGGATTGTGCAGCTGTAGCACATCCTCTATACAAAATGCTGCAGGAACAAAAAACTCCACCCTTTTAGAGTGGGGATCACATGATGATGAAGCATTTTCAGAAATAAAGGTAAAGTTAGCCAAGTTGCAGAATTAATAACACCCACACCAAAGTTGCCATTTGTGTTACAAACAGCAGCCATAAGAAAAACATTATCTGTTATATTGTTACAAGAATGGCCACATGGCAGTGGCAACAGAATGGAAAAAACATTACATCTTGTCCCCTTCTGTAGTAGAAAAATGGCTCCAGTGGAACCACCCATCTATACAACAATTATTAGCCATTTACTAGGGTATTAGGCAAACTGAGTATTTAACTGTAGTTTCTAGCATTATAAAACAAAACACCATACCAAGCAGTAAAAGCTCTGATAGACAATTTTGAAATTAATAAAATCACTGATGGTATTAGCCAAGCAGTCTTTGCATAATAAATGGCACTTTTCAGAATGAAAACTGTCACCATACAGACAGGGGACAAATATTACTTGTCAATCCAAATGGGATATAAAGGGAGATAGCATAACTGCTTAGAAAAAATAATGACACTTGGTGTAAAATTTTTGGCATCTGACTTTGACCATTTCAAGCTGTCTGTCTTTGTAGCAGGGCATGATTTTGGGACAAAGGTAAATACTGGACAGGATTTGTCGTAATTCTAGAAAATTCCAAGTGGGGGTCTCCTGAACTAATCAAGTTACTAAGACACATGTCAGCACAGAGAGCTGAGTTAGAGGCAGTACTGTATGTGTTTAAATATTACAATCCTGTTAACATTTTTTTCAGACAGTGTCTATGTAGTAAATTCTTTAAGATTGCACAGACCAGGATTTGTAGACAGTACAGGCAAACCACTGCGACAAGCCAAAGTGTTAAAAGACGTATATAAAGTAATAATAATGTCAAACCAGCAGGGGCAATACAGTATCTTAAAGGTAAAAGCACATCAGAAACCGACAAGTGAAATTTTCAGGTTAAATGCATTGGCTGACATGTTAGCAAAACAGGCAGCACAGACTGGAAAAGAACTTCCAGAGTATGTTTATATTAATACAGAAGTCAGTGCCTTAAAAGAGTTAGACAAAGGATCAATTGAGGAAGACCTTATAAATATTCAAAAGCAACAGGGCTTAAAAGAAGAAACTGATCAGTGCATGCTAGCAGGAATACCACCAAAAGAATATTATGCCTATACTACTTCCAAAGGATTTCAGTTGCCATATGTGCCATTTCATGGCATGACAGTTGGTCAGGTTAAATCACCAGATACTGGGACATCTAGGAGGTGATAAACTATGGGCAGTTGTAAAAGAAAATACTGGAACCCAAGTTTAAAAAAGATTTGTAAGTTAATTGTAGAAGACTGTCTGATCTGTCTGCAGGTGTGGAAAAATACTGAAGTTCAACATATTTTGTATTCTGTATATAAAGGGTTAAGCAGAAAAATGTTCACTGCGTGCAAACTGAAATGTTCTGGAATGTGTTGATACCTGAGGAATGCAGAAGTTAATTTTAAACTGCTGATAAGAAAGTTAATGTTGCAAGAATAACTGTGGTACTAGCTGGTAAAAACAAGTAATCAAACTATCACTTCCTGATGAATGCATGAAAAGAGACATAGAGGAGCTCTCAGATTATGTAGCCCAGGCCGGTATGACCCTGACCCTGAGCAGTATCCTACCCTCACCAAGAATGATGCCACAATACAGAGACAAAATGATCAGCTTTAATAATTGGCTTAATTACTGGTGTCATTCTAAGGGGATCCAATGTCTGTCTGCCTGGGATGACATGCTTGACAAGCCACGCTGCTTCGCAAGGGACGGCTTGCACCTGTCACCCCTGGGCTTCCGGATATTGGCAAAGGCTCTTGCCACCCCCATAGTGCCTTTTATAGGCAAGGCTCAAATGATAAACCTACCGCCCTAGAAAACAAAAATGGAGAAAAACTAAGGGTAATACTGCTCAATGCCAGAAGTCTAAACCTCAAGATGCACGCCCTCGAAGCCCTCCTCAGTATGGAGAACATCGATGTCTGTGCGGTGACTGAAACCTGGTTCAAGGCTCCTGAGAGCACCCCAGCACTATCAGGTTATACCTCATATCATGCGTTCCGGCCCCAAAATCCGGACCGAACCACAAAAGGAGGGGGAGTATCCATATTCATAAAGGATACCCACACCTCCAGGTTAGTGGCAACGTACGAAGCATCGGAGACCATCCAGGTGCAATTAACCATAGTTAAAACTGCCCTACAGTTTGTAACATGCTACAGACCACCTTCTCAAACTAAGGAAACCCACACAGCCTTCCTGAAGACACTGGAGAGTATGAATGTCTCTCCAAACACCATCATATTGGGTGACTTCAACTACCCAAACATAGACTGGGAACATTACTCAAGCCCCAACACCCTAGCCCAAAGGTTCCTTGAGTTCATAAACTCAAATGCTATGGAACAACTAGTCACCATTCCCACAAGAGGAGAAAATATACTAGACCTGATCATCACAAACATGGGGACAAAATGCTCCACACCGAAGTATATCCCTCATTGGTGAGATCAGACCATAAATTAATCTCACTGGAGATCCACATCCCGCCCCCACCCCCAGCAAAAGACCACAGTGAAGAACTTCTCAAAAGCAAACTTCACACTTCTTAAGACTGGAGTGGTATCCTTCAAGGCCCCGAGCCAGTGGAAACCACAACCCACGCTGCTGAAACCCTTACAAATGCCTTCTACGAGCACCTCCAGGAATGTATGGATCAAGCAATCCCTAATAAAATCAAGACCCTTTCCACCAAAGGCAGGCCCGGTCTGGTGGACTCCAGCCATAAACAAACTCTACAACAAGAGGAGAAAGCTACTACATGACAGAGCAAAATCCCTAAAAGGGAAGGCATCTCTGATCAATACTAGCAAAAACTACGATCACTCATAAAATCATCCAAGGCCGACTTTGAGAGAAAAATCGCTAATGACACAAAAGACAATCATAAAGCCTTCTTTAGCTATGTTAGAAACCTGGGTGGAAACTCCCAGATATGCTCAGAATTAGTCCAAAATGATAAAAAAAATCACTGAACCCACAGACATTGCCAACATACTGGCAGACAGGTTCAGTGCAAATTTCTCCCCTCCCTCCCCCCCAAAAGGAGAAATATCTATCCCACCAGAGTCTAGCCTCCCAAACATCTCAGATGCCCAGGTGAGAGCTGCTCTCTCTAAAGCAAAAAACATAGCATCAATGGGACCGGACGGTGTCCCTGGCTGTGTGCTACACAAACTCAATGAGGAACTAAACCCACACATAAGGCTGCTGTTTAATCTTAGCCTTACTACAGGATACATACCCAAAGAATGGCGTACGGCAACTGTGGTCCCACTCCACAAAGGCGGTGCTTCTACGGACCCTGGAAATTACCGCCCCATAAGCTTGACGAGCCTTGTCTGCAAAGCTATGGAGAGGATCATAATGGAACTCATAAATAAAGACATTGGGGACCTACAGACACTGGATCCTACCCAATTTGGCTTTGTCAAGGGCAGATCCTGCCTCTTGAACTTGGTCGACTTTTTGAAACAGTCACTAAAGCCATTGATGAGGGGAACGCAGTTCACACAGCCTACCTTGACCTAACACAAACGTTCGACACAATGCCCCACTCGGGCATCATAGAAAAGCTCACCAGCTTAGATGTAAACCCATATGTCACAAGATGGGTTGCAAACTGGCTCAAGGACAGAACACACAGGGTTAGAGTTGCTGGTGCCATGTCAGACTCTAAGCCGGTCACGAAGCGTGTCCCACAGGGCTCAGTCCTGGGCCCCTCTTGTTCGGCATTTATTTTTCTGAAGTGCAGGCAAACATGGGGATTGTGGCTGACAAAATTTGCAGATGACTGCAAACTGGGCACCATAATTGACACTCCATCAGACACAGACATCCTCCAGAAAGGTCTCATAGAAATGGATAACTGGTGCCAGAGCCATGGCCTTAAGCTAAATGCCAAAAATGTATAGTCATACCCTTTGGGAAAAACAAGGTAACCCCTAATTACCACATAGGTGGTAATCCATTAAACACGGAAGAAGTTATCAGGGACCTGGGGACCCAAGTTGACAGTAACCTCTCTTTGACACTCACATTGCCAAAGTGGTTAGGAAGACCTTCTACATTGCCCACCTGATCATGAAGGGATTCACATCCAGATCAGGAGAGGTCATTGTACCCTGTACTCTTCACTTATCAGACCAATGATTGAGTACAACGCCCCATTCGAATGTACCTTACCCGACACCTGCAGCAGTTGGAAAGACCCCAAAAGTTCCTCACCAAAAGGATAAAGGGGCTCAAACATATGTCATACGATGCCCGACTGAAGAAACTCCAGCTCTATTCAGTCACATACCGTCTGCTCAGAGGTGATCTGTGCCTGACATACAAGGCCATGTCCAACCCGAATTAATGGACATGCTCCACCTCAAAAATCCAAATCCACCAGAGCCACGAGAGCAAGAGACTTAAACCTCAACACGGATATAAATAGGACATGCTGGAGGGACAGATTCATCACCCAGAGACTCCCTACACTATGGAACAGAATCCCAGTCCATGGGAGGCAGAGCCCCTCACTGACTCTGTTCAAGAGAAATCTTGACGAGTGGATGGGAGATCGTAGGTTTACCCCGGGAATCATCTCTGTATCACTGCTGGACAGAGGCACAGCAAACTAATGGGTATAGTATTCTCATCCTAAGGGGTGGTGAAAGCCACACACACACTGGCTAGGCTTATAAATGCCCTAGGGCAGATAGCCTAGTATGAACCTACGAACCTATGAACCTATGTTCTGTGTGCTACGTGTGTGTACGTGCAGAAGGGTCTATAAAAGCAGAACTCAAAGTACAAGTAGCCAGACTTCTGGCATACTACTATCATGTAGCAGGTCTCCATGCATGTAAAATAAAGCTGTTTTACTTGCTTACAAGAACTTGGTGTGATTCTTCCAGAATATGTTAGACCAGTAAAATCTTTCGACATAACTGGCGCCCAATGTTGGAGCGGCCCCTACACGGCGCGAATCGAACAAAGAGAGGCTGAAAACCCTGTGCAGGTGGAGAGAGATCAGGCTCTCCTCGAACGAAAGACCTCCGACTGAAACAGGTCGAAATTAGAGGCCAGTCACTCTTTCCAGATTCAATCCGTGAGGTGGCAGCGAAACAGGGCAGAGGAATCACAAAGGTAAGCAAAACGTTATTTTTTGTTTCTGATTGGAATTTTTGTCTAAATTTTAAGGGACTAGTCAAGGGAGAAATTTAATTTTCTCAAGTATAAGGAGTATATATGAATAGATTCCATATACAAGAGATCTCAGGAACAGGAATAGTTTCTCGTAAGAGAAATGGGAACAGGAACCAGTTGCGCCAAAGGCTTGACAAAACTGAAGATGAAAAGTTTATGTTTGATTTACACCCAAAGAACGTAAAATATTTAGATAAATGGAAAAAAGATCATGGGTTTAGTGGATGTTTAAATAAGTCAGAATGTCAAAATCTAGTAAGAGTACTGCGCAAACAGGCAGGAAATAAGACAAGGAATTAAAAGAAGGTGGGGTTTCCCCAGGCACAGAAATGGCTGGAGGAAGCAAATAAGAGACATAGGGAACAAAATTTGAAAAGAGGGTGTGGTAATTCAAGTGAAAGGGATGTGTACTTTGTTCAAAAGAAAGATAATGAAACTTCCACAGTCAGTCGTAGTCACCAGAATCCCTCGGCCCCTCCCATCCAGTATCCAGACCCTGCACAGGTTATCGAGGTGCCCCCCGACCAGGACCCACCACAATACCAGGCTTCGGTGGGTGGCCCCCCCACGCCAAGTATTATATTACAGAGAGAGCCCAACAACACTCTTGACTTACGCAGCGGAAGTATTAGGAGAGAAGGGCACTGGAAAATTAAGGAAAAGGTAGATCAGGAAGGAGAGGAATACCCGCTGATAGAAGTGGCAAATCCTCAAGCAGGCGCAGAAGGCGAGGGTCCTACAATATTGGTCTACCGACAGTGGACCCGTGATGACATCCGAAAAGTGGTAGAGGGGATTCCCCATCCGAAAGTAGATATACGTAAATTCCGTACAGACGTAGGGGGCATGAGAATGAGTTATAGATTAAACGCTGTAGAATTTGAACAAGTAATAAGGCAAATCCTAGGACCAGAGTGGCACCTTATTTGCGGAATTTGGGACCCCCTGCTACCAGGGGAAGGAGGAGACTTGCCGTTTAACTCCGAAGTGTGTAGAACCAGAATAAAGACTCTCTTAGATAAAATAGAACATTGGAAGCCCAAGGCAGATTGGACTTGCATTAATCAATGCGTTCAATCAGATGACGAAACCGTAGACAATTATCTACATTGTCTCACACAATGTTTTGATGCTCATAGTGGGTTGATTAAGGTAGTAAATCAGGAAAATGACTCGCCCTATGAACAGCAATTGGAAAATGCATTCCTAAAGGGCTGCAAGACAGCCATTGGTAACTTTATACAAAAGCATATGATCACACACAGGACAGCGCATCTACAGCCCCTTATGGAGTATGCTAGACATGCTGAGAAATACCTGAAGGAAAAAAAAGATAAACAAGCCCAGACTTTTACAGTTAGTGAAAATGGAACTTTAATGTTAGTTCAAGGTTCCGCGAACCGCGGAAGAGGGCGTGGCAGGGGAAGAGGACGAGGACGGGGAGGCATTTCATTCCGAGGATTTCGAAGGTAGGCAAAAGAGGGGGGAATGTTTTAAGTGCGGTAAGAAGGGACATTTCGCCAGAGATTGCAGAGGACCGGAGAAACCGATGGCTGCTTCCGGTGGTACCGCATGACTATATGACGGTCAGAAAGATGTAGATGGAGGGTATGAGGAAGAAGAAGAAAGTGAGAATGGGGAAGTAGGTACAAGTGAAGACGATGGGTGGGGACAGGAAATGGCAGAAAATGAGGAATATCAAATGATAAATCTAACAGCACTAGCATCAACTATGCAATTGGAATCCCAACCAGTGATCACATTGCAAGTTGAGGGCTGAGACATAGAATTCCTTTGTGACTCAGGGGCTTCACGAACGTTAGTCAGAAGTACTGCCATATCATCCGATGTTACTTCGAATGAATATGTGCTTGTAAAAGCAGCAAATGGTCGTATTTACAAAGAGCCATTGTCCAAACCTCTGTGGTTTACCGACCCAGAGACGAACCAAACCATACGGTTCCGAGTAATAATTTCAAAAATCTGCCCAGTAAATTTACTAGGAAGAGATTTAATGCAAGTGTTCGGCATAGCAGCCGTCCCAACCTCCACTGGGATGGTGGCAAGGAGAATTGAACCAAATAGTGCAATGCTATTAGAGGGGCAGGGAGATCTACATTACTGGTATAGTAATGATTTGATAGAGACAGGCCCCCAGAGTGTAGTGACGGATCTTACAAATTTGGCATTAAGCAAATACGGAATAAAAAATCCGAAGGTGTCAGATCCATTACATTGCACAATGTATTACAGAAGATGTGCCGGACCTGATTTAGAATACGAAAAGAAATTTCTTAGTTTTAAAGTCACCAAACTAGTATTGCATAGCCTTTTTTGGGACACACTAGTTAATTCTGCAGTCGCATGTAGCCTTACAAGGGATATGCAGCTGCTGTATAAGAATGAATTAACCACACATATTTCAGTCACGGAGGGTGAAGGAATGTCATGGTACCTCGTGGGTAAGAAAATAACTGAATGGGTAGGATGGACACCAGAACAGTTGGCAGGTAAAGGCGTTCAGGTTCAAAAACTTAACTGGGTTACACAAGCCAGACCGACCGTGCACCTCTGGGAAGACGAACCGATACAATCCCCTGGGACATTATGACTATGTCTCCTTACCCCCATGGAGGAATCTCAATTGCAGACGATTCCAAACTCATTATGGTCGCAGGGTCAGCACGATATCGGACTGATTAGAACGGCAGGACAGGTAAAGATTACACCCAAGTCAGAATTTAGACCTCATAAACGGCAGTATCCCTTGAGCAGAAAGGCAGAGGAGGGCATTTTACCGGTAATCACAGCACTTTTGAAAGCTGGAGTATTAATTCCGTGCACAGACTCACCGTGTAATACGCCCTTATTTCCAGTAAAAAAACCGGATGGGACATGGAGGATGGTACAAGACTTACAGGCAATAAATGCCGCGGTGGTACCTCGGGCCCCCATGGTCCTGGATCCGTCTATTCTGCTGAACGATATCCTTCCAACGGATAACTACTTTTCTGTAATTGATATTAGTAATGCCTTTTTCTCCATTCCCTTGCAGGAAGATAGTAGATTTTGGTTTGCATTTACGTTTATGGGCAAGCGTTATACCTATACCAGGTTACCGCAGGGATACTGCGAAAGTCCGACCATCTTCTCACAAGAGATGTCCACCAATTTGGCTCAGTTCCAACCCACCCAAGGGTGCCACCTACTGCTGTACATGGATGATATCCTCCTGGCCGCGACTACGGAAGAACTCTGTAAGTCCGAGACTATTCGACTACTATACTTTCTGGCACACGAAGGACATAAGGTAAATAAGTCTAAGTTACAATTTTGTAAATTAGAAGTACGTTACCTGGGTCATACTATCTCTGGGAAGGGCAGGCGATTAGATGACAGTAGAAAGAATGCTATTTTACAAGCCCCCATGCCAACTACAAAAAAGGAAATGATGTCCTTATTAGGCATTACGAACTTCTGTCGTAGTTGGATTCCCAACTATGCCGAAGAAGTGCACCCGCTATCAGACTTAATTTTTGCAATACCGATGGCGGCAAAAGATTTGCTGCACTGGACAGACAAGGCAGTACAGGCATTCACTAGAATCAAGCAACTGATAGCTGAGTCAGCGACACTGGGGTTTCCAGATTACAGTAAGACCTTTATACAGACTGTAGATTGCAAGCAGGGATTTATGACATCTGTTTTAATGCAAATGTATGGAGATAAGTTAAGACCATTGGCATTTTACTCTAGCAAATTAGACTCAGTAGCACGAGCATTACCACACTGTGTGCAAGCAGTAATTGCAGCCGCTTTGGCGGTACAAGCATCTGCCACATTGGTATTGTTCCATGATCTTACGTTAAAAGTCCCGCACTCCGTAGCAGTCATCCTTCTGCAGGACAAGTTAACATTTCTGTCACCTAGCAGACATTTATCTTGTATGACTATGCTGTTATCACAGCCACACATGACAATTGAGAGATGCACTACCTTAAATCCAGCGACATTGCTACCCGTTGCTGAAGACGGTATCCCGCATGTATGCTTAGATCTCATACATTCTAAAGTTCTACCAAGACCGGATCTTAAAGATCAACCCTTACTACATGCGGACTGGACACTGTTTGTAGATGGGTCAGCACGCAAAACAGAAACAGGCACCACGCAGGTAGGGTATGCAGTTACTACTGCAACTCAGATAATAGAGGCGAGACCACTCCCCGGGAACTTATCCGCTCAAGCAGCGGAACTGATTGCTGTAACACGGGCATGTCTCCTTTCGGAGGACAGGGATGTCACTATCTATACGGATAGTCAATATGCCTTCTCTACGGTACATGTGTTTGCTCAGCAATGGAAAAATAGGGGGATGGTTACAACCTCGGAAAAAGACATCATGCACAAAGAACTAATCCTTGAATTACTACAAGCCGTCCAACGGCCACGGGTTTGGCCATCTGTAAATGCGCTGCTCATACCCGTGCTAAGGACCCGGTATCACTTGGTAATGCCCTAGCAGACAAAGCAGCCAAAGAGGCAGCTATGTCCAGTACCTTTTCACTTGAAACCACACCTACAGGATTACAACCAACAGATAAGTTTGATTTACAAACCTTACAAGTCATGCAGGAACTTAGCACAGTACAGGAAAAACAACGCTGGACTAGGTATGGTGTTAGACAGAACAAAGGAATCTATGTGGGACCAGATAATAAATATGTTTTGCCTACTAATCTTTTTAGGTATGCAGCACTAGTCGTGCATGGCCCTTCCCATCTGGGCCCTGCAGCTATGGTTAGAATTATCCACTTTACCTTTTGGACCAAGGGTTTGATTGCATATGCCAAACGTTTTTGTCTATCCTGCATAGAATGTGCTAAATACCACGGGGGATGGGTCAGAGTTGCCCCAGCATCATTTCCAACACCCCCTATCCATTTCATACAATATGTATGGACTTCATCGAATTGACCCCGGCACAACTAAAGAAGTTTGTTTTAGTAATAGTAGATGCATTTACTAAGTGGGTTGAGGCTTTTCCGGTGACACATCCGGATGCTCAAACAGTGGCTAAAATTTTGGTCAATCACATCGTCCCACACTTTGGACTTCCTACACGCATCTACTCTGACAACAGCACGCATTTTGTCAATCACATCATTCAAAAACTGTCTACAGTTTTCCAAATTGAACTGAAACACCATTGTGCCTATCACCCATAGTCAGCAGGGTTGGTGGAACGCCACAATGGCATTCTAAAAGGCAAGTTGAGAAAACTCATGGCCGAGACACATCAGTCTTGGATTACCTGTCTACCTCTAGCCCTCCTTTCCATGCGGACAACTCCCACCTCAAAAGGAGTCACCCCATTTGAGTTATTGTACGGGAGACCTTATTACGTCCCGCAATGGCAAAACTTGTTGCCTGCGGAACATGAGGGGGGTGAGGAGACAGCAGATTACATGAGAAAAATGCTGACCAATACTAACAGCTGTTTAACGAATAATTATTTTTCAGGTTCAAGAGACGACAAAATCACGGAAATCAGACCAGGCGACTGGGTCTGGGTCAAGATCGTTAAACGCAAGAACTGGCCATCTCCCAAATGGGAGGGCCCCTACCAGGTGTTGATCGCAACTCCAACGACAGTTTGGATTAAAGAAAGGTCCTCATGGATCCACCTAACGCATTGTAAAATTGTAAAACATTTTAAGTTAGATAAAAACTTGAATCCCCCTGGGGAACAAACAGACAGCAGTAACCATGAAGGACAATAATGAGAATAAGAGAAAATGGTTCTATTGCAATATTTTATTGTTTATAACTATTGTGATTGTAATATTTCTGTTTTGGCCATTTCTGTTTTTTAATGAAGCTAGCCATTCAAAAAGAGACAAACACACCAACTGGCATCCAAACTTTAATACATATCAAGCGATTAAATATGCATATGCATCCTCAATGAATGTCTCAAATTGTTGGGTATGTACTGCAATACCTACTGTACATACTGGCTTAATGTTAGGGACAGCCCCTCTGGGAACAAATGATACTTGGAATAATTTGTTGTTTGAAACCACAGAAGTACCACTGAGAGACAAGGTGGCGCTGCCTCTTCTGGGGCGCCAAAACGGAACAGTGTGTTTTCAAAAGATTGGAAAAGTTAAGGTGGGGCTGAGCCAATATAATTTGACAATAGTTCATAATTGTACCCTAGAAGGGCAGTGTGAGACCAAGTTTGGAGCTATAAAAAAAGACATCAATGTAAATGATACTAGTTTTGTTGAAAAAATGCTGTATGTATATGGCCTGTTATTTAAGGGGCTAAAGCCAAATGGGAGTTATGAATTTCCAACCAATATCACCCTCAAAACGAATGATTGTTATTTTATTTGTGGTAAGAAAGCATATAAATGGTTACCATATGGCTGGTCAGGAAGTTGTTTTTTGGGATATCTAATGCCAGCTATCAGACATGTGAATGCATTACCTCAAGGTAAAATACGAAATGCACGTTCTCTTAATAAACCTATTAATCCCGTAGGTAACATTGATGCATCATGGATTTATCACCATGACTTGGTGCACGTCAGCAGCAAAGGACTCTCACATAATGGACCTAGGTGATGATGTAATTGCTTGGGCTGGTATTTTGCCAGCGTATGGGACAGTAAAATCCATCTGGGAACTGAGAAAACTGTCAAAACTGTTAGAGACTCTGAGTAATGCGACATTTTCAGCGCTAGAATTGGTGACGGACGAATTAACGGCGATGAGAACAGTAGTGTTGCAGAACCGTATGGCGCTCAATTTCACCCTAACGGCGAAGGGAGGTACTTGCGCTCTCATACATGAGGAGTGCTGCTCGTTTATTCCTGACAACGAGCATGAGATCCAGAGCCATCTTGAAATAATTCAACAAGTTTCTGAACTGACTAAACCTGGTCCAAACCCCTTGACTGACTTTTTCCAAAACCTGTTTGGAAACTGGGGTTCTGTGTTAATGAATATCTTAATTGCTGTATGTGTTGGTGCAGTCATATTTTTGCTGCTTGGCTGCTGTTGCATACCATGTATCAAAATGATAATATCGAAGGTTATCTCTGCCAATGCTACAAAAGCATATTTTTCTGATTATGAGAAGGTATAAAACGTATCTGGGATTGTGTAAAATAAACAGTCTACAAAATGTTGTAAGGGGGGAAATGTGGAAAAATACTGAAGTTCAACATATTTTGTATTCTGTATATAAAGGGTTAAGCAGAAAAATGTTCACTGTGTGCAAACTGAAATGTTCTGGAATGTGTTGATCACTGAGGAATGCAGAAGTTAATTTTTAACTGCTGATAAGAAAGTTAATGTTGCAAGAATAACTGTGGTACTAGCTGGTAAAAACAAGTAATCAAACTATCACTTTCTGGTGAATGTTCTGTGTGCTACGTGTGTGTACGTGCAGAAGGGTCTATAAAAGCAGAACTCAAAGTACAAGTAGCCAGACTGCTGGCATACTACTATCATGTAGCAGGTCTCCATGCATGTAAAATAAAGCTGTTTTACTTGCTTACAAGAACTTGGTGTGATTCTTCCAGAATATGTTAGAAGAGTAAAATCTTTCAACAGCAGGTAAATGCTAAAATAAAAAAAACCTCAGTTACACAGAGTATAGCCATCAGATGGGCCAGGGTCTATATTAGAACATTGAAGCTTCAGCTCTCCGAACACCTAATGGTCGACCCGTAAACAGCAAAAGCTGAAAACTGTGAACAGCCACTGCTGCAAATTTTTTCACAGGGAAATAATTTGCTTGGCCGTTATTGGGAATTTGCCCTTTTCTCCAGTGTAGAGTGATCTTGGAGTTGGTATATTTAGTTGGGGGGGTGGGGGGCAAAGCCCCCCCACTTTATTAGGGCTTGAAGGTTTATTTGTCTGTTCGCTGGCCAAGTGAATTTTTTCCCTGTGAATAAATTTGTAGAAGTGGCCATTCGCAGTTTTCAGCTTTCACTGTTTACGGGTCAATGTTTAGGTGTTCGAAGAGTTGACGCTTCAAGGTTTTAATATAGACCCGATGGGCCATAATATGCAGTTTAGATACATTATGCTGATCCCGTGCCAACAACAAAGGGAGGGTACAGATACCTGCTAGTAGTGGTGGACATCTTTTCAAAATGGGTAGAAGCAATTCCTACTAAAACTATGACAGCAAAGGCAACAGCAGAAGCTTTATAGAAAAATATTTTCTGTCATTGGGGATGGCCAAGAATTATCGAATCAGACAATAGGCCACAGTTTGTTACTAACTTAATAAAGCAAATGTGTAACGTGTTAGGAATTCAGCAAGGATTTAATGTGCCTTCTCACCCACAGTCAAAAGGAATTGTAGAGCGAATGAATCGTACGCTCAAGAAGCATCTTAGAAAAGCATGTCTGGAAAAAGGAAATGTATGGGTGCAACATTTTCCAGGCATATTTATGGGCATAAGGGCAACACCTAACAGTAAGCTAGGAATATCTCCTTATGAGATTATGACACGAAGAAAAATGCCATTACAGTTACCTTTTGATCCTGATACACCAAATGGTAGACTTATGTTAGAAATCAGTATGCATCAACAATGGTTAAAACAGCTTACAGACGTATGTGACTACAATGCAAGAGAGCAAGCTTCCCATCTACAGAAAAAGGTCCCAATATTTCCGCCAGAGGAAATCCTTCCCTGTGGAACAAAGGCATTAGAAAAAATGTTTCAGATAGAAGGACCATGGGATAGCAATTGGCAGAGTTGAAGTGACGGAACAAATAGGTCCATTGGTGTACAAAATAAAAGGTAAAAAGAAAAACAGAACAGTGTTAGTGCATAAAGATCAAATGAGATTAATCAAAAGCAGTAAAGAGACAGAGTCACAAAAGTGACACACATGTATTTTCTTTTCAGAAAATGAAATTAAAGCTGCCTAGAGTGCACCTGTTTGGAATACAGAAGAGCAAAAGACAGGCCACAACAGATGTACATTATGTAAATACTTTTACTCTTACAAATGTGTTAGTTAAGCCAAATATCTCTTTTGTTTTTCACAATTTTTTATAATTGTATAATAGCACCAGGAATAGCAGAAACTAGCAGAACAAGTATACAAAATTAATGTTACTAATATAAGGTTGCACTGGGTAAATGCTACAGAAAATAGAACTCAAGGTAATTTTTTTGTCCAGGGGGATAAAGGTGTCATTTTGGAGATCTTACTTTTGACCAAGACGTCACATTTTGGAAGACTGTCAGAGGAGAGGGATATGTCCAATTCTTGCAAAATGAAGTAAATGTGTCATTAAAAAAATTATACTGCTATAAAATGTGGACAACAAAGGGAGAAGACACGGCTTCAGTTTTATACTGAATGTAAAAACAGCATTGCAGAAGGTTCTAAAATAAAATTAGTGGAGGAAAATATAGTGGTCTGTATTAATGATTCAGAAATTATTGGAAGACATCTTTGGTTGGTTATTGTCAGAACTTTTAATAATAATTCCACAGCCAAGTTTGATCAAGTAATCAGGGTACCATCAGCATGCACTGTAGTGGGGCAAAATTACCAAAAAACAGCAATGCATTTTAATATTTAATTTCCTCCTGACACTACTGACTGTAGGAGATGGACAGATTGGTATGGCACATTGTTAGGGGGGGCTATGAATAGGCCTAGGTACCTTAAATTCAATTGACGTAGAAATACTAGCAAACATATTACAGCTAACAGGCCATGATATTTCACAAATAGTAAATTTACAGGCACAATGATTGCCTACAATATGGACATCACAAAAGAGATGTATACATTTTCAAAATCAGTTTTTACAACATTATAATGATTTTTTAATTGGCAGATTAGGGTTTGATGTTAATGTTACTAAATTTGTGGATTGGACTTAATGTACTTTGCCGTCTCTGTGTGTATAAATACAAAAAAATTCAATACAGACAAAATTGATGTCTAGCAATCAATATGTGTGGAGAACCATGTCTGAAAAATGGATCCCAAGTACTAATTGGATTGAACTGCATGGGCAGCAAACAGTCTGCACAAATACATATTGTACAGGAAACGTTATACATTATAATGTAACAAGTTCAAAGGTAATGTGTCAAGTTATAGTTTTACCACTAGTTTATGGACCACCATTCTATCCGTACCAGTATTTGTTACCCCATTTAGAAGGAAATTATATTGATTTACAAAATAAAACTCATAAAACTGAGCACTGTACTCATACAGCTAATGGACTGGTATGTGATAAGCACTCACCAGTGTATGAACCATGCTTTTTACAACGTTCTGTAAATTTATGTAAATGGACGATTTTACCTTCTAACTTTGAAATGTTCACAGAGATGGGCCTACAGTTTGTGTGTATTGTAACAAATCAAAGTTTATCATTTATTGAACAACATCCTTTTGTAGCTTGTCTTAATAATATAACGTATCTGACATGCCATAATAAAACGTATGGTGTTCATTCCAGAAAATAAAGTGGCAGTGTCTTTTCAATGGAATCCACAAACACTGTCATTAATGTTGGCCTTTCATTAGAATCACTACATAAAGTCATAAATGAAAGTAAACAGTTAATTCAACAATTACAAAAGGTTAATAAAACAATCCTAAGTCTTGAATTAAATTCTGTAATTGTAAAAAGAAGTTAATTAAATTAGCAGAAAAAAAAACAGATACAGCCCATAATTGGTGGGATGTTTTCACAAGATGGTCTGGAAAAGGAAAAAAGTTATTAGACTGGATCATTCATCCAATTTTAGTAGTGTTTGTTATCATTGTGCTAACAATATGGAATTATGTGTTAACTTGCTGTATAAAAAGAAAACTAAAGGTTTTCTTTCCCAATGTGTTTTTAGTTAACAGCAATGAAAATTATGACTTAACCAAACAGTATATACCAATGTAGACTGTTTTGTATTTTTAAAACAAAACAGAGGGAACTGTTACATATATATATATATATATATACATATATATATAGATATATATATATATATATTTAGAGATTTATAAATGCATGTACTTCTGTTTGCTAGTTAAATGCATATACACTTCTGTTGCTATAATATATGTATGAATAATATAGTCATAGGTTCGTAGGTACTAGGCTATCTGCGCGAGGGCATTTTTAAGCCTAGCCAGAGTGTGTCAGCTTTTGCCACCCCACTGATTAATTAACTGAGCCTCTGTCAAGCAGAGCCAATGAAGTGATCTCAGGGGTGTATTTTCTGTTACCCATCCACTTGTCAAGGCTTCTCTTGAAGAGTGTTAGTGAGGGGCTCTGCCTAATGTAGTTAGGAATTTTGTTCCAAAGCATGGGGAGTCTCTGTGACAGGAATCTATCCCTCCAGCATGTTCTATTTATTGTTGTGACGAGGTTTAGCTCACTAGAGCGCATGGCTCACAGTGACCTGGATTTCTTTAGGTGGAGCATGTCCATCAATTCTGAGTTGGACATGGCTTTGTAAGTCAGGCAGAGATCACCTCTGAGTAAGCGATATGCCACTGAGTACAGCTGGAGTTTTTACAGTCGGGTTGCATAGACATATGTTTGAGGCCAGTAATCCTCTTGGTGAGGTGCTTCTGTGGTCTTTCCAGCTGTTGGAAGTGTCTTGTGAGGTACATCCCAAATGGGGCATTGTACTCTATGATGGGTCTGATGAGTGATGAGCAGAGGGGCACTATAACCTCTTTATTTCTAGATGCAAAACCTTTAGTAATTAGATGGGCCACATAGAAGGATTTCCTAACTACTTTGGCAATATGATTGTCAAAGGAGAGATTACTATCTACCTGGGTCCCCAAATCTCTTATTACCTCTTCTGTATTAAGGGGGCTGCCACCTATGTGGTAATTCGTGGGTGTTTAGTTTTTCCCAAACGGGATGACTATGCATTTTTTGATATTTAGCTTGAGGCCATGACTTTGACACCAGGTGTCTGTCTCAGTAAGGCCTTTTTGAAGGATGCCCGTGTCAGCCAGAGAGTCAATTATGGCTCCCAGTTTGCAGTCATTGGCGAACTTGGTTAGCCATAGTTCTCCTGTGTTTGCCTGTACTTCCGAGAAATATATGCCGAACAGTAGGGGTCCCAGAACCGAGCCTTGTAAAACACCACTAGTGACTGGTTTAGAGTTGGACCTGGAGCCCGCTATTCTTCCCATCTTGTGACGTAGGGGTTTATGTTCAGACTGGTGAGTTTTTCTATAATACCTGAGTGAGGAATGGTGTTGGCAACCCATCTTGTGACGTAGGGGTTTATGTTCAGGCTGGTGAGTTTTTCTATAATACCTGAGTGAGGAATGGTGTTGAACACCTTGGCAAGATCAAGGTAGGCTGTGTGAACCACCTTTCCCTCATCTATAGCCTTGGAAACTGTCTCGAAGAAGTCAACCAGGTTTAGTCGGCATGATCTGCCCTTAAAGCCAAACTGGGTCGGGTCAAGTGTTTGGAGGATCCCAATGTCTTTGTTAATGAGTTCCATGATGATGCGCTCCATAACCTTGCAGACCAGGCTAGTCAGGCTTATGGGGCGATAGTTACCAGGGTCAGTTGTGGCCCCTCCTTTGTGGAGCGGAATAACCATTGCTGTGCACCATTCTATGGGCACGTAGCCTGTGGAGAGGCTGAGGTTGAACAGTGTGTTTAGGTGGGGGGTTAGTTCGTTCTGTAGTTTGTGCAAGATGCAGCCTAGGACACCATCTGGCCCCATTGATGCTGTGTTTTTGGCTTTTGAAAGGGCTGTTTTCACCTGTGCTTCTGTGATTTCTGGGACACTACACTTTTCCGGTATTGTTGTGGGCACTTTTGAAGGTGAGAGGGAGGTGACATTTGCACTGAATCTATCTGCCAGGATGTTGGCAATATCAGTAGGTTCAGTAAATTTTGTGCTATTTTGCACTAGCTCAGAGCATATCTGCAAGTTGCCACTTAGATTCTTGACATAGCTAAAGAAGGCTTTGTGGTTATCTTTCAAATCCTTGGCTATTTTTCTTTTGAAGTTAGCCTTGGATGATTTTATGAGGGACCTTAGTTTCTTATTGATATTGATCAGGGATATCTTTCCTTCTTGGGATTTGCTTTTTTCTGAACTAGTTTCCTCCTTCTGTTGTATAACCTGTTTATGGCAGGGGTCCACCAGACTGGTTTCCTTCTCTTAGGGGAGTGAGTCTTGGTCTTGCTAGGGATGGTACAATCCATGCATCCTTGTAGGTTCTCATGGAGTGCAATTGTAAAGGATTCTGCATGTTGGGCAGTGTTATCCTTTGGCGTGGGGGCTGTGAAACTTACCACCTCTGCCTTAAGTAAGGTGAAGTTTGCTTTACAAAAGTTTTTCACTGTGGTTTCCTTGGTTGGGGGTGGTGGTGGGGTCTGGACATCCAGGGTGATTAGTTTATGGTCTAATCTAACCAGTGATGAGTTGACCTCTGGTACGGAACACCTGTCGCCCATGTTGGTGATGACCAGGTCCAATATGTTGTGGCCTCTGGTAGGGGAGTTTACCAGCTGATCCAGGGCATTTGAGTTGATAAATTCCAGGAAGCACTGAGCCTGGGAGTTTGTACTCGAGTAGTTTTCCCAGTTAATGGTAGAGTAATTGAAATCGCCCAGTATCAGCAGAAAAGCTAACAAATTCCTACCTTTTTTTCCAGTGTCTCCAGAAAGGCATCAGTTAGATGACATTCATCTGTAAATGTAACATGAAAGTCTAGTACAGCTTGAGAAAAATGCTGATAAGGATAACTCCTTAAAGGCATTCAGCTGAATGTACAGTGTCTGGTACAAGCTTCAAGGGAAACAGATAAGGACCCAGGTGCAAGAATCAACAGACTTCCTAGACTGTTACATAATTCACCTTGGAAAAGGACACCAAAGAAAATAATAACAGACTGCATGACACCAAGTGCAGGGAGCATCAAAAGACTATTTTTATACAGAAACAGTCTCAAACAGGAAAGACTCCCTAAAAGTTTAATAAACAGACTGTATGACATCAGAAAATGCCGAAGTAATGACTTTGAGAGTTCCCAAAAGACTGCTTCATAAGAATGTATATATGTAGATCTGATCTGATTTTTTATTAGATCTGAGTACTGGAGATCCCTCATGCTGTATGAAGACCAAATCTAAAAACATTAAAGCTATGAACTGTACAGTATTGTATGTGTTGTCTGTTATAGAGACAAGTTATTTCAGTAGTTCTGCACAAGAAAGTTAATAATAATAATAATAATAATAATAATAATAATAATAATATAATAATAATAATAATATACTGCTGAGAAGGTTATAGTCTACAAAGTTTATGTGCACTAACCAGACTTCGTTTATTACAAGGCACTAAAACAGCAGCTAATCAGGCTTTGGTTCCAGCATGCAAAAGCTGCTTAGACTTTTATTATTACTAGGCACTAACAGAGAGCTGCAGTTGGTAGCTTCAGTAAGACAAGACTGTCATTCATTCATTTTAAATAACTTTTCAGGTTCTTTTAATGTTTAATTAGTGTCGACTGAAATGTGATGGGGACGGGTATTTAAATGCAAGTTGCAGTACTGTTTTTGAACATCTGAGGAAGCAGTTCAGTAGAGTGTGAAAGCGCTTACATATCTTTGTGAATAAAGTTGTTTTAAAACTGGACCCCAGCCATTCATTTTGTTCTGCTCTTGGTTTTGTGTTTGGAATAAGAATGTCTTATGTTTTGAAAAATGCTTGAACACGCTTATACATGGGAAGGAGCTCACAGCTATCTCATCTTTGAGGTCCAGATGGAAAAATATACTCCACTATTCTAGCTATTTCCAGCATAACCATTTCTTCAGATGTCTTCATTTTGTAGATATACATCCTAACCTCCATGTGATAGCCTTGTATTGTGTAAGTGCTAAGAAACTAGATATACTAAAAGTATAATAGAAATTGGATATTCTGAAAAGATAAATAAAAGCTATGATTCTTTACTCCAGGTAAGAGAAACATCTGTAGCATTTGGGATACAATCAGGAGAGACATTTCAGCTTCTAGTTCTTGCAGAGATACACTTGGGCCAGCTTAATCGGGATATAAATAGTACTTTTCCTGAAAGTTATCTAGTCTGGGGGAGAGAAAGAGCATTGGCTTGAAGAAACTACAGTCTTTTCTTGTATCACATAATTGCAACATTTTGTAATGAGACTATGTATCATATTTTAAATTTATTTGCATGTGCAACCACCTGTGTTTGATTCCTTTATATTTTGCTTGAAAAAAGATAACAAAATATTAAATGTCTAGTTCTGACCTCTGATGTGTGTCATCAGTCTTTTGATACAATTATTTATTAGTTTCAGTAACTAGTTTCCTCCACACAGTCAATTATGTGAACACTTCATTTTTTGTTAATGGTTGTGAACTGCATTACGCATGGAATTGTTTGTGTCTGTGTTTGTCTACAGAATTTAAAAAAAGTGAAACTTAAAATAAAAGGTAAACAACAAACGAGAAAATCGCCGAAGTACACAGTCATCGAAAAAAACTACATTGAATGGCCATAGTTGGCCAACAACCAGGAAGTAACACAATACATAAGGTAAGTGAAGAGAAAACTTTTATATTTTCCCTTTTCTCGCACTGTAGTGAGATTTTGGCGTTGGTATATTTAGTTGGGGGGGGGGTGGGAAGCACAGCCCCTACCTTGGTTGGTTGTGTGTACAATGTTGGCTGACTATGGCCATTCAATGTAGTTTTTTTTTAGGAATGTGTACTTCGATGATTCTCCCATTCGTTGTTTTGCATTTCGCTTTTTTTTTTTTAATTCAATGGTTGAACATAGACTTGAATTGTTCAGCTACACATTGTAAGCTGAAATTTATTGATCTATAGAAGTGGAAATTTGTTTAAAGAATGAAACAAAACATAGAAGTATGACATTCATTTGACAAAGCCATATTGTTCTTAATCCAATAATGCTAAGTCCCCAGTTTAATTTGTATTAAGGAGGTAACTATTCAGTCTAATTATTTAAAATACAGATTAAATTTATTAGTCTTAAGTCTGTAGTGTACGACTTAGGCCCACTCCTATGCATGGAGACTAACAATGCCCTTTTTTAGATATCTGGAATGCTTCCACTTCAAAAATACTTGTCAAAAATTAATGTTGTGGTTCTACTACACTTTATTTAGGATCTGTTAAAATACCCCTGGAATGTCATTACATCACACTGAGCATATGCAAAAAAGTACAGCAATAATCTCTTCCTTTATAACTATCGACATTAGTAACCTGTCTATCTGGGCATATTGTATCCATCACTAATCTTATTTAAGCTTGAAATCAACTGATTTGAAGAGCTTTCTTGGGTATATGTTAAATTTATAAGAATTTAGCTCTGTTTCATTAGAAGGCTGCAATCCTGTATTCTTTCTCCGACTTTATTAACTTACCAAAAAAGGTCTCGCAGGTGTCTTTTCTGGGATTATAAGGCAACTGCATCCTAAATGCCACATTTCCATTTTATAGAGTTGACTTTCTTCTCTACAAAATAATTCCTCCACTACCACATATATCAAGCACAAGTATCTGTTTCGTCCCTTCTATAGTATTTATACACTGCTTGGGGTCCTTAGTGCACACCATGTTTGGTATTAATGAAATCTCATGGTACTTTCTGTAGAATTCTATCTGTCTGTATCTTACATCCACATACCCATCACATTTTAAGGATTTTGCCCAAGGAAAGAACTACATAGCATGATACCCATAAATTCTTCATTCTTTTCCACCCATTGAGATCATAAGCCTATTGACTTTCTAAGAATGTATATCTCTACTACTGTGTACTATCATTTACAGTTGCCTTCCTTTCCTTCCCATGAGATGTAGACCTGTTTAGCCTTTGGGAATTGCCAACTCCTTCTTTACTAGCCTCAGAGCGAAGAAACCTGATACCAGACAGAAACAGACTCACCTGAAAAGCTAACAAATTCCTACCTTTTTTTCCAAAGATTCTAACGTAAGCCATATGTTACAACATAAGAGGAACGGGCTTACTGCTCTGTGTTTAAAAGAAGACAAATGACAAAAATCACAGTGTCAATAAAAAATCTCAGACACTGTCTAGAGATTCCCCAAATTAGCAGTAATTTGAGAGTATTCTCTGTAAATGCAAAGAAAAACTGCCATGAACACAATATGGTATGATAAACTCTTTTGAGGACTTCGAGTGCATCATGGGAAAGGGTGAGCTCAATCAAAAAGACAGGACCATACAACTGCATCTGCCCCAGTAGGGCATTTGGGGTTAGAACAAATTAAACACTAGAAATGACTACTTAGAGTGCTATAGAGACATTAGTATTGCATGGGACAGTGCTATAATATATATATATATATATATATATATATATATATATATATATATATATATGTGTGTGTGTGTGTACACACACACACACACACACACACACACACACACACATACATATACATACATACATACATATAGCTGAGTAGCTATGTAGCTGAAACACTATTATGTCCTTAAGGGGTCATTTGCATGCATCCCATGGGCCTCCACTACAGGAGGTAAGGCTTAAGGTATTACAGAGTAAAGGCTTAAGCTTTACGGGGTCTTTCTTGTAGTTTTTACTAAATGCTTTGTCTATGTGACCTTTTTATACTTTGGCACACATATATATATATATATTTATATATATTTTTTTTTTTTTTTTTTTTTTTTTTGGGATGCAGTGGTCCTTTGTTCAATTTGTGGTAGAAGCAAAAAAAAAAATCTGTAATGATTTACTCACTTTCTTGAGTAGGTAGTACAAATGACCACCTCCTAGTATGGCCTACTGAGTGCCTTGATGTGCACAGAGTGCTGTAGAGACATTGGTATTGCTGTGTATCATCTTGGGCAGCTGTTTAATGTTCTCATTTTTTTAGCTTTTCAGTATCATACATATTGAAGGCGGCCACGGTGGTGCAGTGGTTAGCATTGCCGCCTCACAGCAAGAGGTTCTCCGGTTCGATCCTCGGCTGGGGTGCCTTCTGTGCGGAGTCTGCATGTCCTCCCTGTGGTCGCGTGGGTTTCCTCCGGGTGCTCCGGTTTCCTCCCACATCCCAAAGACATGCTGCAGGTGGATTGGACACTCTAAATTGGCCCTAGGTGTGCGTGTGAGTGTGCCTTCTGTGGAAGGTTGGGCGCCGGGCTGGCAACTCGACACTGTAAAACTCCACTGCCATTCAATGTGCGGACAAGGTGATCCGCTGTGGCGACCCCTAACCGGGAAAAAGCCGAAAGAAGAAGAAGAAGTATCATACATATTGAAGGTACTGTCTTACTAAGGATGAATGTACTTTGTCTCAAAAAAGAAAAACAGTTAGGACTACATTATGTTGCTTAATATCAAACAAAGGATATTTTTTAAGTATTTGTCAAACATGAGCAATGATTGCTTTTATTTTGGTTCACATGCTGGTATTTTATCCTCTTTGTATCTGTGCCATGCAGACATGCTAACATATTTTTCCTAGTTCAGTTTATAGACAAAGAGAGGATTTTTTTTTACTGTTTAAGACATTTTACAGAAGAAGTCATGACATATAATATTAACGGCTTTTTGAAAAAAAAAAGAAAAAAGAATCAGGAAAAGTATTTGCCTGAATTAATTTGAAAGTCTGTCATCCAAGTGTTGGTAACAATCCTACTCTTACCTAAATAGGCTTGCTGAAAAATGAAGGAAGGTCAAGAGTGAACATGATGTTTTCAGGTTATTGTTTATTACTGCTGTCTGCGGTAGTGTTGTGTTATCGCCTCACAGTAAGATGTTGTCCTGTTCGATTCTCAGCTAGAGCGTCTTCTGTGTGGAGAGACATGCATGAATGGGCGTGTCTTCGTTGAAGGTTGTGCGTCAGGGCTGGCAACTTGGCACGTAAAATCCACTGGCAATCATTAGCGGACCGGAGTTCCGTTGTGACGACCCCTAACCGGGAAAAGCCGAAAGACACAACAACTGCTGTACTTCTTAACTCCCTTTTCAGGTTTAATTTCTGCTTGTACAGGTCACCCAGCCTCAGTCTGCAAATTATGAATCCTGCTTCTCTCAGGAACACATCATCATTGTAGAAGGTGTGAAACTGTTCAGAGGTAAACGGGTGGGGGTCCATGTAGTTTGCCTGGAGGATTCAACTCTGCAGCCATGTCAGCTGCCTGGGAAGGTGGGTACCCCTCGGGGGGATGAAGGACTGGCCACCGGAGAGCTGACTGGTGTTAGACGTGTTTCCTCTGCAGCATTATGCATTGCATACTGCACTTTTTTTTTTTTTTTTTTTTATCTTGTCACATCTGGCAGTAAGTGTAGAGGTTACGGTTGTAAATTGTAGTTTCTGTGGTACAGGTTTTGATTTCCTCGGCCCTAGTTTACCTACTGTGTGACCTTTAGCAAGTCAGTTAAGCAGCCATTGCTCCTGGGCTGCCCCTGAAAAGAGGCCATGTCCAGTGAGCCTACATGGTTAACAAATTTTTCTCTTGCTTGAATGTTGCTTCTCATGCAGATTGCCCTGTTCAGATTTTACACTGCATGCCTTTTACAACTTTCTTTGGCCTTTGGAAGCAAACTGCTATGAGCTTAAGAGCCTTAGGAGCAAAATACATTTTTAATTAATCAAAATAATTCTGATGGGAAATTAAAATGTTCTATAATGACAAATGTATATTACTTGCATACTGTTACATTACTCGGTGCAGCTTTTATTTCTAATATCTCAATAAATGTTTATTTCTTTTTGACTCTTGGCATCAGACTATCACACCTGAGTCATTCATTCTCACAGGGCAATAAATTGTCTAGCCTATCTGTTTATTGCTAATCATTTACACAGTAACACTACAAATATCTGCTTTAACTTGAACTTGTTTCAATCAGAGTAATTTTTTTCATTACTTACTGTGTTACTCTAGTGCCACCTCCTGTTTCCTTTTCGTAATACATAGTATAAAACTGGAAAGATAATTGCACATAGTATCAATTGTTATGAACCACTTTTGTGAAGTGCAGTACACGACAGATAAAATTTGTGACATTAGCAATTTGACTTTACCATATATCTAGCTGTTTGCACAACCTCAGCTCAAAGATATATACATAAAGGTATGTAAAGCAATGCATCTGAGCTAGCATATATTATTATTGTCAGGTCAACAGACATTCCCACATATTTCTTATTTGTAAGATCAATACTTTCAGAAACCAGACACTCAAAGCATACATTTTATATTCTTATTTAAAATTAAATCCTTAGTGCATTGGTGCCTGTAGTTTACATTTAGCCTGCCGAAGACCATTTCTGTGAAACATATTTGGCTACAGCCCATAGTCTGAATAGAGAATTTGCTCACTATATTACAAATTACCCATCTGGTAGGATGCTCATACATGCAAGAGAGGTATGTGGGGCCTTGTTCTTTACATGAAAAAAACATGAATACGTTGCCTTGTCAGTCTCATTGTCTTGTCAAAAGTATTTAGAAAGCTGAGAACCTATATGATATTTGGGTAGATCCTTGGTCTATGATGCAGAAGTTCTTAGGTTACCAGCATACTTACAAGGAAATCAATCACACTTTAGCATGCGACAAAGCCTTATGACTTCTATACAGAATGAAGGGAGAACAAGCTTTTTTGACATGGAAGTTTGAATCACAAAATAAATGATTTAAATCAAAATACAAAATGTAAAAAGGTATCATGGCTACATGATGCTCATGTACAGATTTGCGGGAGGAGAAAAGGCTATGGCATGCCTTATGGGCTAGCACTGTTAGCACTGAGGCTAGTGTCTTTGTCACTTTGTCACTTTATATTATGCTTTAAAACATCTGACACTGTGGGATCTGCTGTTTTCCATAGTTTGTGGAGGCTCCATCTCATACAGCCAAAGCAGACATCACAAAATGTTTTGTCCCTTCTGTCATTTATACTCATTTGTTTTTCTTTCTAGGTTCAGGTTCATAGATTAGAACTAGGCTAACTCCCCTTGTGAGTCATTTTAAGCCTAGCCAATTATCCCTTGTGAGACTCAAACCTTGCACTTTGTGTTTATAAGGAAAACACCTTAACCATTAGGCCACCCTCCCAACCATAATTTGATATACAACAACAACAGTATGTAAGGGCAGTTCTCTGTTTCTCTGTTCTGTTTTCAGCAGCACTGCCATGGTCCTAAGGACTTAGGGAAATTGTATGTACTCCTGTCCTGTATTTGCACCTGTCTGATCTGAATGGTGCACTTGTTTGTGGTCCCTAAATAATTTAAGTCGTTGCTCTTTCAGAATGGGTGCCAAATTCGAAAAGAGTTGCACTCAGTAAGTCTGGCCTAATTCTGAAATACTTGCTCTCAGTTTTAAATGACTTACTTTGGTGTAAGACTTATCTATAAACAAGCTTACTATGGGGACCAGATTCCAAAACACCTGCTCTCAGCCTGGTCTCAGTGTAAGTGGTCACCTACACTGAGAGCAAGTCATTTAGAATGGGGGCCCAGATGTGCCTGATGTTTAAAACAACAACAAAGAAACTGACTTCACTGAGTGCGAGGGCAGTGGTCCACAAAAGAAAAATTTATATTTTCTTTTATTTATCTGTTTTGCTTGTTGTCTGCAGTACTTCTCAGCTTCTAGGGACTTGGAGGAAATGGTATATATCTCTGTACCATCCTTTATACCTCTTTGAACGCTCTTTGTGCTGATTGGTGTACTTGTTTGTGGTTCCTTAAACACTTTACATAGTTACTCCTTCTGAGCAGATTCAAGCAAAGAGTGGATGCGTCTTTGCATGAAAAACATGAAGAGGATGGTGAGGGGTCACCTTACTTTTGGCTTAAGCTTATTAATATAATGTTACTGCTGACCAGCTAATATATTCTGACTTCATACTAGAAAAAAGCAATCTATGATTTTCATCTCATTTAGTGCTGAAATTGATTTCCTAGTAGAAAAAGCAAACTGCAAATTTCATCTCATTTAGTGATGGCAATGATTTCCTACTAGAATAAGCAACCTGTGAATTTCATCTCATTCAGTTATGACTGATGACTTATAACTCTGACACCTGTACAGAAGCCAAACAGCTGGCATTTTTTTTGTAGGTAAAGGGAACTGTTTTTTTTTTTTAAATGTGAGGGAGATTGCTATGCTTTCATATGTGCTGTGATGAAAGGAGATACTGCCAGCATGGCTAGCTGGAATTTTGTAAAGAATTATATGTCATTGGTGAATATCAAAATGATTTATACAAGATGTTTGTT
Organism: Protopterus annectens; assembly: GCF_019279795.1. Classification (NCBI taxonomy): domain Eukaryota; kingdom Metazoa; phylum Chordata; order Ceratodontiformes; family Protopteridae; genus Protopterus; species Protopterus annectens. Next base: position 542,849,509 of record NC_056733.1, read on the forward strand.
TACAAATATATTAGAATTGCATGCCATGTGTATATCAAACTGCTTGTACATTCATGTGTGTTGAAAAGGTATTTGCAAAGTGATGTGTATGAAATGTAACCACAGTGTGCCTACTGGAACAGCACAGAAATGTACATGAACTACTGTAACTGTTTAAATGTATAGATTTAACAGTAGAAACTGGAATACAGGAGGTTAACCTCAGTCCAGCAAACTTTAGAAAACTTTCTGAAATTAAATTACTTTATAGGCTACACAATAAAGAGGCTACCTGTCAAGTTTTCAATGCAGCTAGAGATGCAAGATCTGTACTAGGAAGCTTTCTGTACTGTCCTTGGAGTGAACTAATTGCTAGTTTTGAAGCATGAAGGAATGCAATTGTTTTATGACTGCCAGCATCTGCCAAAAGATCTGTGCAAAAGCCCTTGTCTGTATATTTGTACAGGTAGATGCTAAATGCTGCCAGCTTTTAGCAATGGGGGTGTTGGCCTGGGAACTAGAAGTCAGATGACAAGAAATGATGTCATTCTGCAAGCTATCCCAGCAGTAACATTTTAAATATTAATTTGAGAAGTCTCTCAGTGAGACAAAGTGTTTTGCATTCTGTCTTGGACCGGACAACAACAAGAAAAACATTCACCACATCATCTGCCTTGCTCTAATGAAGTAAGTTTCTAGAGAACAGTATAATTCTCTTAAATACAGACAGGAACATAGTAAAGCTTAGTTTAGATGTTTTTCTTTATTTGTGTGAGCCTGTACTGCAATGCTATTTTAAATATTTCCTGTGATTTTGAACTCTGATGTCACTGTGAATATATATTTAGTATTGTCTTTTTATTTTATTATTTATTATTAAATATATTTAATCCATTCATTGTGGCTGATCTCTGCAGAGATATTTAAGTTTTGAGAGTACCTGCATACTTATTTGGTGACACTGTGTGGGCCACTCCTAATAGCTTTGCTCTTGGTCAAACTGCCATTTGTATTAATATTACACAGTAAGATTGGACACCCTTTGTTAAGGGCCCTAAAGTAGCTGATAAGTAGTGACTGGTAGCAGTGATAACTACCTTATAGTGTGGGCAGAAGGGGCATAGCTAGTAAATCTGTACCAGCCTTTCCCAGGTGTGTAGGTGTGTAGTATGTGTGTGTGTGTGTGTGTGTGTGTGTGTGTGTGTGTGTGTGTGTGTGTGTGTGTGTGTGTGTGTGTAAATCAAACCCCAAAGAGTGTATGTGTCAGCTACTTGGGCAGGGACATGAAGCACTGCTTGTACAGAGAGGGTGCTGGAGGTCTTGGTTTGGTCACTCAGCTGAGATCTCAACTCTACAGCTGTGCCAGTGGGGAGTTTTACTTGGGATCTGGAGAAAGAGGAAGAAACCAGCCCTGGACTGACTGTGGCCTCTGTGTGCTCTTAAGGGAACTTGCACTTGATGCAGAGAGCTTCATCTGGAAATACTGTGTGTGCACCTGTTATCCCCTCAGTGAACACCCCCCACTGTTGCCAGTGGTGAGGATTGAGGCTCCTTGATTACTGGTCCAGTGGATGATCGTCACATGTGCATTGACCCATCTTCAAAGTATGTCCTAGACTTAAGGTTTCAAAGCAGAAGGGAGTCTTCATGGCCTGGAATGTAAGGCATGCATTCTCCCCACAATAAATTATGTGAAATCAAAAAGAGGGACAACTGCCTCACAAAGTAACTCAGGTGTCCAACCTCATCATTTTTTTGGTCATGCTCACCACAGCACGAAATAAAAGCCAACAATTTATTAAACTGCAGTAACAAAATAAGTAAGCGCTTTCACGTTACTAGAACGCTTCTTCAGACTTACTTCACCATTGTGATCAAAGAAAATATTTTTCTATGAAAAGACCAAGGTCCTTTGCAACAACAGGTAAAATGACAAGGACTTCTTTGCTTCCAAAATGTGATTAGGCTGTATTTGCAAGCATTAAAAGTCAGACCATTGTTTTTTATACCAGGAATGAGTACAGTTAGCCCATGCAAGAGTGCTGACACATCTATACAGAAGATAATAATCATGCTTAGTTTGCAGGCCTTGACGAATGCCCACAGGGATTCAGAAACATTGCATCTGTGACCGCAGCCGAGCCATTGAGTGAGTTTACACAGGTTGAAAAGGTAATCTATGTAAATATGTAAATATCTCTGTGTATGTATATGTATATATGTGTATGTATATATATATATATATGTATATATATATATATATATATATATATATATATATATAAAATATATATTTATATATATATATCTATATATCTGTATCTATATATATATATATATATATATATATATATATATATATACATATATGGATTCTCTTCACAAGCTTGAAGTTTTAAAATGTCAAAATGCAAATGTTCGAGACCATAAGATTGAACTTTTGCAACTTCAAACATTTTGAATGGAGATCACTGTGCAATTTACCATTTTCTTCACTGTAGTGCGATCTCAGAGTTGATATATTTACTTAGCAGGGGGTATTGGAGGGTGCAGCCCCCCTGCAAAAAACTTAAAAATAAAAATTTGTTTTTAATTTTTTTTTAATTACAATTTCAAAGTTTCAAAACTTTGATCTTATGGTCTCGACCATTTGCAGTTTGAAGTTTTGAAACTTCGAGCTTGTGAAGTAGATCCATATACATATATATATATATATATATATATATATATATATACACACGGGTCTACTTCTATTCGCTGATGGGGGGCTGTGAATATGAATCCAACACAGGCCTGGTGTCTGTGGACTGAGCGTCATCCGTTCTACGCATAGATCTGGTGTCTGTGGACCGAGCGTCATCCATTCTACGCATATTTCGTCCCACATCCGATCCAGCCGAGGGAGCATTGGTATATGTGATATTGTTAGAAGTAATTGGAATATACCCAGAACTGACGAAAGTATAAAGGAGCTGATAGGTGATAGGCCAAGTTTTGGCTTTAGGAGAAACAAAAACTTGAAGGATATTTTGGGACAAGAAAGGGGACCCCAATTGAAACAGCTTATTACCAAAAAAGGGACTATACCCTGTGGCATGCAAGGCTTGCAGTTACATTAATACTTTTTACTCATGCTGTGTTGCTGGTCGACATCAATTTTATTAAACTTTTGAACATAGTGGTGTTCTGCAGCGATTTTTCTATTTGAACTGTGTTGCGCTCAGCAGACCTTCAGTGAAGTATCTACAACATTTTTTGTATCAGTTTCCTGTTCGTTTGTGTTGAAACCTCACACACTATGGAAGAGAATGCCTTGGAAGCCAGCGAAGGGGCTCAACAAGGAGGTTCAGTTTCGAACAAGGCAGAGAGACAAAGAATGAATTTTACAACTATTGGTAATCCTTTGTTGAGTTTTGATTTTCATGTAGCCACAAAAGAGAGATTAACTGAATCGGTTTCTGTGAACATTGACCATAATTTTGAAGAAACACTTAGAGACTTTAATTATAAAGTCAACAGACTAAAATGTCTGCAGTGGCAGCGAAATCATTTTGAGGCATTGCCTCAAATCTGGCATAGTACCCAGGGGCATGAGGGTGTTTTGTATACCCACACAAGGTGAACGTTACCCTGAATTGCTAGCCAGATGGCAGATGATAAATATCAACACTGGTTTCTCGTACATGAAACTGCTGCTAGAATTTTTTTTACCTGAAGAGGAACAGCTGACTAAGGAGGTTGAGTTGCTGCAACGGAGACTGGAAGTGGGTTTTAAGGGGGACAGATATACTCAAAGACTTGAGTTATATCATACTTGTTCTGTCAGTGATGATAAGATACAGCAGCAGGTCAAGAAACTCCAAAGAGACTATGAAGATTTTACAAGAGGTAATATTTTTGTGTGGCCCAGAGACAATCGTAGAGATACCAACCAAAGAACCACCTTAAGCAATGCTCCCTCGACTGGATCGGATGTGGGACGAAATATGCGTAGAACAGATGACGCTCAGTCCACAGACACCAAATCTATGCGTAAAACAGATGACGCTCAATCCATGGACACCAGGCCTGTGTTGGATTCATATGGGACAAGCCTCGATGCTTACTACACGGGTGCTAGATGGAGATGTACAACAAGGAGCTGATAATGTTTTGCAGTCGTTGAATACTGATGTTGTTTCTATGTCCTATGAGGTGGCTGACTCTGAGGGAGCAAGGGTTATACCTCCAGTTTCTAGCGGGAGAGATACTGAAGGTTGGCTGCTTGAACTGGGGGCCAGGCCTAAAGAAGTTGTTTGTCATGAATGTTTTTTAGTGCATTTGCCGGCTCCGGTGAAGAAGAAAGGGGAGTGGAAGCGCTCCCTCAGCGAAGGGAGAGGAGCAAAGAAAAGGAGGACACTGGATTGACTGGTAATTTGGATAATGGCATTGTTTATAATTTATCTCGTCATATACTTTCTAATGAGGAGTTATAAATAAGGGATTGACCTTTGTCCCAAGTCGAGAAAGCTCTTTTAATGAGATTGTTATGGATATTATGTTTTTTTGTAGGAATGTTATGTTAAAACAAATATATGGCAACAGCCAACCACTCCAACAAGGGTTATGACAACCTAGTAGTTTTGCGCCCCCCCCCCCCCTTTTACAGGTTCGATGCACACCTTTATTAAATGTTGCGAACAAGATTTTTTGCAGTATTTGTATGAGGACAGAAATAAGAAATTCCACAATTTAACATTGCCACAACGGGTGGCCCTGCAAGGTCTGCAGAATAACAGTGAATTGGTTATAAAACAGGCGGATAAAGGCGGGGTGGTTGTGGTTTTAGCTAGTGTGTTTTATCATGACAAGTTGAAAAGGTTGCTGTTGGACATTAATACATATGTTCCTATTTCACCTATACTTGTGGACCATGTTATTAAAAAAGTGCAGAACTGTTTGACTGAATGTTTAAAACAAGGCTTAATGGGTAGGGATCTTTTTAAGTTCTTGTGGAAAGATAAAGCTGTGATTCCCATATTTAAAGCACTTCCTAAGATACATAAGGATCTGAGGGACCCCCCCCCCCTCTCAGACCCATAGTGTCAGGAAGAGGCTGGGTTACGGAGAATATTTCCATATGGCTAGAAACAATATTGAGACCATATCTGGAAATGATAGAGGAGATCCTACAGGATACTGGCCAATTTCTGACAACATTTGATGCTTTTGATGAAGGAGAAATGAAGGGTAGATACATGATGGTGACATTGGACTTACAAAGTCTGTTTACAGTCATTAGCAATGAATATGGCATTAAGGCAGTATGTTCTATGTTCGGTGCCATGGGAGTGGACAGTAGACAATTAAAACTGGTAGCTCAAATGCTCACCTTGGTGTTGGAGCAAAACATCTTTATTTGTTTGAATGAGGTTTACAGACAAGCACAGGGGGTGGCTATGGGCACCCCCTGTGCTAATACATATGCCAATCTGGTGTTGTCACATTGGGAGAGACAGTTTGTGTTAGATAGTTGCAACACATGGAGTGATAAGATTGGTCTATACAGACATTTTGTAGATGATGTGTTTATTTTGTGGAAGGGAGAGGAGCATGAGCTGCCAGATTTTATAACATACTTGGAAAGCACAACCTCGTTCCTACATTTCACGGTCACCCATTCTAGAACAGAGGTTGATTGCTTGGACATAAGCATTAAACAGGATAGTGATGGATTCTCAACTGTTGGAAAAATACTTTGCTGAGATATGATAGTATGCATCCAAGATTCACCTTTGGTAATATAGTAAAGGGACAGCTTTGTAGGGTTTCCAGGATTTGTACGGATGAGATGATTTTTGAACAAGAAGCTGAGAGTTTGGAAGGATACTTTCAAGAAATAGGTTATAAAAAAGAGCTTGTCCAAGGGGTGATGAATGAGAGAAGGATCCATAGGCAAGGTAAGATGGGTCCCTGGTTAAATAAAGGTAATGAAAGGCGAAATAAGGGTGCCATCAGCTCCCTTGCTAATGATGAACATAATGTTAGGATCGTGTTTACATATAGCAACAATATACATGGTATATGTGATATTGTTAGAAGTAATTGGAATATACTCAGAACTGACAAAAGTATAAAGGAGCTGATAGGTGATAGGCCAAGTTTTGGCTTTAGAAGAAATAAAAACTTGAAGGATATTTTGAGACAAGAAAGGGAACCCCAAATTCAAACAGCTTATAACCAAAGAAGGGACTATACTCTGTGGATCGTGCAAGGCTTGCAGTTACATTAATAAAGCCTCAGTGTTTACACATCCTATTACAGGAAAGATATTCCATTTTAGAGCAAGAGCCATTTGCAGGGCAACAGATTTGGTATACATAGCAGAATGTCAACAATGTGTATGTTTTTACATAGGCAAGATGACTTGTATGTTTAAAGTGAGGATTTTACAACATCTATCAGCTATTAGAACTAAGAATATACATAATGCCCTTTTTAGGCATATTGATCAGAATGAGGGACATGTTTTTACATTTAGGGCTATTTGGAACATGAGAAAAAGTTCTGGGGGGGGGGGCAATATAAAAGATTTTACAAAACTTGAGGAAACCAGATGGATAATTGAACTTATGGCTCATAGGCATCCTCGTCTTAATGAGCTAGTTCCAATGAAACCTTCCTTGAAAAATAGGCGGGTACATTACTGAGGAGTGATTGGCTGTAGCCGTACTTAAATATGTTATCCAATACAATAGCAGGTTATCTGAAGAAGGGCTTGAACTCGAAAGCACTTAGAAGTGGACAATTTTAACTTGTGTTTTACTCATTCTGTGTTGTTGGTCGACATCAGTTTTATTAAACTTTTGAACATGGTGGTGTTCTGCAGGGATATTTTCTATTTGGACTGTGTTTTGCGCTCAGCAGACCTTTGGTGAGATTTTTTGTATAAATTTAGGAAAGAAAACAGGCAGATTAACAGACTGATTGATGTTAGATTCTGACACCACCTTAGGAAGGAAGGAAGGAAGGAGTGATTTGTAATGTTACTCTATCTCAAAGAAAAATCAAGTAAGGAGGTTTAGAAGACAAAGCTTGAATTTCTGAAATCCTTCTAGCAGAGGTGATAACCACCAGAAAGACAGACTTCCAAGTCAGAAACTTAAGATCACATTTTGCTGCTGGTTCAAATGGGGAATGAATCAAAGGCCTGCAGTACCACATTTAAGTTCCATGGAGGGGTTGGATCTTTATAAGGTGGTCTCAAAAGAAGGGTAGCTCTCAAGAAGGCCTTACAAAGTTTAGATGAAGCCAGAGTGGAGTTCTCAAATCCAGTATAAAAGTTAGAGATGGCTACTAATTGAATAATGGTTGAGGAGCTAGCTCCTTCATGGAAAATTGTAGCCAAAAACTCAAGGACATTTTGTACAGGGGATGAAAAAGAATCAATATGTTCTGAAGTGCCCAAAAGACAAACCTTTTCCATTTACTTCTGTAAAGTTTTCTTGTAGAAGGTTTATTGGAAGATAAAAGTATATGACAGGCTGGAGAAGACAGCACAGGTTGTCTGGCTATTAAAGGAAGTGGAGAAACCATGCTGTGAGCTTTAGGTTTGCAATATTCAGATGAATCATGCCTGTTGGGTGAGACAGAAGGTCCAGAATCCAAGGTGGGTAAATTAGATGAGGCCAAAAAAAGGGGAACCAAATTTGTTGAAGTCAGGAAAGTGCAATGAGAATGACTTTGCTCTTCAACTGAAAGTTTTCTGCAGAAATTTGGGGATCAAGGGAGTTGGGGGGATATGCACAGAGGAGACCGGGAGGGGGCCAATTGTATAGCAGACCATCTCTTGGTGATTTTCCTAGTGGGGAGATTAGAGCATAGAAGCTACTGCATCTATTGTTTAGTGGAGATGCAAATAGGTCACAGCCAGGTTGGCCCATCAGCGAAAAATCATTTCTGTCACTTCCATGTTGAGAGACCATTTGTGAGGTAGTAGAATGGACCTGCTCGACTTGTCTGCTATCACACTGGACTTCCCCGGATTGAGCATTGCTATCAGAAAACGGTTGGATGAGATCATCCATTGCCACACTCTTGGAAATTTATGACATAATGGGTAAGAACTGGTTCCTCCTTGTTTGTTGATCTACCAGACCATTGACATATTGTCTGCCTGAATCACAATTGTCCTAAAGGGGAGAGAGTCTTGGAAGGTCTGCAATTCTAAGAGCACTACTCTCATTTCCAAGACATTGATATGTATAATGGCCTCTTTGGGGGACCAAGTGCATTGAACAGTTTTCCCCAGGAAGTGCCCCCCCACCACCAAATCTAGGATGTATTGGTGGTCACTATGGCCTTGGGCTGAAGGAGAATGAAAGGACAGCCTTGTAGAACCTGATCTGATCAAATACACCACCAATGGTATCTCTTGCATGCCTGAGTATTTCTTATTTGGGTTGACGTGTTGGTAAAGAATAGACCATTATGTTGCTAAAATACATTGAAGACTACTCATGTAAAATCTTGCTAGAGGAACTAGGACTATAGCCACCAACACTGATCCCAAGACTTGTAGAATCAATTGGGTTGAAATTGTGGTACTGTGAATTACTTTTCCAACCTGGAATCTGATTGTTTGTACTCTTGAGGGAGGAAGAGAAGATGTCACTGATATGGAGTTGAAAATCACTCTTATGAATTCCAATGTTTGAGATGGTTCTAACTGAGATTTGTTGTAATTTATGGTTATTCCCAGATGGGAGCAAATCTGGAGTACCTCATTTCATGCTCTTATTAGTACATGTCTAGTCAGGGTGGTAATGAGCCAGTCATCCAGGTATGGAAACCCTCAGAATCCCTGCAGTCTGAAGTGAGTTGCTACCACAGCCATGCATTTGGTGAATACCCTCGGGCCTGTGGTGAGGCCAAAGGGCAATGCTCTGAACTGGTAATGACTGGCTCCCAGCTAGAAGAGTAGATACCTTCTGGATTATCTGTTCATTTTTATGTGATAGTATGCATCCTGAAGGTCTTTCGAGCACAAGAAGGGCAGAATGGACTGAACCATGACCATTGGAAACTTTGTATGCCAAAATGATTCGTTCAAGTTGCTGAGATCCAAAATTGGTTTCCAGTCCCCAGTTTTCTTTGGCACTTAAAAGAATCTTGAGTAAGTTCCAGATTCTATCTGGTCCAGTGGGACCTATTGGATGACTGTTTTTTTCTAGCAGCTTTTGTATTTCTAGTGCTGCTGCTTTCCTCTGACTGGGTGGAACATTGGGAAAATTGCATATAGATGGAGGTGGAAGGGAAAGGGAATTATATAACCACTGGAAATAATCTTTTGCACCCATGCATCTTTTGTGATGTCTAGCCAGGCTGTCTGGTGCAGGGACATACGGCCTCTGATTGCCTCCATATGGGACAACTGGGCCTCTTTTCAGGAGCGCTGTTAGGGTCTGTCAGAGAAAGAATCTCTAGACTCTTGGTTCTGCAGACCTCCTCTGCCTCATGGGCATCATCTTCAATTTGAGTTCACCCCTCTGCCTCAGGGGGAACTATCTCCACATGGATCTTGGAAAGGACCCTGGGACTTCTTGAACCACATTTTTCATCATCCTTGTTGGTTCTTGGAGAAAGTCCTTTGAGGGTTGAAAAACATACTCCAGCTGCAGAGAGTCTTTCCATCTTGCTCACACCTATGGAGTGTGTCCTTTATCTTAGGGCAAGCAACATACTGCTGTCAATGGGTAAATTGACAAACAAGGACTTGAAAGGTTCAGCAAAATCACACAAGTGTATCCAGGCATGCCTCCAGATGGAAATGCCTGAACTCAACTCCCTTGAGGCACCTTCAGCAGCATGTGAGATAAGCCTCATGGATGACTTAGAAATAGGTTGCAGGGTTGCCAACTGTGACCACAGTAGTCTGAGTCTCAGCAGTAGTCATCTCAGAAAGGGATTTTGATAGTCCTTTTATCAAGTCCCTTTGTAGTCTCGTAAAGTGTGCCAGGCAGTTCAGCTGCCTGAGGGCAAAAGTCACTGAAGCATACACACACTTCCCAAATCTGTCCAGCACCCTAGACAGCTTGTTAGGGAAATGGAGAGAGGAACTCTGCTCAGCAAGTTCCTTCATGGTGGCCACCACCCTGACCATTTCATCTATGGACACTCCCTTACTCCAAAACTCCCTTCCTAAAGGTGGTGCCAGAATCTGATCCGGTCTTTTGGGGACTGGCTCAACTGTGTCAAGCTCCTTCCCTGCCCACCTAGAGATCAAGTCAATGAGCTCATTGGTGGGTGGAGTTAGCCAGGAGGTAGGCGGGCCAGCCCCAAAAGCCTCCAGGAATACCAATTCCTCTGGAGAAGGGATATCAGTAGACCAACCGGGTTCCTATTACGTGATGAAAGACGCATACTGTCAAATGCGTCTTGATTGACCGTAAAAGAATGAAAAGGCAAAATAGCGAAGCGGCTTTTAAGCAAATTCTTTCCTTGGGAAAGAATTTGCGTGGCCGCTTCCGTTACTTTGCCATTTTCGGCACTGTAGTGCGATCTTGGAGTTGGTATATTTAAGTAGGGGGGTGTGGGGGCAAAGCCTCCCACTTTATGTACTGTTTTAAAGTTTGTTTGGTTTTTTTTGTTTGTTTTTTTGAACAGTATATATTTTTTCCCTTGAAAAAAATTGCTGTTCTGGGGTTTCGACATTGTAAGCATTTGCTTACATGGGGTCGATTAATCATCGTTTGCTTATTTAAACATTTCATGATGTAAAATAGATCTGACCAACCATCCCTCTGCTTAAGGATCTCAAGAATGTCTTCGAAAGAGACGTCTTCAGGGGGTGATCTTGGGGACCCTTTTCCTTCATTGAAATCAGTATCTTCTCTGATCGACTCCTGAGGGGAGTCTAAGTGCCTCCTCTTGAACTTCCTCTTTCTATGGACTTCTTCAGTGGGGTGTTCTGGAGAAGTGTCTGAAGAGATTGCAGTACCCTGCTGGGTAACCTGGAGACTGTGGGCTGGCTGTCTCTGTGGTGTAGAAGGATGGGGCTTCAAGGCACAAAAACGCATGGGATCCAAAGAGAAGATCCCAGGGGGTAAGAACTGTCCATCCTGAGGAAGCAGAGAACACTCTGTCCACCAACTCAAAAGCACAGCACTCCAGGGAGAAGGAAGCCAATTGAGCCAAGAAGCCACACTTCCACTCCATCAGCACCGCATGCTCTGAAGGCAGTCCACCCAAGGAGGGAGGCCGGAGCCGAGCTGTCCAGTGCTGAGGCTCTGAGGGAAAGATATGCCTCTGAAAACTTCAAAGTCAATTCTAAAGCCTCGGATCCAACAGGAAAGCTTTGGCTCTGACAGTTGTCCAGCTCTGAAACCATCAGAGCCAGTGCACTCAGAGACAGTCTTGGAGCTGAAGATACTGACATATTCAAATCCAGTTCTGATGGTCCTGGGTGACTCTGATCCAAGGGCTCTGAAAAGATAGGTTGGATTGGAGTAGATGTCGAAATTGGTGGATTTGTACAAACTAGGGCTTCCTGACCCAAAGGGGTAGGAACTGGGAGAACACCCATCTGAATCTGTACCAAGAGGAATTTCCTCATCATCCTGCCCATATCAACCTCAGTCAGACTTCTGGAAGAACAGGAGGAAGCTAGCGATGGTGACCTAGAGTGGTGGTGGGTTTCAAGAAATGGTGACAATACTCTGGAGAGTATTGGGCCAATAGCTGGTGACTATTTGGTCGTAGTAAAGGCTTCATATAAGAAGAGCTAGGTTCTGAGGAGGCTTTTGTCAGCTCTGACTGCAGCTAAGCAGGAGCTGTCTTTGGATCCAACTTATGTTTCTTCCTTGATGGTTCTGTGGAAGGATCCAATGAGTTAGTCAATAATCCTGAAGGCCTTGAAGGTTTAGATGAGTGCTCCTTTGATTTGGATTTGGGGGTTAAGTACCAGCAATACCCTCTGTAAAGGATGTTGGTAGCAATCCTTTTAACATTAATTTATTTTTCCTGTCAGCTATGACTCGCGTATTGAAGGACTTGCAAATTAAACAGTCAACCTGAGGATTATCTGCTCCCAAACAATATAGACACAAGTCACGTGCATCAGCTAGAGACAACCTGTGCCCACATTTTTGTACTTCTTAAACCCAGAAGGACCACTTTTCAGACATAAGGGATTACCAGTGATGACAAGAAGATTTACACTAAAAAGTGTAAGAGGGAAAAGGAGAAAGAAGAAAATGCCAACTATGGTTAAAAGATTACACCCAAAGAGTGCATAAGGGAGGATTGATAATAGAAAAAAATAAAATATTATAGAAAAAAGATAAAAGTAGATATAAACTGATCTCTTCACCAAAGTTGCTCAAGAGCTCAAGGTGACCATGTCCAAACATGAAAGCAACAAATGAGATCTAGGGTATGTTAAAGGTTAGTACATTATGTGTAAGGGAGGAGCTTGAGAGACCTTTGGTGGCTGTGAACTAAAATAATGGCTAAGTTAGATCCAAGCCAAACTGTTGAGGAATGAATGAAAATTGATAACATCAGATCACATATTTCAGGTGAATGTTAGAACAACGTTGACTAAAAACTGAAGCTTGTAAAACAATGTACAACAACCAGGGGATTAAAAGCCTCACCCCAGTGTACTGACAATGTACACATCACTGCATGAGTACAGTGAGCCATTGAAACAGAATAAAGACAATCACTTAACTGTCTTGCACACTTAGCTGTTGATGCACATTGGAGTTTAGCTCATTTTTTTGTATGATCAATGACAAAATTATAGCGGGTTCCAAGGATTTTTCTTCATTTTTACAATAGGACAGGGACAGATATTTATTGTTAGTTGTACATGTGCATTGATGTTCCTGTCTGCCAAATGTTGCTCAATGGAAGACCACAGAAAGATGATATAGAATATGGATGATAACATGAATCAAGCAGAAAGTAGAACACAAGGTGAGCAAATAAGGAATGGCAGGATGGAGGAGGGGATGAAGCATATATCACAACTTCTTAACTCAGCAATGCTAGATGAATCCATTCTTACGTTTTGTTAGAAAGTGCCAAACTCACTGACAGAATTTACACAATTGATGACAGAAATACTCATGAATACATTTGAACCCATGCCTTTGTCATTGGTATTCTTTAGACTAGCACCTTAGCAAATGAAGTCCCAGAAAAAACTTTCAGTTAAGGTGTCATAAAACACATATTTCAAAGGAATGTTAGAACAGTGCTGCCAGATGTAAAACTGAAGACTGTAGGGGAATGGCATATGGTTGCACGAAGGAAACAGAATGTTGTAAAACAACATACTACTCTGTGGGGATCAAAATGTTGTATACAGAGCTTGTTGCATTCAGTCTCTCCAGTACATTTCCGCACACAAGCTTTACAGTTTAATTTTACATGGTTTTCTCTTTAAGAAAGCATCCACAACAAGATCATCAAACTCCAACTGTTTGACCAAAGCCGATTCCACTGCTAACAGAGACAAAGCAAATAACCACTCTTGGCCCATTGATGTTCTGCTTTCACTTTTTATCCTTTTTAAACAGGAGTAGGACCTCTCACCACTGGCACTGGCAACAAGCAGACACAGAAATATGTATGTGTGTCTGCATGTAGTATGTATATGTATTTACATACGTGTGTGTGTGTGTGTGTGTGTGTGTGTGTGTGTGTGTGTGTGTGTGTGTGTATGTGTGCATATATACCAGCCCACTGTAATACCCATATTAACTTTCAGTTTTGTTTTCTATAATCAGAAGCAGTCACCTCATTCATAGCTCAACACATCGGCGATAAATCCAGAAATAATTATGGAGCAGTCCAGACAATCAGAGACACTTAAAATATTACTATTAACTTGAAACACTGAGAGAATACTAAAAGTGAATCAATATAAATTTTCTGAAGTAAAATACGTCTATAACTGTAATTGTGTCATGTCATTATTTAGTATTATTCACCACCTATTCCCCAAATGTCATCAGCCAGTCACCACAAATAATTAGGGACAATCAGGGACACTAAAAATATTAGTACTATTAACTTGAGACACAATAAGAAAAGTGAATTCATATACATTTTTTGGAGTCTATAACTAATTATTGCCATTATCTAAATGTAACTTAATTCACCATCTTTTAAAAAAATAAAAACAAAAATAAACACACTTAAGGAGGGATTAAGAGGGACAGCCCTTATCCTGACTGGTATAATGTGGCAGAATTTGGAAGGAGTACAAAAAAGATTCTTATTGTCCTTCTGTATATTAATTGACTACTATATACCTCTCAACCTCTTAGCACAAAATGTCTTGACAAAGTCTAAAATAATGGGGAGAGGGTAAAGGCCAAAAATAAAGACAAATTGCTCTCTTATAACAGGAATTGCATTGTTAGCATGCATTTTCTGAAGGATATGGAACATCTGTACAGCCTTATTCTTTATTAGTATTATATCCTCAGTGATTTGCCAGATACGAGGAGCACAGACTTAAAATATGGGTCAAAATCTGAACACTCTGTCCAAACTTAACAGCTAAGAGAGGTTGCACAAGTAAAAAAAACTAGGATGTTATTTCCCCCAAGTCTGGTAAGCGTAAAGAATTAATCACATGACTTACTACCACACAAATATTGGTAAAAAAATGTGCTTTTACTCTACACCATAGCTCTCAACCAATCAGGGACAAATTTCAAAAGAATCACTGACAGATACAGAAATAGTCAAAGACAATCAGTGACAATCATGGACACTTAAAACATTAGAATCATTAACTTGAGACATTGACAGAATAAGAGAATGTGAATTAACATACACTTGTCTGTAGTAAAAGAAGGCTATAACTCAAATTATTGTAATTATTTATTAAGGGTAATTCACCACCTTTTTTCTAAGGGCCATCTGTCTAAGGATGGATCATGACAGACATAAAATTTGGATCAAAATCATGAACATCTGAGGAGAGGTGTGCTCTCATACCTCTCACTCTCTTAGTGCAAGAAATCTGTACAATATCTAAAATAATGGCAGGACAAAGGGCCAAAAAATGGAGACAGACTTTAAATATTGCTCTTATTAAAGTATAAAATTGCTAAAATAACAGGATTAGTGTTAGTACATTTTTTTCCTAAAGGATCTGAAGTCTAAAACTCAATTGTATAGTATCAACTCTCTTATAGCCCTTTACTCACTCGACATTAACCATTCACCAGACACACACACACACACACACACACACACACACACACACACATACAGACACACACACACACAAACACATACAGACACACACACACACACACACACACACACACACACACACACACACACACACACACACACACACACACACACGACAACAAACCAGCCAATTCACTACTCGAACTGTTAGAAACATCACTGTTCCAAAAAGGCATGTCATTATGATCCACAGTCCTCTCTTTATAAAACCATAAATCACAAATAAAATTAAATGGATGTGATCTGTAACAATGCAGGCAGAGAAGGTAAACAATGCCTCACAAAGAGAATTGATGGGACTGAGGCTTGTCTTCTAGTCATGTGCTAGAGCAACTCTCTTTTCATTATGTAGGAGGGCCAGTTTGAAGGAGTTTGGCGACTGTAAAGTGGTGACCGGGGAAAGTGTAGTTAGTCAGCATAGGATTGTGGTTTGTAGGATGATGGTGGTGATCAAGAAGAGGAGGAGGAGTGTGACGGCAGCACCAAGGATCAAATGGTGGAAATTGAAAATGGGTAATTGTGAGGTGGAGTTCAGGGATGAGTTAAGACAGGCACTGGGTGGCAGTGAAGAGTTACCAAATAGCTGGGTAACTACAGCAGAGCTAGTAAGGGTGATGGCTAGAAAGGTGCTTGGTATGACATCTTGACAGAGGAAGGATGACAAGGAGACATGATGGTGGAATGAGGAAGTACAGGAGAGTATACAGAGAAAGAGGTTGGCAAAGAAGTGGAATTGTCAGAGAGATGAAGAAAGTAGACAGGAGTATAAGGACATGAGGTGCATGGCAAAGACAGAGGTGGTGAAGGCTAAGGATAAGGCATATGAAGAGTTGCATGAAAGGTTGGACACTAAAGAGGGAGAAAAGGACCTGTACCAATTGGCTAGACAGAGGGACCGAGCTAGGAAAGATGTGCAGCAGGTAAAGGTAATAAAGGATAATGAGGGAAACATACTCACAAGCGAGGAGAGTGTGTTGAGGAGATGAAAAGAGTACTTTGAGGGGTTGATGAATAAAGAGAATGAGAGGGAGAGAAGGTTGGAAGATGTGAGAATAGTGAATCATGAAGTACAATGGATTAGCAAGGAGAAAGTAAGGATAGCTATGAAGAGAATGAAGAATGGAAAGGCTGTTGGTCCAGATGACATGACAAGCATGGAGGTGTTTAGGTGAAATGGCAGTGGAGTTTTTAACCAGATTGTTTAATGAAATCTTAGAAAGTGAGAGGATGCCTGAGGAATGGAGAAAAAGTGTTTTGGTACCGATTTTTAAGAATAAGGGTGATGTGCAGAGCTGTAGTAAGTACAGAGGGATTAAATTGATCAGTCACAGTATGAAGTTATGGGAAAGAGTAGTGGAAGCTAGGTTAAGAAAGGATGTGATGATTAGTGATCAGCAGTATGGTATCATGCTGGGAAAGAGCACTACAGATGTGATGTTTGCTCTGAGAGTGTTGATGGAGAAGTACAGAGAAGGTCAGAAGGAGATGCATTGTGTTTTTGTAGATTTAGAGAAAGCATATGACAGGGTGCCTAGAGAGGAGTTGTGGTATTGTATGAAGAAGTCAAGAGTGTCAGAGAAGTATGCAAGAGTGGTACAGGATATGTACAAGGGTCGTGTGACAACGGTGAGGTCTGCGGTGAGAGTGACGGATGCATTTAAGGTGGAGGTGGGGTTACATCAAAGATCAGCTCTGAGCCCTTTCTTATTTGCAATGGTGATGGACAGGTTGACAGACGAGATCAGACAGAAGTCCCTGTGGACTATGATGTTTGCAGATGACATTGTGATCTGTAGTGAGAGTAGGGAACAGGTGGAGGAGACCCTGGAGAGATGGAGATATGCTCTAGAGAGAAGAGGAATGAAAGTCACCAGGACTAAGACAGAATATATGTGTGTGAATGAGAGGGAGGATAGAGGAATGGTGAGGATGCAAGGAGTAGAGGTGGCAAAGGTGGATGAGTTTAAATACTTGGAATCAGTAGTTCAGAGTAACGGTGAGTGTGGAAGAGAGGTGAAGAAGAGAGCACAGGTAGGATGGAGTGGGTGGAGAATAGTGTCAGGAGTGATTTCTGACAGACGAGTACCTGTAAGAGTGAAAGGGAAGGTCTACAAGAGGGTAGTGAGACCAGCTATGTTATATGGGTTGGAGACAGTGACATTGACAAAAAGGCAGGAGTCTGAGCTGGATGTGGCAGAGTTAAAGATGCTAAGATTCACACTGGGTGTGAAGAGGATGGACAGGATTAGGAATAAGTATATTAGAGGGTCAGCCCAGGTTGGACGGTTTTGAGACAAAGCCAGAGAGGCACAATTACGTTGGTTTGGACATGTGCTGAGGAGGGATGCTGAGTATATTGGGAAAAAGATGCTAAGGATGAAGCTACCAGGTAACAGGAAAAGAGGAAGGCCTAAGATAAGGTTTATGGATGTGGGGAGAGAGGACATGCAGGTGGTTGGTGTGACAGAGCAAGATGCAGAGGACAGGAAGAAATGGAAACAGACGATCCGCTGTTGTGACCCCTAACGGGAACAGCCGAAAGAAGATGATGATGATGACTTAGAAAATCTGTAATTTAAATGCAGAAGAATAAAGAACTTATACTAATTGAAACATTTTGTTCAGAATACCTCTGGTGTCCGGCACTCAAGTGGACCCTCAGTCTCAGTAAAAAATAATATCCACTATACCATGAAATGTGACAACTTCATATGTCAACAACTCACACACCTGTGGAATAAACTCCTACTCTTAGTTAAATTCAGCCTATCAATCCATACCTTCATGAAGGAAATGGATGACTATTTAAAGTTCCAACCAGAACTGGATCTTGGCAAACAATGCTAATCCACTCATCTTTGTCCATTGCTGTGTTCTGGTAATCATGTGTAGCTAATTTCTGACAGATATGTAAACATTATCACATATTTGAATGCTGTCAAAGTGTCCCTAAAAGTACAAATTAGTTTTACACAAACTAAGATTTTCTTATAGACTGAAGCTCTAAATTCCATTGTCAGCTGTGTAAACAATGCAAACATTGTTGCAGTCATCTTTCTGCTGTAAAATATAATACCCAAGCTCATGTGCATGACTAATGTAAAGTGATTTGTATTGTGTTAGACAATACAGGCGGGCAGCACGTACACTTTTGTAATAACCTGAAATAAAGATTGGAACAATTTTAGTAAGACATATTGAGGAAAATTCATAACAAGCAACCAGGAAAACTGGTACATATAAGGTTTTGTTTAATGACTTATTAAATTAAGAATGTAGTTCGTTGTCAGTGCCCTACTTGTATTTTTTTTTCGGGCTGCATATTAAGATAGGTTAAGAAAAATGTATTTGCACAGGCATACAATACATTTAAGACATATGCTTCTTTAGATTAACAATTACATATAATTTCTGTTCAAAAAGCAGATTGTCAGAAATGCATCACTGGTGTTAGGTAAGAGTGTGTGCAGTGCAGTATCACATTAAACCTACTTGGCAATCACATACCTGCCCTAAATATGCTACACCTCCTCTAATGTCACATTCCTTCTTCCCAATGTTTGTATTCACGTATGAAGGTACAGTAAACATTATATAATTATTATCTTTATAAAATGCATCTTAGCACGAGCCATTTGTTTCTTCCTTGCCAGTAAGTTACTTTGACAATTGTTAGATGCATGTTGAATAGTACCAGCCACCACATCACATCTAGTTTCATCTCAAGTAACTGCAATATTAGAGATACATGCTGAGATCTTTGGAAAAATATTTAGAAACCTTGTAGATTTTTTGCTTACTCCAGTTGGCCTGTTTCCATAACAACAAAAAAGTTAATCCCAATTCACACTACAAGAAAGAAGCTAGAAGATACCCTATACTCATAGTACAAATATGCTAGTGTAAAAAATAATCAAATCATGCTCTAAATGACATAAAAACAGCAATTACTTTTAATAACTGTTTTCAGTTCACTGAAAGTTGTCAATACATGAAATCAGTTCATTTGTAGTTGACCTACTTGTAGGTCGGAAATTAAGTGTTTAACTACTATCAGGCAGAAAGAGAAACAGAAAACATGATTATTTGGCTACTGCAATATTATTATCTTCTCAGACATTACAGGTTACTGGACCTGGCATAAAATAACAGGATAAATAACTTCATTCATTTCAAAGGAAGCAGTTGTTCCACAGCTTTGCACAATGGTAAAGCTAAAAGCTTATTCGTTATGAATGACTATTAACCAGGAAGCACTTTTTAACAGGTTTGCCTTTGGTCAGGAGAGATTACCATAAAATAATAAAACATAATGTTATGTACCGAGCCAGTAAATTTCCATAAAAGAATAAAACGCAGGATGGATGCTGCACTGAACTTTTTTTTTTTCTTTTTCCTTTAACAGGAGGAACTCTCTCAGTCTCACGTCATGATGACCAGCCAATTAGCAGCAGAACAGCAGTAAAACAAAAAAAAAGCTCAGTAATGGTTTAACAGACAATGTTAAATCTGCTAGTCTGTACCTGAGACCTGCCGCTGAATCCTGAACCGACTGGACTATTAGGTCTGTCAGGCTGGGGGGAGGCAGAATAATGTACCTCCTTAGAAAAAGAAAACATCAAGTAAAAATGAGCCCCCCACACACTCTAAGAGAGTGGAAGAAGCCAAGCACATTGCATGCAACATTTCGAATCATCAGATTGTAATCCGAATTCTAAAAAAAATAAATAAAACATTGCATTATATATAGTTTGTAAATCTTCCCATTTCTGGGCACCTAGCCTTCATGGAGCCCTAGGTGACTGCCTAAGTCGTCTACTGCTGGATCCGGCTCTGCACCCACTGACCCTGGCCTTCTAGCATGTTAGCACCCCCTCCCAAATAGTTTCTCACAATATGTGCAAATCCACTTTTTGTTTTTCTGCATCTCAGGACCCACACTCACAGACTTCCCAGTGAAAGCCATGGACTCCTGTCCTCCCTTCCATTCCTGTGCAAATGATGATAACTGTACCCTGTCTGTACATCGTTACTTGGGTTACCTACATCTGATGCTCAGTGTGGCCAGCCTATGCATGGGTAATCGCAGTTTTTACTGTTGTGTATCTGCATAGCTCTTGTATAGTTATGTTGTAAAGCTATATTCAGTGTGTTGCTTCTTTGCTACTGCTGTGCCATAATGTGCCCACCTTTGTCTGGCATGGTCATCCCCTGCTGCTGCTGGCTCCTCCTCTGATTCCTCCCCTGCTTCAGCTGCAGCTACCTGTACTGCTGGGAACCATGGTCTCTTCAAGAGGCCATCTTACTGTAAAGGTTCCTATGTATCATATTATGTAACACTGCATAGAGTCAGCATTTTTGCACATGTAGCAGGGTCATACTTCAAGTAACACCAGATGTATACAGACAGGAAAAGCATAAATTCAGTAGCCTGAGCACATGCTGTACAATATTTCTGGCTTACAATAATACAGAGTTATACCTCTAATCAGTTTGATTGTGTGGATTTCTGATGGGTGTCATAAACCAGAGTTCTAGGGCATATCCACTATTATCCACAAGATGGCCGTGTGGGAATCCACCTCTTGCAAGCTGTTGATAAAGGTCAAAGATGTGCCATATGTATGAGTCATGAAAATTACACATTGTAGATGATACCCTGTGCATTACAGACCACCTGGTAGTTGATGGAACAATATCCTTTGCAGTTCACATGCCTCCTTCCCCGTTCACTAAGTGGGATCTTTATTTCAATATCGATATAATCCGTGTCCCCTAAAACCTCAGGGAGAAGGACTATGACATAAAACTCCTGCGTGGTGTTTGCTTTCTCCTCTGGGTATGAGAAAACCACATATGTTCCCCTATATGATGAAACATGGCATTAAGGAACTGATGGATTATTCTCAAGGCAGTCCTCAGCAGATCACTGAAGGTCTCTATATCTAATGTATGTAAAGGCACACATACCTTACCATCCACTGGGATAGATACTCCACAACTCTCACTGGGCTGTAGACAGGGCTGACACATACCCACAATTTCCTTCATGGTGCATTTGTCCACAAGGAATCAGTCCATTTTGATGTTGCCATGTAAAGTATGAAATGTTACACATGGACAGATGGCTCAGAGCCTCCAGGGGCAATGTAGGGCACTTTCACCAACAGCCGCTATGAGATCCTCTTGCAGATACACATTTACAATAACTGTAGCAACCCCTAGCATTGTAGATCACTTTACTCTGCCTGACAATGAGCATATGCTCATGTACAAATCTAAAACTGGCACAGTGTCACTGAGCGGCATTTAAACATTTCTGAATCACTCCATAATTTTATTTCATTAGCATATGAATCAACTCATTATATAGTCGTTAGCAAATAACAAGGCCAACTATGTTATTTCAGTTGGCCATATCGTATTACTCTATTTTCTAAATCGCAACCACCTTACATGTGGCTATTCATCACGCAAATTCACTTACCATGATGTGACAAAGTTTTATGAATCTGGCCCACTGAGATGTAAAGGTTATTGGTTTTAATCTTGGCATCCAGGAAAGTAGTGACCTCTGTTGAACCCTCATTTTAGCTTCTATGGTTCATAGGTTCATAGGTAGGTACTAGGCTATCGGCCCAAGGGCCTACGTAAGCCTAGCCAGCAAGGTTCCATAGCTTACGCCACCCAAGAAAGTTATTTTCCTGTGTCACTGACCAGCAGAGACACAGAAGTGATCCCCGGGGTGTACCTTTATTGTTTTGTTTCTTCCAGACAATTGGCTATCCAGTGGAGTGCATAAACATTAAATCTAACTATCTGAGTTATTTATGGTCATAAGTGTGTAGGATGGTGCTGAACAATTTGGAAAAAGTGACAAAGGAAGTATGCACTGACAATCCCATATCTAAGGCAACATTGACTTCACTGAGAAAGGTGACATGGTTAAGTAGGATGAACTACCATTGGAAAACCCAGAGAGATGCATATATAGGAGAATTAAATTACTTAATATTCTTCTGAATTAGTTCCATGAGTATCCTCTCCTTAAGTTTGCAGATGATACTTGTAAGGCAGATGGGTCTGTAGTTTCCTTGATCAACTGTGGATCCACCCATATGGACTACTATTGCCTGCTGCCACATTTTATGACAGAAACCAGTGCTGAAACATATATGAACCAAACAGCCAAAGGTGTTAGTTTCTATTTTTGGTGTGATTAAGCCATTCACTGAGTATGATGTTTAGTTTTTGTCTATTTAATAGCTGTAATAAACATACTAGGATCTATTCAGAAATATTTTACAACAAAATATATTGTTTGTCTTATTACTCATATACTGAAGGCCTTCAGAAATTGCCATATACAGTTAGATATAGAATATTAAGTGGAGACACTTTCACATTCTGTGCCTCTGTTGTCTGTTGACCATAGGCCTCTTCCAGCCAGCTGACTCATTTGTTACCTATTACTGGGGAAGAGAATGACAGGATACCATTTAGACAGACAGTAGTGATGGTTCAGTGGTTTTCTACTTAGTCCTACTACCCTGTGGATGTCCAGTTTACATAGCCAAAGAGGGATATGCAATGAGCTGCCCTCTCTAGTCATTCATCACTTCTGCAAGGGATGTTACCAGCAAGCAGCACCACCCCTTCAGCCAAGCATAGGAATTGATTTCCCTTGCCTCCACCAGAGAAGACACATTTCCTTGTGTGCTCCCCAAGTCCCTGCCACCTTCCACATCTCCTAAGATAGGTAAGTGGGCCACAACCCTTCACTCCTCTCCTTCCCTGCCTGGCAACTCCTGTGCTAGGACAGCTAATTGAAGTCTGGTCACCTGGATCAGAGTAAGCACTCCATCCATCTATGCCATGCAGCCAGACAAGGGGCTATTAAGTTTTGATGTCAATGACCTTTCACAGTGTTGCCTCTACCATGACACGGAGGGATAAAGCCACAAGTATGGACCAGGCAATATAGGTTCAAATAGTGGCTGAGGCAACTGAGGCACTAGTAGAAAGGGATGGATGTATGCATCTGAGGGGGAAGACATTCATCAAAGATGCTCCATAAAGAAGGTGTGGTCCACAGAAAGAAGTAGCCTTAGGCAATTGTCAATGGACACAGAGGTAAGAGACAGAGAAGGTAGTTTTGGTCATTAGCACCACTACCCAGAATGCCCTGAAACATCATGTGCTGCATAGTCTCAAATGTAACTTTTTTAATAGCATTATTTGCTGTTACTTTTGTGATGGTCTTACCTTGTTCACACTAATTTGTAGGTAGAGCTGTTTTCAGTTTGATTTTTTTCTATAGAGTTGTGGTCACTGTGACTTTCTCTTCCTTTCATGAGCTACTTGAAGGAGTTGTTTTATCCTGTCAACATGATGATGTCACATCAATGTTAGAAGGCAGTGTAAGTGTTTTGGAACTTCGTGTAGTTAGACTGTTTTTATTATTAAATTTATGTATTGTAAGTTGATGTTGCTGTTATATTTGAATTGCAATTGATTCTGTCATATTGATGTCATAAAGACTTTTTGATAAACTGTTTTTATTTAGTTTTTTAGAGAATATAACATGTGGTTGATCTAATGTCTGTCAAGTGTTCAATATTCCTTATTCCCGCCAAGAGGAGTACCATTTTTTCCTTTGCTTCTTTTATTGAGAGGTCCAAGAAAATTCAGAAATTTTCTGCATCTAAAAAAAAAAATTATAAGTTTTTCTTTATATGAGATCAGACTAAATGATAAAGGGTAAGAGAGAATGAAAACACACTTCTGAATGCAAATCAGAAGTGAAAAGACATAAAATATTAGTTAGAAGACAAAAAAATAAAGGAAGACAAAAAATATATGGGTGTAGGTAAATGGTTCCTCCAGCAACACAGTCAATAGGAAAAAGAAATAGAGGAGGCAAAAGACCACGGCAAATAAAAACATAAAATATTTTATTCCAAGTGAGCGCTTTTGCGGCAATGTTGCCACTTCATCAGACATATATTAGTTATTTCAATGTAGTAGCACACACACACACACACACACACACACACACACACACACACACATGTATATATATGTCACTGATCAGCACATTGCAGTAGTAACTGTGATTCAAAGACATGCAAATTAGATGATAATGAGATAATTCCTCATTGTGTATAATATGTCTTTGAATCACAAAACTCCACCCTGTGGGAGATGCTCTACCATACATGCATGAAGAAAAATAGTTGAAGCATTAGTAGCCCATAGAAAAAAAAAAAGATTAAGAGCATAACGGTGAATGTTGTTTTTCATAGGAAATAATTGGTGGTGCAGCTTCTAGGTGTGATTACCCATTTGAAATGTTAGGGACTCACTAGAGTGAGTCCGAAAAACACAGAGACTGAATGGATGAAAAAAAATGGACTTAAGTCCAAGATGGCCATTTCTCAAATATATTCCCTTTTCTCAAAACTATAGCAATCTCAGATTTGGCATATATATGTTCGGGGAGCATTGGGGCTTGCACCTTACATTGGGCGGTGCAAGGGGGGCTTACCCTTCTACAAAAAATAAGTTTAAAGGAGAAGAGTGATGTTTGAGATTCTTTCTTTTCCTGGAGTTTCGATTTTTTTTCTGTCTAATGGCACTTTGTGTTACGAGTTCTGAAATTTCAATAGGGAACCATTCGCCAGCAATGACTCGCCTATTTTGGGAGATTTTTCTTCTCCCTTTTTCAAGTTGGTGCAACTGTGGAGCTGGCATATATAAGTTTGGAGAATGTGGGAAGGCTTCCACCCCACATTAGGGGGTTTAGGGTGACTTGCCACCCCCCCCCCCAAAAAAAATAACAAAAAATAATATTTTCTCCCTTTTGTCTTTTGGGCATTTTTGTACTTTCCAGATGCCAGCTGACAGGAATTTGTGTCTTTTTAGCACAAGCCATACAGCTCTTGACAGGCCCTTTAATGAATTCCCAGATTCATGTTTTTGTTTTTCATTTCTACACTTACATTGTTGCATATTGTGTTACATGAAAGTGAGCTGAAAAATTATATGAAAATATTTCTATTCATTGAAGTTAGAAAGCTGAAAATATTTTTCTCACCTGAAAATTAATCAAAGCATTACTCTCAAAGCAAACATGCTTTCCTTTGTTTTTTGTTATTTTAGTTTATATGAGGGTTAGTTAAACTAATGTATAGAACCTTCTTTTCAAAATGGCTGTGCAAGACAGAAAAGCTGCTTCGGACATTACTGACCCTACTGCTATCTGCTAGTTGATCGCATACTACTAGTCATGGCTGTGTAGGAAACAGGGAAAACAAAACCAGTTCCTAGCACTCTAGTTTTCCCCTGGCCCAAGCTATCTAACACATAATGTGTGGCTAAAAGGTAAACGTCACCTTCTTTCTTCATCCAGCAACTTACAGCATTGCTGTAGAAAACCAAATCCATTTTCTTTTGTGCCTTTTTTACTCCCAAATGAGCACTTGCATCTTTTCACATTAAGTAAATCATTATTTTACTATCATTATATCTTAATATATATATATATATAAATGAATAACAGATCAGTTATATACAAGAATACATATATCAGAATCACATATATGTTCATATATTGATACTAGGGTAACTGCCTTGAAGGGTCATTTTAAGTCTAGTCACTAATCTGAGATCAGAATCAAACCCTGCACTTGTGCATATCAGAGGAAAAACCTTAACCATTATGCCAAACACACCTCATATGTGCATGGCTGTCAGCAAATCATCAAGCTTGCTAAGGTAGTATTGACCCCTATATCCCTCTTTAGAACATAAGATGGCTAACTTTCTCATTCAATTTTTTCTTTAGGGGGGTTTAGGAGGCAATTTGTGTATGAAATCAAAGAGAAAAAAGATCACTGTTGAATGATACTTACATGACTGGTTAAAATGGCTGTGAATGAGAAGTAAGATAAAATATTACACTGTTTACCTTTTTCAGTTTCTTCAAAACCAGACACTGCAGGTGAATGTACAATTTGTGTCCATCTTTTTACATTTCAGATGATCACAGGTATAACTATTTTCTGTACCCATTGTTGACACTCAGTATGACTCCCCTTGAAAATAACCAACTACTAAATAAACATGTACACATACATTCATTCCTGTGTGTGCGTGTGTGTGTGTGTGTGTGTGTATATGTATATATATATATATATATATATATATATATATATAAACATATGTATGTATATATGTGCGTTATGTGTGTGTGTGTATATACATATATATATATATATATATATAAAATATATATATATTTATATACACATTTACTGAAAAATGTAGTAGAACCAAACCACAGCCAGTATCCAGAAAAAAGAAACTTTTAATGGTGAGCGCTTTCGCGACAAGTTTTGCCGCTTCATCAGACAACACGACATCTCTTTACTTTGGCATTTAAAATATATTCCAACCAATAAAAACTCCTATGTAGTTAACACTCAATTAAAAGCATAAACAAGACAATTAAAATTTAAAACCATAGATACAAATTGTCATCTTACTAAGTTCCTTGCCTGTAAAACTGGCTTTATGGAAGCCTTATCATTGAGCCCCTTCCCATTGTAGCTCTCATCCTAATTATCCATTCTAATTCAGTTACTTCTGTCCTATTGGTAACATCCCCTCTCATTTCATTATTTCTAACTGTTTCTATAGCCATAAATCTAAATGTATGTGTCCTATCATACTTGGCCACATGTTTAGCCAATGCATTATTATCTGCCCCCCTGTGTATATCATAAATGTGTTCTCTCATCCTTTGCTTTAACATACGGTTGGTTTTGCCTATATAGTATGAAGAACATACTATAAACTGTCTTTCGGCTTTTCCCGGTTAGGGGTCGCCACAGCGGAACTCCGGCCCGCTAATGATTGGCAGTAGATTTTTATGTGCTGGCTTGCCGGGCCTAACGCACAACCTTCAAAGAAGGAACGCCCATTCACACATGTCGACACACAGAAGACGCTCTAACTGAGAATTGAACGTGCAACATCTAACTGTGAGGCAACAACGCTACCGCAGCACCACCACCGCAGTCATGAAGAACATACTATACAGTATGCCAAATAAACAAGATTGCTAGTGTTACAGTCAGCAAATACTCTAAACTCTATTGTCTTCCCTGTATTAGGATGAACAAACCTGCTACTGCTATCGATATACTGACAAAAATTACAGCTGGAACAAGGAAAAAGTGCCTCTGCTCCTGTTATAGGAGTTATCTGATGAGTCCCTGGGGTGACATAATAACCTTTTTAAAGATTTTTTAGTTTTATAGGCAAAGGTGGGGTGGTCTCCCACGATCTGTCTAATTCCATCTTCAGAGCATAATACTGCCCAGTTCTTCCTATAAATGTCTTGCATGAGATTCACATTACTTGAGTAGGTAATGGGTATTCTCAGTGACCTAGGGGCAGCTTGTTCCTGACCTGGTGGTGCCATTTCCCTCTGTTCTGACAATTCATAGTGTAAATTGTCAAGGTTTTATATATATATATATTTTATATTATCCCAGTAAACAATATGGATGGCTGGTGGGAATTAGATTTAGAGAATCAAGAGTTACTGTGGCAGTTGAAACTTAAAGCCACAAATCCACAAGGGATTAATGAAAATGTATCCATCATACCTATATTAAAAGTGAAGGAGCATGAACTATAGACTAAGTAAAGTACAAATTCACAACAACAGGGTATAATCAAACTCATTCCTTTGATTATTGCTTATTTTTCAAGCTCGTTTTATTCAAATTTTATTTTTTATGTTTGGGTAATTTTAGTCAATAAATAGTTTAAAGTTTCTGAACACCTAAGAAAGATGACGAAACCTTATTGTTATGATTTTTAAATATTGTTGGACTTCTGGTGTATTTTTAAATGCTGTTTATGTTATGTGCAATTGTTTAATTAGGTTCTTTTAAATAAGTTAATTAAGTAGATTAGGAAGCCTTTACAAATCCCCTGTGTCTCTTGGAATTTGTCCTGAAGAAGTCCTTATATGTATTGGGACGAAAGCACTTGATTCCTTCT
Organism: Protopterus annectens; assembly: GCF_019279795.1. Taxonomy (NCBI): domain Eukaryota; kingdom Metazoa; phylum Chordata; order Ceratodontiformes; family Protopteridae; genus Protopterus; species Protopterus annectens. Next base: position 542,877,820 of record NC_056733.1, read on the forward strand.
TTCATTCGGTGAACTAGCTCTTTTCACCCAGGGTGGCTAGCTGTGAGTTCAGCCATAAGTATTTAATTTCTGCTACATTACTTCAAATCAGATACATAATTTTTAAATAAGCATGAATGTCTGACATGGTAGTAGTTGTCGGGTAAGTAATGTATGTAAAATTTTTAAGGCACTACACCACAGGTGTAGGGTATTAAAACCCCTGGAAATGTGTTATTTGTATGGAAATGGAAACTGTGTTGAACAGTGTTTTATTCATAGAAGGGTTACATGTATACTGGCTCCAAATATTTATTTTTATGAGTACATCATTTTCTTTAGCATTTTGATGTAAGAGGTACATTGCATAATGTTTCACAGCTGTTGTAGTATATAGAACTTTTTTGGATGAAATATTTACCATCAAAAATGTAAGTTATGTAAGTACGCACTGGCTACACACACATACACACACACACACACACACACACACACACACACACACACACACACACACACACACACACACAAATTTTTGCAGCAGAGACATACACTTTCTTGAGCTAATTCAGCTCAGATGTCTCATTGTGATCAAAATGTTCTGTCCATGGTAGAATGACTGATTTGATTGCAAATTATCATGGATTAATAGAATGAGCTAAATGTGCTTATTCACCTTGATTGCACAATGAATGTTCACCACCAAAGTAGTACTGAGAATCTCAGACATGAAAAAAACAAGGTCTCTACTTCACAGCCACATATACAGGTGTTTGTTGTATGGATCACTGCTGCAGTAACCTTAGCAATATGGTGTGAGCGTGCTAAGGATATAGCAGCTGTCAAGATTACAAATCATTTAAGGCATCTTCCATGCTCCCAAACTGTTATGTAGCCACTCTGAAATGTACAGGCTGCCCATTCTGTAAGCTTTGCTAATGTTCTTATATAGGTGAGAATAATGCAATAGTGACCTATATGACAATGATAGCTCAGTTATGTAAGCAAACTTATCACAACAAGTAGACGTTTGAATGATCACCACTGTAGAAACTGATCCCTTCTTCCATACCCCTTATCTTTATATGATTTTTTAAACAGGTTATGATGCTTTTATTCACTTTCGTAGCATTGTCCTTTTCAGGGCTTTAGCCTCTCTCTCTCTCTCTCTCTCTCTCTCTCTCTCTCTCTCTCTGCTGACCTGAAAGCTCATAAGGGCTTGCTGACCCAATCTGACTTTTAATAGGTGAGCTTAAAATGAACAATGCCTTGGATGAGGGCTATGGGAGCTGGCCAGCTGTTATTCCCTTAGCAGCATTAAAACCACATAGCTAAGGCTAATGCAGCAGTGATCATATGAAAATGTACTGTTACAGTAAGTTTACTTACATAGCTGTACTTTTCAGTGAAGCAGAGACAAAAGAATATCAAATGAAAAACATTTTTTACAGTCATTGAACACACCTGTGCTGCCTGCATAGTGATGGCTCATGGTACTGGCTGCTAAGGTGTACATACTTTAAAAATTGAGCGTTAAGAGTGGAGTATGCACAATAAACCCTGTTGTGAAAGTTCTTCATTATTTTACTTTCATTTACTCAGTAATGAATAAAGGAAGTGAAACAATTTGAAAGCCTGTGTTGTCATAATTATTTGACTATTAACTTTTCATTACCAACTTGCTTGGCCTTTATTTGAAAACACAGTGATTTCAATTTTTATGAGCATAGTATTATGGAATCATGAAGTAAACATGCAATAAAAGCAATTTCTTTTTATTATACAGAATGACACATACATTAATAAAATTCAAGGGTAATTGTTACGCGACAGAGTAGATTTTAATCTATGATAGATATTCAGTCACACATTAATGGGCGTATACTATTCATGAATTTCCTTTTCCTCAAGAAATGTATTTAAATCATATTGTCCATAGCAGACTGTTAGAAAAATCTATACATGCTGCTTAGAAAATATATTTACAATGTATGCTGCTTAGAAAATATATTTACAATGTATGCTGCTTGGAAAAATGTGTATTCAAACATTCAAACACATATAAGTTGTGTGGTCAAATATATAAAGAAATGTGTGCTTTAGTTAGGAATAAATGTACTTAAATCCATAATAGAGAACAAAGTTTATGTAATGCATTTAATTCTGTCTTACTAGAATAATAGTAGAAATAAACCTGCATATTATTGCTTGAAGCACAAGCTGCAGTGTAATCAGAAATTTGGCCTTGGCAGCATTCAAGCACAGCCTGGCTCATGTCTTTCAAGTAAAGATTATTTTGCAAAGTTAGAAAATAATAAATCTGTTCGCATGTGTATCTTCTTCCTGCTTCCACCAGAAGAATAGCCTTGTGCGCACTATCAGAGATAGTGTCCAGCTGGCAAGCAAGAAACAAAAGAAGGCATTTAAGAAGAACTGCACCCATTGTATTCGAACTAATCTAAGAGCCTTGAATTGGCTACATCCTCAGGAGGTCATCGTGACTGACCAGGTGCTTGCAAGGCTGTAACATTCTCATGGGAAAAAGACTTTTGAAAACACAATCTCAGCACTTTTCATAAGTTACTATGATGTAAAGACCCTGTCACTGACCACGCCAGTGAGGTGGGCAAAACTGATAATGACATGTATAAAAAATGGTGTCCTCTGTGAATAAACTAGACAAAATTCTGTACAAGTTTGTGTATGGTTTTTTGCCTCCTAATGTACATTAGAGCGTTAGATACTTGAGTTCTCCTGCATTATTGTTTGTTATTGATTGACATTGTTTTTGAATAACTCAATGATTTTTACAGTCTGACTCTAACAAATTTATTTAACATTTTGGTCCTTCGGACCGGAATTCCCTTGGTAAGCTGCAGGTCAGAATATATAGGTGGTACCGAAATCTGCGCAGAAGAAGGAAAGACCTCCGACTGAATTGTCGTGTCTAAAGAGGCTGTCCACTTGTCTGATCTGTGGCCGAAAAGCGGAAAACTGGATCCTAAAAAGCATATCAAACATAAGCGGGAGGCTCGGGTAAGCAGAATTCCTCTCTTTGTTTTTGTTTTAGATCAGGGACCAGGTTACACTGTGCTATTGCTAAGGTTTGTGATAGCAGGGAGAGAGGTAGTCGAAGTATTGTATCTTGAGTCATAGATCAGGAAATAAAACAAAGCAAAGTAAACAGTCATTCTAGACACTACTGTGAATACGGGGAATAAGATACCACGTGGTACAAGAGAAAGGGTTACGTAACAGTTCTTTTTTTCTCTCTCTCTCTTCTTTTTTCTCTTTCAGAGACATGGGAAATGAATGCACTAAAGGGTCACGTGACCCGCCCCTAACAGAAGATGCAAAATACATGCAATTACAGAGAGCAGATAATGTGAGATATTTTTCAAAATGGGTTAACAAGTATGACTTTGATGGTAAATTAGATAAAATGTCATTAGTAAAACTTTTGAAACAGTTAAAATCTGACGCAGAAGGTCAGGCAAAAAAACAACAACAGTTGGGCGTTCCTCAAGCACATAGGTGGATTGAGGAAGTGAACCGAAGGGAACAGAAAAATAAAAATGCAAAGGCATTATTTTTAGACAAAGAGGATAATAACATAATAGTAGCATCGGTCCCTCCCCTACCACCTCCTCCGATGCCTTACTTAAAATACGAAGCGGGAGGGCGGGCTGGACCCCCCCCACGTTACCCAGAGACAACGGGGATATTAAGACAACCATTTATAAGAGAACCTATTGGGACTAAATCCCGAACACGCCAAACGCTTATAGATGTTCAACCAAGCGGAAGTTTATTAGATGAGAGTGAGGAAATCTGTCCATTAATAGAAGTACCAAACCCACAGGCAGGACAGGAGGGCCAAGCCTCAACTCTCTTAGTATATAGACCATGGACACCGGAAGACATCCGAAAAGCTACAGAAGGAATTCCCCATCCAAAAATTAACTTTGAGAAATTTCTACAGGATTTACAGGGCATGAGATTGAGTTACCACCTAAATGGGGAAAAGGTAGAAAGAGTAGTTAGACAAATTTTAGGTCCGGACTGGCACATGATTTGTGGCGCCTGGAATGCCCGTGACGCGCAACACAGGCCACTCCCACATAGTGACGCAAAACTAGATGCTAGATTGAAAGGTCTTACAGACCGCATTACTGAAAAATGGAAACCTAGGGCAGACTGGACTTGCATTAACCAATGCGTACAACAAAATAATGAAACAGTGGATGCATACTATGGTAGATTATTAGAATGTTTTAATAACCATAGTGGCATGCCTATTCCTGAAAATCAAAAAAATGATAGCTCATATGAACAACAGTTGAAGAATGCATTTTTGAAAGGTTGTATTGCCCCTATCAATAGCTTCATCACGAAGCACATGATAGATCACCGAACAAGTAGGCTTCAAGCCTTGTTAGAGTATGCTAGACATGCCGAAAAACATTTTAACAGTAAAAAGAAAAAGAAAACGCAGGTCTTCACAGCTGAAGACGGTGCGGAAGTTTTTGTAGTACAAACAGCCAAGAAGGGTAAGCGAAATACTCAGGGTAACAAACGCTCTGACAGAAACTCAGAAATTTATGAGGACAGGAAGAAAAGAGGTGAGTGCTTCAATTGCGGTAAGAAGGGACATTTGGCAAGGGATTGCAGGAGCAAGGCACCTGTGGGAAAAAAGGATAAGGAAGATGAGGATTGACTATATGACAGTTATGCTGCTCAGCAGTCACCAGGAGAGACTAATGAGCAGGGGAATGATGTAAATACCTTAGAAGAAACAAATGACATGCAACCGGATGTAGAAGTTGGGGAAAGTGAAGTTTTGGATTTGGCATTACTGAGCTTAGAGCTCTATTTAGCAGACACGAAACCGGAAGTTACACTTCTGGTGGAAGGGAGAGAAGTCAAATTTTTGTGTGACTCAGGAGCATCACGAACTTTGATACATCCTTCAAAGTTACCGGAACATTCTGAGTCACCTGATTACATATTAGTGAAAGCAGCAAATGGACAGCTGTACAGGGAACCACTTTCCCATGATATAGCAATAACTGACCCCGTCTCGGGCATGACCCAAAGAAGTAAAATAGTACTTTCTGCCAAATGCCCCATGAACTTATTAGGAAGAGATCTTATGCAACTTTTTGGCATAGCAGTAGTCCCTACCATAAACGGTATGGAGGCACAGAGGCAAACTGATACTTTTGTAGTACGATCAGAGGGTGAGGCTTATTATTGGTACAGCCAGGATCTGGTTACAACTGGTCCAGGGGCGGTGACCAAGGAACTGATGAATGTAGCCACTAGCAAGGTGCTTCCCCTCGATGTTGATCAGCAACATTTGTTACATTGTACCCTATACTATTGTAGCACATCAGGACCTAATAAAGAATATGAACAAAAATTGTTCAGGAATCCCGCAAATAGACTAATACTACGGACTTTATACTGGGACACTGAGGGCAATAGTGTAGTAAGTTGTTCACTACCTCAGGAGTTCTTGGAATTGTACAAATCCAATAAACTACCACATGTTAGCCTAACCAAAAACAGGAATGTTAGGTGGGTAGACTTGGGTGACAAAGTGACAAAATGGGAGAAACTAACTGACTTAGAGTTATCGGACTTAGGAGTACAGAAACAAAACTAAATTGGTTAACATAAGCACGCCCAGCTGTACACTTACAACAGAGTGAAGACAGCTGACTGGCGTTCTTGATAGAAGAAGAAGAAAAGCTTTGAGCGAAATACCAAATGTTCTTTGGTCAACAGGAAAATCAGATGTAGGACTTATTCAACAGCAGGGCCAGTAGTTATTACACCAAAATCGGCCTTTAGACCAAGGAAAAGACAATATCCTTTGAGCAAGGATGCGGAACAGGGAATCAAACCTATCATAATGGCATTACTTAAGAAAGGGATACTGGTAGAATCCCTAGATTCACCATGTAATACTCCTCTATTTCCCGTAAAAAAGCAAACGGGGAATGGCGGATGGTACAAGATTTACAGGCTGTAAATGATGCGGTAATACCAAGGGCACCTACGGTGCCAGACCCACATACCTTGTTAAATGATTTGAAGCCGCAACAAAAATATTTCACCGTGGTAGATATTAGCAATGCGTTTTTTTCAATACCTATCCACCCTGACAGCCAGCACTGGTTTGCATTTACATTTCAGGGCAAAAGGTATACGTACACCCGACTACCACAGGGATATAGTGAAAGTCCAACAATATTCGCACAAGAGATGGCTAGCAACCTGGCAGGGTTTTCTCCACCAGGGGGCAGCCAAGTACTACTTTATGTAAATGACATCCTGCTTGCAGCCCCTACCCAGCAGCAGTGTAGGGAAGATACAATAGCATTGTTGAAATTCTTAGCTGAGCAAGGGCATAAAGTGAATAAACATAAATTGCAACTTTGGAAAGAACAGGTTAAATACCTGGGATATGTGATATCCAAAGACGGCAGAACATTAGATGAAGATCGGAAAACAGCTATCTTACAAGCACCTAGACCAACTACCAAAAAGGAAATGATGTCCTTCTTGGGAACGACTAATTTTTGTCGAAGTTGGATACCGAACTATGCTTTAGAAACGGCTCCATTGGCTGATTTAATATTTAAAACACCAATGGCAGCACAAGAAACACTGCACTGGACTCCAGAAGCAGAAGCAGCCTTTTGCAGACTAAAACAACTGATAGTTTCATCATTAGTTCTAGGGCTTCCGAATTACCATAAGAAATTTTTTCAAACCGTAGATTGTAGGCAGGGATATATGACGTCAGTACTGACGCAACAACATGGCGGCAAGCAACGCCCCATAGCTTACTATTCATCACAGTTAGATCCGGTGGCACGATCATTACCACCCTGCGTACAAGCAGTAGTCGCAGCAGCTATGGCAGTGCAAGCTTCAGCCTCAGTGGTATTGTTTCATCCTCTCACGTTGAGAGTACCTCATGCAGTTGCGATAATTTTACTGCAAGAAAAAATAGCATTTTTATCCCCTGCCAGACATCTTTCTTGTATGACCATACTATTGAGTCAACCCCATATGACAATTGAACGATGCACGACATTAAATCCATCGACACTACTTCCGATTCCTGTAGATGGCACACCACACAGTTGCCTACAGGAAGTGGAACAAATAACCACACCCAGACAAGATCTTACTGATGTACCTTTAGCCGATGCAGAGGTGACATTTTTTGTGGATGGGTCCTGTAGACGAGGTCCTACAGGAAAGAACCTAGTAGGTTATGCAGTAGTGACTGATAACAAAATCATAGAAGCACAACCCCTGCAACATAACCTGTCAGCTCAAGCAGCAGAATTGATAGCTTTGACACGTGCTTGCACTCTAGCGAAAGACAAATGTGTTAACATATATACTGACAGTCAGTATGCTTTCTCTACAGTGCATGTCTTTGCACAACAATGGAAAAACAGGGGGATGATAACATCTACTGGCAAACCGATTAATCATGCACAATTGATTTTGAATCTGTTAGATTCTATTCAGTTACCCACTAGAATAGCTATCTGTAAATGTGCAGCCCATACCAAACAACAAGACAGAATTTCAAAAGGGAATGCTCGGGCTGATGCAGCTGCAAAGCAAGCTGCCTCAGACCCAGAAACTGTGCTTTTAAATGAAGAACTACAACCTTCTGAGACTCTAGATTTAAAAATGTTAAAAACAATGCAGACATTAGCTACAAAAGCAGAAAAGCAAAAGTGGATAAAACGAGGAGCAATCCTTAAAGAGGGACTGTACATCTCCAAAGAGAAAAAGCCCATATTGCCATCTAATTTATTTAGATATGCAGCTTTGTTGAGTCATGGGCAGAGCCATGTCTCAACAGGGGGGATGGTACAGTTAATTAACAAAACATTCCAAACATACGGATTTACGAATTATACACAAAAATTTTGTGCAACATGTCATATTTGTAGCAAACATCATGCACAGGGAGCATTTAAACCGAAGCGAGGGAGCTTTCCAACACCACCCTATCCGTTCCATACTATTTGTATGGATTTCATAGAATTGAATAAATGTGAAGGGAAAAAATACTGTTTAGTGATCATAGATATGTTTTCAAAATGGGTAGAAGCTTTTCCAACTAGGAATCCGGATGCAGCAACAGTAGCAAAAGCCCTAGTGAAAGAAATCATTCCTAGATTTGGCATACCGGAAAGAATTTATAGTGACAATGGAACACATTTTGTAAATCAGACAATTCACCAGCTTGGGAGATTTTTTGGGATTTCTTTGAAGAACCATTGTGCTTATCACCCTCAGTCAGCAGGACTGGTGGAGAGGTACAATGGAATTTTGAAAAACAAGTTGAGAAAATTAATGAGTGAGACTCAGAAGACTTGGATTTGCTGTCTGCCTTTAGCACTGCTGAGCATGAGAACTGTTCCAAATGTAAAGGGCTTGACCCCTTTGAGATAGTGTTTGAAGGGCATATTGTGTGCCACAATGGAAGGCCCTCATGCCTGCAGAGCTGGAGGCCGATGGCTCATTAGCTAGTTATATGAAGAAATTGTTAACAAATAAGACTGTTTTGCAGTTGAACTCTTTTCAGATAAACAAGAAGCAAAACCGAGGCCGTGCTGACCCGGGGTCCTGGATTTGGCTGAAAATCATAAAAAGAAAGAACTGGGCGAGTCCAAAGTGGGAAGGTCCGTACCAGGTACTATTGGCAACACCTACTGCAGTAAAATTGCTGAAAGATCATCTTGGGTTCATTTGACCCACTGCAAACCTGTCAAGAAATTTAGTTTGGATAAAACCTTTTAACTGACATACCACAAGAACAGGATGGCCAGAGGCAGAATGAATAAAAATGTGAAACAACCCCAGAGACATTGGTTCACTGGCCTACTGATCATACACTTATTAACTATGTTTGTAGTAACCTTTTTGTTGTTATGGTTTTTCTTGCATATAACTACGGAAGTGAAATTAATAAAACGTGATGAAGGACTGACTATAGACTGGCACCCAAACTTTAACACATACCTGGCTATGAAACGAGTCTATGTAGAGACTATGAACGTTTCAAATTGCTGGGTTTGTACTGCAATACCCACAGCATATGGAGGACTTTTGATGTCTGCTGTCCCCTTGGGGATAAATGAAACTTGGGAAAACCTATTATTTGATACAAGCACTGTGAGATCACAATACAAAGTGGCATTATATTTGCCTGTTACTCAGAAAGGAATTGTTTGTTTTGTTAAAAATGATACACTCCAGGTTGGTTGGAGTAACTGTAACATAACTGTGTCTTACAAATGTTATATAAAACCTGTAGACCAAGGTACTAGTTGTAGCACGAATTATGGTTCATACTTAAGCTTGATGAAAACAACATTGAAAGATGTGCAAAAAACTCCTGAAATATATAGACAATTATCTGTTATAGATAAGAAAATGTTTCATTCAGGGTTAACCCGCATCAGTACAAAAGTAAAAAACTGTTATTTTGTTTGTGGGAAAAAGGCCTATAAATGGTTACCTGAGAATTGGTCCGGCAGTTGTTTTTTGGGTTATCTGGTTCCAGCCATAAGACATACTGCAGAGTTGCCCCTGGGTAAAATACGTAATGTAAGAAATGTAGCTCAGCAGGCCGAGAACACAGTCAAAAAACCTGCTAATCCAGTGGGTAAGATCGAAGCAAGCTGGAAGGATCATTCGGCTGTGAAGGACAAAGAAAAGTTGACCCATATGGACTTGGGTGACAGTGTTATATCCTGGGCTGGGATATTCCCAACCTACGGAGCAGTCAAATCGATTTGGGAACTGAGGAAATTGTCAAAACTCCTCGAAGTAATGAGCAATGCGACTTTTTCCGCTCTTGAACTTGTGACTGATGAAATGAATGCAATGAAAACAGTTGTATTACAGAACCAAATGGCTCTTGACTTCACCCTAGCGGCGAAAGGTGGTACGTGCGCGCTTATCAAAGAAGAATGCTGTGCGTACATTCCAGACAACCAGCATGAAATCAATGATCACCTGGAGGTAATACAGCAGGTGTCAGCAATGGCAGAACCAGGCCCAAACCCACTGACGAACTTTTTCCAGAATCTGTTTGGGGGGTGGGGGTCGGTCCTTATGAACATTCTGATTGCAATTTGTGTAGTACTGCTCATAATTGGAGCATGTGTCTGCTGCGGGATACCCTGTGTGAAAAAATTAGTTAAAGACCTAGTTGATGTATCTGTAACTGAAACTATGTACCAGGATATGGAATTGAATTTGTTAATACCAAGTGAAAGCCTATCTGAAATATAAAACAAATGACTTACTTAGCTGAAAGCCCTTGAAAGGAAAAGGCTGAGGAATGAAATAATATTGTTTATGTTTCAAATAGAATAAAATGCATTAACAGGAGGGAGAATGTTAGAAAAATCTATACATGCTGCTTAGAAAATATATTTACAATGTATGCTGCTTAGAAAATATATTTACAATGTATGCTGCTTGGAAAAATGTGTATTCAAACATTCAAACACATATAAGTTGTGTGGTCAAATATATAAAGAAATGTGTGCTTTAGTTAGGAATAAATGTACTTAAATCCATAATAGAGAACAAAGTTTATGTAATGCATTTAATTCTGTCTTACTAGAATAATAGTAGAAATAAACCTGCATATTATTGCTTGAAGCACAAGCTGCAGTGTAATCAGAAATTTGGCCTTGGCAGCATTCAAGCACAGCCTGGCTCATGTCTTTCAAGTAAAGATTATTTTGCAAAGTTAGAAAATAATAAATCTGTTCGCATGTGTATCTTCTTCCTGCTTCCACCAGAAGAATAGCCTTGTGCGCACTATCAGAGATAGTGTCCAGCTGGCAAGCAAGAAACAAAAGAAGGCATTTAAGAAGAACTGCACCCATTGTATTCGAACTAATCTAAGAGCCTTGAATTGGCTACATCCTCAGGAGGTCATCGTGACTGACCAGGTGCTTGCAAGGCTGTAACATTCTCATGGGAAAAGACTTTTTTGAAAAACACAATCTCAGCACTTTTTCATAAGTTACTATGATGTAAAGACCCTGTCACTGACCACGCCAGTGAGGTGGGCAAAACTGATAATGACATGTATAAAAATGGTGTCCTCTGTGAATAAACTAGACAAAATTCTGTACAAGTTTGTGTATGGTTTTTTGCCTCCTAATGTACATTAGAGCGTTAGATACTTGAGTTCTCCTGCATTATTGTTTGTTATTGATTGACATTGTTTTTGAATAACTCAATGATTTTTACAGTCTGACTCTAACAAATTTATTTAACACAGACTGTATAATTTTTAGATGTGGTCTTACAATTTTTTAAATATTCCTACAACATTTATATTATGTCCTTTACAATAGGTAGTACTTTTGTACAATTGTTTCACGTTTCTATTTATAATAAACATTAGTTTCTTTTTTGTCAACAAACACAGCCATTTACAAATGTATGTAGAAATACGCATACCAATATATACACTTACTGTAATTCCAATCAAGTCAAATATATGAAGGTGGGGTTCAACATTACAGTTTATGCTACTACTTTTGATTTTCATAACATTTATAAAATCAGTGAAAGTCATGTGCTACAATAACATAATGACAGCTGAAATGTCTTTTATATGAACTTCGACAACTGCTTATTTCTGTTCTAGTGTGTTCTGAAACTAGATAGTAGGTATGGCTTCCCAAATTTCCTGAATCTCATATAAGAAAGGTTGGTTTCTAAAAATGATTTGCTATGACAAATTACATCCTTGTATGTATGCTACTTCCTACATAATCACATAAGTTCCACTCAAAAGGTGTATGTATGGCAAATTACTGTGTGAAAATCTTTTAAATTTTGCAAATTTCCTACAGTACTTGCAGAATAATTTCACAGATACATATATACTCTTCATCACACACTTAACGTTTATTTACATCTGCTGACAAAGCATGTCTGAACTTTGCTTTGTGTACTATTTAACTATGAATAAGGTGGCAATCAGAAGCAACAAAATCTGCTGACTTGCAATCTTGTGATTAATAAAGATCTGCTACCAGTTTTCAATGTTTTTATTACAAATTCATTCTTTCTGCCCAATTTGTTTCACTCATGTTCTTGATTATTATAGTTTTCTTCCTTGCCGTTTTGTACTGTGTGACTTACTGTGTATGCACATTTCACAATACCTACTTCAACCCTGGTCACAGTCTTACATTTCCCTTTTGTATTCACTTATCACAATACATTCTCAATATTATTTATTATTTTCCTATCTCATATTTTCAGTAATATTATTTGCAATCATCAGTACCTTTACTTTCACTTATTACTGGATTTCCATTACAATTCCTTGGGTATGACACACACCACTGCAACTCCCCATTCCACACACTCTTCTGCCTACAACTGCAGTTGTAATTAAAGTGGAGTGCTGCAGTACTGCTAAACATAATCTGTATTGATACAAAAGAATAACATTTATATTGTTCTACATACATATGAATTATATTTTCATTTCTATGATATTTTTAATCATAAAAACTGGAGACACATGACAGTACAACATCAGCATCTCATACAACATATAACAAATGCTCTAGAAATTACTTTTAAACATTGGCAACTATCAGTTCCATTTAATAACTCCCCAGGATTACTCTACAAGACTAAGTATTACTCTGATGATATTAATGTTAGGTTTGGGTAGGAAATTAATGTACTGAAAGTGCCTGAATACTTTCAAAGAAGAAGTAAGCCATTTTCTGTGTAAAGAAGGAAACCACTCTAGCAAATGACTTGGTCTTTTGGTGATATTTGTGGAAGGGCCTAAATCATAAAAATATACAGAGTCAAACCATCTCATAGCCTTGTCCCTCTTCTCAGTATCATACAGGCTGCTAAGAGCCAACCTTTGCCTTGTGTATACAGCCTCAACAGACCCTATTCTTCCTGACCTATTTATTCACAAATCCAAGGGTAGCATGAATAAATGCTCAAGGGATCTCAACCTGGTTTGCAACATAAATATGTTATGTTGGAAGGTGAGGTTCATAGGTAAATACTAGGCAATTAGTCTGCAGACTATTACAAGCCCAGCCACTAACCAGAGTCAAACCCAGCACCTTGTGGATCACTATGCCAATCTCAAATCCCTAAAAATGGCACAGTAGTATAGAAAACATGTAGGGTCAATGCAGACAGCAAACAGAATTAAGGATTGAACCAGCTGGTGTAATGGTTAAGCTCTTTGCTTTCAGTGCACAAGGTATAAGGTTCGATCCTGACTACTGGTCAATGGCTGCTTGAAGTTTTCATGTTCTCTCTGTGTCTCTCTGGGGTTCCTCCCACCTTCAAAAACATGCTGACTGTTTCCATCATAAACTCACCAAAAGAATGGAGCTGCGGGCAGCAGCACAGACTTTACATGCTTCCCTATAGGGAGAAGAGCTGGATAAACCAACCAGTATGAGCATCTGCTCTGGTGTGCTGTATCCTCATGATAGGAGAACATGGATTACAGCTGCAGCAAGGTTAACCACTCGACAGTATAAAATATGGCTCTAGGCGATTTAGTTTTGTTGACTAATGTCACCAAATGGGCATGAGTATTTGCCAGTCATAATTAAGTTGAGGATCTGGCCTACTCTGACCTGCTCCAGGGACTCATGCTAACTGTGAGAGGTTGTATGCGTCTGTATTGGCCAGTGTGTGCCCACCATAAAAAAGCCCAGCAACCCTGGGTCAATAAGCTACTGGCTGGCTGGTGTCCAGTTGCCCAGCTTAGGTTACCTAGAATAGCTCTGTTGAGTGAAAGTTGAGTGTAAAACAAATCGGCCTGCCAAACATGAACTAAGAATTGCTACACTCAATGTAGGTTCACTAACAGGATGACACTTGGAAGGGGATGAAATGATGGTAAGAAGAAAGCTGGACATCCTATGCATTCAGGAGACAAGATGGAAGGGCAGTCTAACAAAAACACTTGGCTTGAGATTCAAAGTCTACTACTCAGGAGAAGGGCAGGCTAGAAATGGTGTGGAAACTGTGTGAGGAAGAGGCTTCAGAATACACTGAGGGATTTCATCAAAACTAGTAACAGATTCATTTCAACCAGAAACCAGTCTAGCGATGGGGCAGTATTTATAATCTCAACCTATGTCCCACAGCAGGGTTATGATAGTGAGGAAAAGAGTGCATTCAGATAGTAGTTGCAGGACCTACTATATAAAGCAGGACAACAGGAATTGGTGTTAATAATGGGTGACTTGAATGCACATCTAGGAAATGACAGAACAGGATATGAGGGGGAACGGAGCCTAGATGGCAAACAGATAAGCAGCATTTTTTAGAGCTCCACAAAACAGTACTAGAAAACAGGGAAAAAATTATTTTCATTAACCAGAAATAGAAAAAAAAATATTAAGGAACTTAAGAGCTACAACTCTACCAAATTTCAAGAAATATAGGTTCATAGGTTCGTAGGTAGGTACTAGGCTATCTGCCCAAAGGCATTTATAAGCCTAACCAGAATGTGCTGGCTTTCGCCTCCCCCTTAGATTAGTTCCTTGTGCCTCTGTCCAGCAGAGCCACTGAAGTGATCCCCGGGGTAAACTTTCTGTTTCCCATCCACTCATCAAGGTTTCTCTTGAAGAGTGCTAGCAAGGAGCTCTGCCTAATGTAGATTGGAATCTTGTTTCAAAGCATGGGAAGTCTCTGGGACAGGAATCTGTCCCTCCAGCACATCCTATTTAATGTTGTGGTAAGGTTTAGATCCCTAGAGTGTGTAGCTTGATGGGATAAGGTTTTCTTTAGGTGGAGCATGTCCATCAATTCTGGGTTGGACATGGCCTTGTATGTCAGGCAGAGATCACCTCTGAGCAGGCAGTATGCAACCGAGTACAGCTGGAGTTTCTTCAGTCGAGCTGCATAGGGCATCTGTTTGAGGCCAGTAATCCTCTTGGTGAGGTACTTCTGTGGTCTTTCCAGCTGTTGCAGGTGTCTTGTAAGGTACATCCCAAATGGGACATTGTACACTATGATGGGTCTGATGAGTGATGAGTAGAGGGGCACAATGACCTCTTTTGATCTGGATGCAAACCCTTTTGTGATTAGGTGGGCCGCATAGAAGGATTTTCTAACCACTTTGGCAATGTGATTATCAAAGGAGAGATTACTATCTACTAGGGTCCCCAGATCCCTTATTACATTTTCCGTATTTAGGGGACTACCCCACCTATGTGGTAGTTTGTGGGTACTTTGTTATTTCCAAAGGAAGCTTGAGGCCATGATTTTAACACCAGGTATCCGTCTCAGTGAGACCCTTTTGGAGGATGTGTGTGTCAGCCGGTGAGTCAATTATAGCCCCTAGTTTGCAGTCGTCTGCGAACTTGGTCAGCCATAGTCCTCCTGTGCTTGTCTGTACCTCTGAGAAGTATATGCTAAACAGGAGGGGTCCTAGGACTGTGCCCTGGGGAACGCCACTTGTAGCCGGTTTAGAGTCAGACCTAGCTACCGCAACTCTCACCATGTGGGTTCTGTCCGTGAGCCAATTGGCAACCCATCTTGTGACATAGGGGTTTATGTTCAGGCTGGTGAGCTTGTCTATATTACCAGAATGGGGAATGGTGTCGAAGGCCTTTGTGAGGTCTAAGTAGGCTGTGTGTACCACCTTTCCCTCATCTATAGCCTTGGTAACTGTCTCAAAGAAGTCCACCAGGTTTTGGAGGCATGATCTGCCCTTAACAAAGCTGAACTGGGCAGGGTCCAGTGTTTGGAGGTTCCCAATGTCTCTGTTAATGAGTTCTATAATGATGCGCTCCATAGCCTTGCAGACCAAGCTAGTCAGGCTTATAGGGTGATAGTTCTCGGGGTCTGTTGTGGCTCCACCTTTGTGGAGTGGAATAACCGTTGCTGTGCACCACTCTATGGGTACGTAGCCTGTGGAGAGGCTGAATTTGAACAGTGTGTTTAGGTGAGGGGTTAGTTTGTCTTTGAGCACATATAGGACGCAGCCTGGGACACCGTCTGGTCCCATTGATGCTGTGTTTTTGGCTTTGGAGAGGGATATTTTAACCTGAGTGTCTGTGATTTCAGGGGCTCTACATTCTTCTGGTATGGTTATGGGCCCTTTTGGGGGTGAGAGGGGGGTGAAATTTGCACTGAACCTGTCTGCCAGGATGTTGGCAATATCAGTTGGTTCAGTGTATTTTGTGCCATTCTGCACTAACTCCAAGCAGATCTGAGCATTGCCACTTAGATTCTTGACATAGCTAAAGGATGCCTTGTGGTTATCTTTGGAGTCCTTGGCAAGTTTTCTTTCAAAGCTCGCCTTGGATGATTTTATGAGGGATCGTAGTTTCTTGCTGATACTGATCAGGGATGTCTTCCCTTCTTGGGATTTTACTCTTTTCTGTACTAGTTTCCTCCTTCTGTTGTATAGCTTGTTTATGGCAGGTGTCCACCAGGCTGGTTTCCTTTTCTTGGAGGAGTGAGTCTTGGTTTTGCTTGGGCTAGCACAATCCATGCATTCTTGTAGGTGCCCATAGAATGCATTAGTAAAGGATTTTGAAACTTGGACAGTGTTATACTTTAGCATGGGGTCTTTCCACCTCCATCTTAAGTAACATGAAGTTTGCTTTTGTAAAGTTTTTCATGGTGGTTTCCTTTTCCAGGGGTGTGGGCGAAATGTGGATATCCAAAGTGATTTGTTTATAGTCAGATCTAATCAGTGAGGGGTTGACCTCTGGTGTGGAACATCGTTCACCCATGTTGGTGATGACCAGGTCCAGTATGTTGTCACCTCAGGTGGGAGTGTTGACCAGTTGTTCCAGGGCATTTGAGTTCATAAATTCTAGGAAATGTTGGGCAAGGGAGTTAGCATTTGAGTAGTTCTCCCAGTTAATGTTTGCATAGTCGAAATCACCCAATATTAGGGTGTTTGGTAGGACCTTTATGTTACCCAGTATTTCCAGAAATGCGGAATGGGGGTCCTGGGACATGGTGGGTGATCTGTAGCAAGCTACAATTTGAATTGCAGTTTTGCCCATTGTTAGTTGCACATGGATAATCTCTGAAGCATCATGCTGTGCCACTAATCTGGAGGTGTGGGTATCCTTAATGGATATGGATACTCCCCTGCCTTTTGTATTTCTGTCCGGGTTCTGTGGCCGAAATGTATGGTATGAGTTGCAGCCTGGTAGTGCTGGGGTGCTCTCTGGAGCCTTAAACCAAGCTTCTGTCACTGCACATATATCGATTTTCTCCATACTGAGGAGTGCCTTGAGTGAGTGCATTTTGAGGTTTAGACTTCTGGCAATGAGTAGTATTACCCTCAGATTTTTGTTACTTGTGCTATTTACGGCGGTGGGTTTATCTTTTGAGCCTTGCCTAAAAAAGGCACTATGGGGGTGGCAAGAGCCTTAGCCAGTATTTGAAAGCCTAAGGGTGACAGATGCAAGCCGTCTCTAGCGAAGCAGCATGGCTTGTCAAGCATGTCATCCCAGGCAAAACGACACTAGATCGCATTTGAATGACACCAGAAACTTAGCCAATTGTTGAAATTGGTAATTTTTTCTTTATACCATGGTATCATTCTTGGTGAGGGCAGGATGCTACTCAGGGTCAGGGTCATATCGGCCTGGGCTATGTGATCAGAGAGCTCTTCCATGTCTCTTTTCATGTAGTCCAGGGAGGTACGGCTCAGATCATTCACACCAACATGGACATTTGTACTTGCTCTGGAGTGACCTGAGTGCTTGTCAGTGTGCCTGACTATAGAGTCACCTATTACTAGTATGTTGGGTATGTTATTTTGCCTTGAGGGCTGTCATTGAGTGGCACACTGGTTTTGTGAAGTATGTGTTTCATAGTTTGTGTTGGGGGGGGGTAGAGGTTGCTTGGATGTCTGTTTTGGAGGACTCTGTTGCTTTTGCAGATTTTTATTTAGAGCCTCCGAGTATGTTTTCATGTGTTTACATGTGTTTTTTGCCAGTGTTGGTTTAATGGGTCTATGTGAGACTGGTGGTGTGATGCCAGTATTTCCCTTCTCTTCTTGACTGTCTGATCCAGTCTTGAGTTGAGAGAGCTTAGCCTCCAGTTTGGCTATATAATTGCATCTCTCGCATGTATTAGTGTTTGGTGGTAGGAGGAGAGGATTGTCTGTATACATGAGGCAGTTGTAACATTGCCTCAAAATGCCCAGATTCACCAGTTGGACTGGAGAGTACACCTGAAACTGCCCTTTGGACATTCCTGGATAGGTACATTATTGAGTTTTTCCTGTCAAAATATTCTGGAGAACAACACATCTGTTTAGTAATGGCCAATTTAAAGAATTCTCACTCAGAAACCACTCTGAAGAAGGAGATACAACTGATGTCTTCCGCATTACATGAGCTGTTGTTGAAAATGGATAGATTCACTGATAATTTGGAAAGTCTCAAGGAAAACTGCCAAAAGCAAACAGGTGTACTAAAAGAAATACTGCAGCAACAACAGAGTAAATTACTTGATATGGAGAATCACTAAATGACACAGATGGAAGACTCAAAGAAGAGGAAAATCAGACATAATTCTTACTTCACCAAAATAACTGACTACTTAATAAAGTGGATGATTTAGAGAATAGGGAGAGGAGATCTAATATAAGAATATTTGGCCTTCCAGAAAAAAACTGAAGGAGAAGACATCATCACCTTTTTGAATTCCTGGCTTCTTGAAGTGCTTGATTTAAAAGAGGGATTATCAAATGGAATAGAAAGAGCTCACAGAGCCATAGGAAAATCTATACCCTCTTCACCTAATGCACCACCAAGATCAAGTGTGGTAACGTTCCTGTCCTTCTTGGATAAAGAGCTCATTTTAAAAACAGCCTGGAGAAAAAGTCCCATAACATAGTCAGATCAAACTTGACAATGATTATTCTGCAAAAGTGTTAGAAACAAGGAAAAAAACTTGGCCATTAGTGAAACTTCTCAAACAAAGTAAAATAAAAGTGCAGATGGTATATCCTGCTAGAATCAGAATTTTCTATTCAAATGACTTGAGAACCTTTAACAACACTGAAGAAGCTTCTACCTTCATCAAGAATAATAATATCATCACAATTCCTGAAGAAATGGACTGGACTGTTTCCACCAACCTGAAAAGATCTCCAGAAAAAAATACTTGGTCTGATGTAAGGAAAAAGAAACAAAGAACTGATTCTAAAACTACGCAGTCTTCCAAATCTCTCAAAGAATCAACAAAGATATAGATTTCTGGATTTTACCTCAAAATGTATGTATTTTATCTATTATATTGCCTATTATATTCTGAGACATTTATACTTTTTATTAAACTTATACTTTATGCAACATACTCAACACAAGTCTAGTGGTTGTGTCTGATAATGTTAAATGGTTTTATAACTTACAGTGACTTCTAAAAATATAGTTACATCTCATTCATAGGAAGTGAGGAAAACCAGATTCAAATGTTATCTTTCACTTTAGTATAATTAGTTATATGTAAAGGAAGAAGAGAGACAACATATACACAAATGTTTTTTCTCATCTCCCTTTATATTAATAATATATTTAGTTCACCTCAGTGTTGCATAATAGGAATTGAAAAATTTTAATCATAGTTTCTATGGCTTACTGACTTCACTACACTTCAAATTTCCATTTTAAAAGTAACATAGATATCCATATTTTTAAATGAGGAAAAAAACAGTTAGAGTCACTATAAAAAGAGTTCCATTACTGGGTTTTGACAATGCTGTTATTTGAAACATTCTAGTGCACTAGTTATAGTTTTCCCTTGTCTAAGGTGGAAATAGTCAGTTAAGGAATCACCTGCTTGTCTGTTGTTAAGGTAGCGCTTGTACTGTGATATCAATTGCACAAGCAGTATATTTTAAGCTCATTTAACATAGTCTTTGGATTATTAAAATCTACAAATTCTGACTTCTTTTGGCGATATTGTACTTGAGGTCCTCACTAGATGCGCAGTAGCAAGCCCCGCCCAAAACTCGCCCCCGTGCTATTTCGTAATCGGGCACTAATGAATATGCATTCCCTCAATAGTGACACTAGCATATGTCTATTTTACACAATAACTTTCAAACCTAACATCGCTTTACATGCATCACTACCTTAAAGGTTATTCAAAAGCTCCAATCAAGATGAATTTTGCAATGTAAAAGGCAAAGTGAACTACACAGAAATACTTACAAATATTAAGATTGCCAGTGGAGGGATCTTTACAGCAGACTAGTGCTATTAAGGAAAATACAGAACACACCAAAGATTATAAGTTAACCAAATGAAAACATTTAACTGTGTTACAGTTCAATGTGAGTATATGGTAAAAGCAAACCAAATCCTTTGTCACAAAATGTAATTAAATTACAAAACCTAGTTAGCCATTAAAAAAACACTGCAATAAAACATATTTTTCTACCACAGCAAATGCAAAAGTTGTAATACACAAGCAACTGGAGCGATTTACATTCTGGTAGCTCTTACACCGTAATATTTTTGTGACAAAGAAATTGAAGAAACTTTCCCCAAGAAAGATTAGCAACACTAGAACATCTTGCATACTGCTACATATGAAAAATATGGCTTTCAGCTCGACAAATATGACTGACTGAATTTAGTCTGGAAAATTAAGTGTCCTACTGTGGTGACATTCCTACTGAGGTGACTTAGATGCCAAAGCACTGCCAGTCACTCAGAAAAAGAGCTCTTCATTCTCTGCATACAAGTGAGGAGAAAAAAACTTGTAAAAACTCCAAATGGTAAAGTTATGAACTTGATATTTCTGTAAAGGACAACACTTCAGCTCTACTGCAAGGACAGGTTTACTACTTCTGCGCTTCTTTTTGCACCTCTCATAAAAGTTATTCCCAAAGGCATTTAATTTACTTCTCACCAGCTGATTAGAATGCCATGTCAGTCATGGCTCATTACATATGCAGCCCTGGTCATCAATCATTTGCGACATGCCCACTTCTGCGCAAAATGCAAGGTGAGGCCTTCAAGTACAATATCTCCCTTCTTTTACATAAATAAAAAGAATAGGTGTGAAATCAGTGACAGAGTAGCTGTTTTTCATGTAGGCAACACAAAAAAGAAGAATTTACAGTAACACTGAATAACATCCAGTTGAAAAAGTAATAGAAGCATTACAGACTACATTGTTATACCTGAAGTAAACACAGTCCTTTCTTACTTCTGAATTATTTTTACCTAGGCTATAAGATACACTATGCTATGGTGATCCAGTAAAATGACATGTCTAATATTTTTGTAAGCATCTGTTACACGGCAAGTGTAAACAGGAAAATATGTGTGTGAGATGCACACATCAGCTGCAGTTGTGACATACTTCTGTGCACATAAGTAAAATTAAGACAGGTTTTAGACATATTATACTGAATGTGGAGAGAGAGGACATGCAGGTGGTTGGTGTGCCAGAGCAAGATGCAGAGGACAGGAAGAAATGGAAACAGTTGATCTGCTGTGGTGACCCCTGACGGCAGCAGCCAAAAGAAGAAGAAGATACTGAATATTTCATTAACCTGGCAACAGAAATTGTCTCATTTTAGAAGTCACAAAGGGACTTCTTACCTTGTACGTATAACTCCTGCTTATTTGAATATAATGTGTACATTGCTTTATTAGATAACATAGTAAACCCTGTACTGTGCAGTGTTGTTATTTTCCTCTGTTCACACTGCCTAGACATGTTCAATTGAATTGATTAAGGTAGATAGTAAATTACTGATTACTCTCCTCACCCTTTAGTGCTTTCTAATCTTTGGTAAGTGGGGTTCAGCTTTCAGTAAAGTGGCAAAGATGCTGGTAATTAGCCAAAATTCTTACACCAACATGCAAGCAGTTGTTTAACTGCGCAACTAAATTGTGTGGGCATGCGTACTTATTTTCTATGTTGAACAGTTGATTTATTCCCAGCAAAACTTTAACCCATGGTTCTATAACTCAAAACTGGCATCTCAGACAGTCTTGCGAGTGTCAGTTGATGTATTGTGGGAGTTGCTTTGATGACTGGGAAGTACTGGGAAACCTATAGTAAAATTGCACATAAATTAGCATAATAAAGTAGTTTAGATGTCATTCATTCTACCAAGAATTGTTTGAATTACACATTTACAGACATAGGTTCCTAAGAAACGCAAATCTTAAATGATATTCTGTATGCTACACACCTGGTTAAGGCAGGGATTTATAACATAAACTACCTTTAATCCTTCAGACATTAACTGTATAGCTGACTATTATGCAGGTGATATTTTTACTGAATATTGACAACTGTTTAAATAATAAGGTTATCAGTTTCTTAGTGAGATGGTTGGTAAAATGAGTTCACCTTGGAATTTCATCTTTATTTCTTTAAAGTAAAGGGCCCATGAGAAAATGTCTTCATGGTCTGATTTTGCTACTGCTTCAAGTAGTAAAATAAGATAGATTTGTAAATTGTAATACTTGAGGAGAAATTCAAGTAGAACACTAATTAAATAGATATGAGATAAAGAGATTTCTTAAGGCATTGTTCAGCTTAATGAGTTTTGTATTTTTTAGAGTGTCATTACTTTTAACACTTTAATAACAAAGGAGGGAGTCTGCCTACTCTTGTATCTTGATGCATGACACAGTCTTTGATAAACACTCTATTATAAAGGTTCTAAGGAACTGTGGCTGTGCAGAACAGCTTCAGTAATGCTTTGTCTTGACTAGCATTTTGTTCAATATTCTCTGATGATATTCTCATAATATAAGTTGATATTATATCTATGCATTAGTAATAAGAAGTTTATAAATTGTTCACCCACATGGCCACTTATCATGGAAAATTGCTTCTGTTTCATTATCAATGAGTGATCACTATGGTCTAATGTTGTCTTTCTTAATTTTTTCTTTTAATTTGTCACAACTGCATTCATGGGTGGACATAAAATAAACAGAATCTGGTTATGCTTTCATTTGTCTCTAATTGAAAGCATGTGAGTGATACTATAGAGATTTATGACATGTATTGTTCACTCAACCATATT
This sequence comes from Protopterus annectens, assembly GCF_019279795.1. NCBI lineage: Eukaryota > Metazoa > Chordata > Ceratodontiformes > Protopteridae > Protopterus > Protopterus annectens. Next base: position 542,900,915 of record NC_056733.1, read on the forward strand.
TACATTATCATCTCTAGTGAACACAACTCTAAGGGTTCATTCTATGGACTACATCGTTTTTGTAGTATGATTCAAATGTTTTGAATAGACTTGTCCATAATTTATCTTCACTTATTGATACATTTCTAAATCTACTTCACTCAGTTATAATATATTTTTAGTATGTAGGAGAGAGTTTATCAGACATAATCATTAGTATATTGGTCATATCAGAATATTGGAGACTATTAATATGTATATATACTACTCTCAGACTAAAGAGAACTAATATTAAGCAACATTTACTGTGTCATAAATGAGATTTTACTTTATGAATGTTTAAGTAGTACATGATAAGATGATTATATTCGGAAAAAGAAGTCTAATCTAATCTAAAATTAAATTGCATTACCAAATCAATACTCATTTCCATACATTGTGTTAATTCATTATTAATAGTTATATAAGGAAAATAATAACTAATATTGTTAAATCCCCAAGATAAGAGAAAAGGTGTACTGGAGCTCGAAAGGGGTTAGTTTTTTTTTTGTTTTTTTTTCTTTTTTTTCTTTCTTTTTTCATGAGGGAAGTTATGGTAGGCAATCTGTTAGATGTTTTCGCATCTAGCAGATTGGAAGTGTATTTCACTTCATGTACATTAGAGGGTTTACAAAAATATTTATATACTTGTTATACAAGTAATTCTGGCATTTTTCTTTTTTCTTTTTTTATTGGCCTGAACTAAACTCTATTTCAAGTTATTTGGCCAAAATTAAAATATTGACTACAATGAGAATTATTAACACAGTAGTTACACATTTTGCATTTGGTATGGTATTACAAAATATAATACAAAACAAATATGATGTAAAGTAAAATACTGAGAATGGACTTGACTATTTTATCCTTAAACACTTACGGTTTAAACAATCCAAGGAAAATATCTAATTTATTAAGATATATGAAATGAAATAAATTACAAGTAGTATTTCTTCAAGAGACTCACTTCAAAACAAATGATACCTTTAGCTGGAATCCTAATGAATATATGATCTTATCTCACTCTTCATATAAGAAAAAGACTAGGGGAACTTTAATTTTACGGAAAAAAAATGGCATTATGCCTCAAATCATTTACAAATATGAAGATAAAGAAGGACTCAAAGCCATAGTAATAGTAAAATATAACAATAGTCTCTGGACATTAGTAAATATATATTGGTTTCCAGGTATTGTGGTTGGGACAATAAGAAAACACATGGATCTAATAACTAGAGTATATAAAGGAAATTTGATTTTGGGAAGTGACTTTAATTGTATATTGGATAAATCAGAGACCACAAGCAAAAGAAATTTACATGTAAGTTCTTTAGGGAAGCTACTAAGAAATGGGAATAAAGTTTAAATCTAACTGATACATTTAGTTATAAGGAGAACAATTCATTATTATTTTCACATTAAGTCCACAGATTTGGGACACATACAAGAATTAATAAAATCTGCATATCTCAAGAGCTAAATTCACAAATAATAAAATGTTCCATAATCCCTTGTCCCTTTTCATTCCATAATTCATTAATTCTCAAAATACATGCAGATTATAAGAAATTAATTTTTATGTCAAGAATTCCATCTTACATTACAAAATTAAAACAATTTAAACCTTGGTTAGATTCAGAAGTTCATTTTAGATATAAACTACACTACTGAAATAAATGTAATTAATCTTTGGGATACCTTGAAACCCTACCTAAATGGAAAAATTATTTCATGGTATAAAAACAACCTAAAGGAGTGGGAATCAGAATTATGTAACATCCAAAAACAAATTGCAGATCTCACTTTTAATTCATCTACTTACAAACAAAATAATGATGAAAAAGCATTGGAAGACTTAAACAAAAGATATAATGAAATCCTAACTCACAAAACTAATATAGCTGTAGAAAGGTTAAAACTTAGTTCCTATGCAGTATCACCCAACCATATGCATAATTTAGCAATAAGATTAAAAAAATTGATTGAAAATAATATTACAAGTATTATACATGAAGGAAGGATAAAAACAAAAAGGTTTCAGATATAAATGATATACTAGATGCATTTAAACATTATTTCTCTGATCATTATAATGATACTTTACATATAACTAATACATCAAACTTAGACCTGAAATTAGTAAAGGTAAAGGTGATACCAGAAAAGTTAAAGTTAGACATTCAAAAACAAATATCTCTAAAAGAAAATACTCAAAAAATCAGGGAAAGTAAAAGTAATAAAACACCGGGAATTGATGGAATAATTAATGAATTGCATAAGATATTTCCATCTCCAGTAATATCATTGTTTCACAAAATTTTGAATGAAATTCTAGCACAAAACAAATCCAATTTCATGGAGATACTCCTTAATTGCACCCATTATAAAAGAAAACAAAGACCCTTTACAGTGTAAATCTTATAGGCCAATATCTTTACTTAACAATGATTATAAAATCTTCATGTCAATATTAGTAGAATTAAAAAAATCATTGACACACATAATAAATGAGGATCAAACAGGATTCATTTATAAAAGGCACACACATGACAATATACAAAGAATTCTAACACTCATAGATTTTCTAAATAGAAACAACCAAGAAGCTCTAATAGTAGCTTTGGATATAGAAAAAGCCTTTGATTCGTTGAGCTGGGATTTTCTTTTTAAGGCTTTAGAATTGTTTTAATTTCCTACTAATTTTATTACGCTAATAAAGAATATTTATAAAAACAATTTGGCTTATGTAAAACTTTGGCCATTTACCTCAAAGTCTATTGATATAACCAAAGGTACAAAGCAGGGATGTCGGATGTCTCCCATACTGTTTGCCTTAAGAATTGAATTATTTGCCTCATTAGTATGCCACAACTCTAATATATCAGGCATAGATGTATATGGTCAACTCAATTAAAAAATTATGTTATTTGCTGATGATGTTTTACTCAAGTTATCTGTCTCAGAGAAATCAGTACAAAAACTAGATGAAATAGTGGATAGGTTTTATCATATTTCCGGCCGTAGATGTAACAAGGGAGAATCTAATTATATACATCTGAATACAAAGAGAGAATTTACCTTAACTACAAATTGTATGATAGGAAAACAAGTTCCCATAATAAAATATTTAGGAATAACACTATGTGATAATTTAGAATATATGTTAGCCACAAATTATAGCAACATAATTAATAAAATAAAAATGTTAATAGTAAGCTGGAATAAAATGTTCTTGAGATTTGAAGACAGATTACAAATAATAAAAATGACAATACTTCCAAAAATTAATTACATTGCACAAGCTATTCCTATAGTACTTAAAGAAAATCTTGAAAAAAATAAATAAAATTATATTAAACTTTCTTTGGTATCCAAAAAGAAATAGAATAGCCTATACACATCATATTAGATCTTGGGAAATGGGCGGAATTAAACTTCCAGATCTAGAATCATACATAAAAGCTTCCATATTAAGAACTATAATTAATTGGATAGATCCTAATTATTCTTCAACATGGAAAACATTGCACACTATTATTTTTCTAAATTTATTTTGTTTTATTTATTTTATTTTACATTTGTTAACCGGGCTAGTCTGACTGGATATATTTCCATTTTCAGCAGAGGCCCAGGGAGAAAAGCTCCACATAGAGACAAGACAATTACATAAAATGCAAAAAATGAACAGAATAATATATGGAGGGAATAGACAATATACAGTATTACATCATAGGATTCAACAAAACATATCATAAAAAAGGACAACTTATTTAACATTATTTAACATTTTAAGACATAAAAATAATAGTGTAAAAGAAAAGACATTAATAGGAAAAATAGAGTAAGCAAAATTAGTTAATTTTATGTACTATCTGCAGTATTTGGGGATTAGAAGAGTTATCATTTGGAGGGAGGATAGTTGAGATGTAACCCTTTTAAAGTGGAGGTAATATACCTCTGTAGTAAATAGAAGGTATAAAGGAGAGGGAGAGAGGAAACTGTGGAAGTCAGAGTTTTAGTCGGGGTTAAAGCAGGGGCATAACCAGTGATTTTTAAGGTAAATTCTGAGTTTTTGTTTAAAAAGAACAGGAGATGGAATGGAAGTAAGTTCAATGGGAAGATGATTCCAGTATTTGCCAATGGTGTTGGAGAAAAGGGAGTCACCAGCAAGGTTATTAGATTTAGTTAAAGTTACTAGAAGTTTGCTTGAGGACCGAAGTGAATTAAGGTTAGAGTAAGGGGTAAGAAGGTTGGAAAGAACAGGTGTGTTATTAGGTTGATAGAAAGCTCTTTGGACAAAGGTAAGTTGGGAGAGAAGCAACATGTTTTTTAATTCAAGCCAGTGAAGTTGCTGTAGGTTCAGACAGTGGTGAGTTCTGAATTGATTACCAGTTACAAATCTAGCGATACTATTGTAAGTGTTAGCCAGTTTAGAGAGATTATTTTTCTTCAGGTTAGTATAAATAGGTGAGGCATAGAGAAGCGTGGAAATAAGATGAGAGTGGGCAAGAGTAACTTTGGCTATAGGGGGTTAAGAATGTTTTAATTCTGTAGAAGGAGCCCAATTTTCTGTTTACACTTTTAATGGTATTACTGATGTGACAATCAAAGGTAAGGTTGTTGTCAATCATGACACCTAGCAGCTTGGTAGTAGAGTCAGGGGATATAAGGGTGCCATTACTAGATGAGATAGAGAAGTCTAATGTGGGGGACCTAGTAGTGGGTTTAAAGAGGAGGAGTTTCGTTTTCTTAGCATTTAAAAGTAGGCAGCATTTTAAGAACCATGCCTCAACTGTGTGAAATACATTTTGAGTAATAGTTTGTAACTCAGAGATGGTTTTAGCAGAACAAATTAGTGTGGAGTCATCAGCGTATTGTATGCATGTGGCTTGGGGAATAGCTACTTGTAGGTCATTTATAAATAAGGAGAATAGAAGAGGTCTGAGAATAGAGCCTTGGGGGACACCAAGTGAAACTGGGAGAAGAGAGGAGAGTTTGTTATCCCAGAGGACTGCCTGTTTCCTGTTAGTGAGATAGGAAGTAAACCAGTGGATAGCCTTGGGTGCTAAAGAAAGAGATTCCAGAATTTTTATGAGCAGTGGGTGGTTGACCATATCAAAGGCTTTGGACAGGTCAATAAAGAGTGCTGAAGATAGGATATTATTATTGCGATTCTTGTTTATAGAGTCCGTAAAGGAAAGGAGAGCAGTGGTAGTACTATGAAATGGCCTAAAGCCATGTTGGCAGTTGGTTAGAATGTTATTTTTGGTTAAGTGACTCATTAACTGGTAGTGAACACATTTTTCCATGATTTTTGCTAGTGGAGACAGGAGAGCTATGGGCCTGTAATTAGAGTATTTATTGGAGTTACCTCCTTTATGTAAAGGTATGATGTGAGAGATTTTCCAAATAAAATAATTAAAAATTGCATATTAAGTGAACAAAATAATAGGATGTGGCACAAATTGACTGTTAATATTCAATATAATATAACAAAACCAACAAACTTAAATTATATAAATAATATTTATAATTTATTCAGAAGATTTATATATACTAACATGGATATTAAGATTTGGCTAGACTTGATAATACCCTTTAGTTCTTCAAAGAATTTCTTCAATACAATTCATAATGTTATTTTAGATGGGAGGGGAAAAACTTTACTTGTTGGCAACATTGTATAGAGAATCAAGTAATATTAGACATTCGACAAATTCAGAATAAATATGACATTCCATCAGCAGATTGGTTGATACTACAAATCATATTATCATATGTTAAGGATCTTAATAGTAAAAGTATTAATTCTCCTTATAAAACTAGTCCAAATTTGATAAGTCTAATATCTGAAGTTATTTACGATAATTATAATTGGACGAATCTAATTTCAAAATTATACAAAATATTTATAACATATAAAACTAACTCTAATGCAAGATATTGGAATTTCATAGCAAAAGGATGTCACACTAATGTATCAATTGAGAGTAAAACAAATCTTTTATGTTCTGTTAACTTGACATTTAATTTACAAGTGTGGAAAATATTTACATGGAAATATATTCACAGGGCATTTATTACACCTGATAAACTAGCCAAATTCAATTCACTTGATAAATCCATTTGTTGGAGATGTTCTTTAAACTGTAAAGCTGATTGGTCTCATATATTTTTTGATTGTATTAATATAAAAAAAGTCTGGGAAGAAATTACTATTTTTCTCAAAGCTATATTTACAGATACCTTTATTTTAACCAAATCTTTAGTCCTCTTAAATGATAATGATACTTTTGGAATGAATAAAAAAGATCTATACCTACTTTGGTCCACAATAACTGTGGCAAGGAAATGTATAACTAGAAAGTGGAAGTCTTCACAATAAGCTACTCTGGAAGAATTCTTGAGATTGATGGAAGAAACAGTGACATTAAAAATCAAGGTGAAGGAATCGAACATTTCACCTAAAACATGGACAAACAATCCTTGGGAAATTATTTTAACTCTTATTGAGATATTAAAAATAAATCCTAAATAATTGTGTAACTTTATACTTTATTAACTGAATATTATACATTTTTGTTACTAATTTCATATATTTTATTAATTTTTCCCTCCTTTGTTCAGATCAGTTGTACATAGTGTATATAAAGGTTTATTATACTTGTTTATTGATGATTGTATTGTTAAACATTATATTATTTGGAAAATAAAAAATATTTGAAGAAGAGCAGGATATGAGGATTGCCTTGGTCCACATGGGTGTCACAACAGGAATAGAGAAGGAGAGGCCATTCTAGACTTCTATTTGGCAAATGGCTTGATGGTAGCCAACACATGGTTCAGAAAGAAAGACAGTCACAAGATCATATACAAGAGTGGTTAACATGCAACTCAGGTAGACTTTCTGCTACTAAGGAAAGAGCACTGGGGTAGAATCAGTGATTGCAGTCATTCCCAGTGAAACAGCCCACAGCGTAAACCACTGATTGACAAAATCTGTTGCAGGTAGTGGTCAGAGAAGGCCCGAAGGTCAACAGAGACCAGGATGCAGACCTGGAAGTTGACTGGAGAGAGAGAGAGAGAAAGAACAACAGTTCAAGGAATTATTCAGGGCTCTGTCAACTCAAGAAGAGGAAATAAATGGAATTGAAGAAGAATGGCAGTGCCTCAAAACAGCATGTGTGAGGACTGCAGAACAAATATATACTATAGCTAATTCAGGTATAGAAATAAGGTACATAAGGAAAGCTGGTGGTGGAATGCAGAAGTCCGGGAAGTTATCAAAAAAAAGAAGGAGTGCAGAAAAAAGTGGGGGATACAAAAGATGGACTAGGTTAGGAAGGAATACTGCTTGGCTAACAAAGAAGCTAAGAAAGGAAGGAATTGCAATAACAAAGAACAAGGCATCAGGGGCACTCTTCCAGCTTCTGGAAAGTAAGTCAGTAGATGGCACAAAGAAACTCTATCAGTTTGCAAGACAAAGACAGAAAGACAAAGAAGATACTCAGACACCCTTCATAAGGGTTGCCAGCAACAACCTGCTCACCAGTCCACAGGACATCAAAGGCAGATGGAAATAGTAGTTCCAGCAGCTTTTGAATGAAGAAAACCTCACAGAAGCTGTACTGTCCAGGAAAGAGCCTATGATGAGAGAAGAAAAGGATCCCACCCTAGAAGAAGGAAAAATAGTACTAAGGAAAATGAGGTCAGGGAAAGCAGCAGGCTCAGATGAGGTCACAGCAGATATAATAAAGATGCTGGATGTAATAGGGGAGAAACAGCTCCTGAGTGTACTCATAGCAGTGTGGACAGAAAGGTGTATCCCACATGACTGGAGAATAAGCATGCTAGTGCCAGTTTTCAAGAACAAAGGGGATATTCACAACTAAGGGTAGTAGAGAGGTATCAAAGTCCTGTCACATTGCATGAAAGTTCTGGACAGAGTGACTGATAAATGAATAATCAGAGTAGTAGAAAGTAAGACATGAGGTGAGCAGTTTGGGTTCAGAACAGAATGCAGCACAACTGACTCAATGTTTGCAGTGAGACAGATAGTTGAGAAGAAGATAGAGATGAGGAAAGAGTCTAACTGGGTATTCCTAGACTTGGAGAAACCATATGACAAGGTCCCTAGAAATCTGATCTGTCTTGTGTTGGTTCAAAGTCCCAAGTAGAACTTGTGTAGGCTATTAACAAGGACCTGATGACTCAAGTACAAACAGTGTTCGGTCTCACAGAGAGATTCCTAGTTGGAGTGGGTGTGTGCCAGGGTTCAGCTCTGAGCCCACTGCTGTTCAAATTGTTCATGGACTAAATTAGCAAACAGGTCAGAGAGAGACAGATTAACAAAGTTGCTGTATGCAGACAATGTGGCATGCCAGACTCTGAGCAAGAACTTTAGCAAAGGGTAGGTGGATGGAATGCAAAACTCAAGGCACATGGGATGAAATTGAGTACAGATAAGGCAGTTGTAATTGCAGCAAATGGTGAAGTTAAGAAGCTAAGAATTCAGATAGAAGGGAAAGTAGTGGAACAGTTTAACAGCTTCAACTATCTAGGAGGGATGATTGAGGAGTCTGGAAGTATGAATGAGGAGATCAAAGCTAAAATCACAGGGGCTGCAGCAAACTGGCACAGAGTGTCAGGGGTAGTATATGATAGAAGAATGCCAAAAATAATGGGGGGAGGGAATAAAAGCCCAAAATCTGGGACATATTTTAATTATTTCTTTACAAAGCAGAAAATTACAAGGTTTTGTATTAGCATGAATTTTCTGAAATATATAAAGTCTGAAACTTGTTCTCAAATTAATGACATTAGTGACTTCAAACCCAAATGATGTTCCAGATAACTGCAAATTTTATTAGCAACAGACCAAAAATATGAGACAAAAAATGGACACTGCAAAATTTGGAACAATTGATAGGTATGTTGGTAGCAGTTGTACACCCCTGCAGCAGTAAAAACATCTAACAAGAGGAAAAAAAAGTGGCCATATAGAAATCATGCAGGTTTTTTAACCATTAAAAATATTAAAATAGAACAGATACAGATTTAGCTTTGTAGCCACAGTACACTCCACATCTAAGCAGGGTGGAAAAAGATTTGAAAGGGTTGCTTCAGGAAGGGCATCCGGCATAAAATTTTGCCAAATCATACATGCGGACAACAGTACAGATATACATACCGATTGGTCGAGGCCTGGGTTAACAACGACTGTCACCAGTACTCTTGGCCAGCAGGGTGCTGGCGGAAATTGGGCTACTGTTGGCCGAAGGAGGAGAAGAGGGGGAAGGCATGCCCAAAGGCAGGTAAAGGCTAGGACTGTGATAGTGAGGGTCGGAACTTTGAATGTTGGCAGTATGACTGGTATAGGGAGAGAGCTAGCTGATATGATGGACAGAAGGAAGGTTGGTATATTGCGTGTGCAAGAGACCAGATGGAAGGGGAGTAAGCTTAGGTGTATTGGAAGTGGGCTCAAATTGTTTTATCATAGTGTGGATGGGAGGAGAAATGGCATAGGGGTTATCCTGAAGGAACAGTATGCTAAGATGTTTTGGAGGTGAAAAGAGTGTTGAATAGAGTGATGTTTATGAAGCTGGAAATTGATGGTGTAATGATGAATGTTGTTAGTGCATATGCTCCACAAGTTGGGTGTGCAATAGATGAGAAAGAAAAATTTTGGAGTGAGTTGGATGAAGTGGTGATGACTGTACCCAAGTGTGAGACACTGGTGATTGAAGTGAGTGAAGAGGCAAGATTACTTTGATTTGGACATGTGCTGAGGAGGGATGCAGAGTATATTGGGAAAAAGATGCTAAGGATGAAGCTGCCAGGTAACAGGAAAAGAGGAAGGCCTAAGATAAGGTTTATGGATGTAGTGAGAGAGGACATGCAGGTGGTTGGTGTGACGGAGCAAGATGCAGAGGACAGGAAGAAATGGAAACAGTTGATCCGCTGTGGCGACCCCTAACGGGAGCAGCCAAAAAAAGAAAAAACCTTAATGGTTTCCCTAGCACAACAAAGAAAAAAATAATAACACATCAAGACACCCACAAGACAATCTATTACCACTATACCCAAAATACAGTTCACTTCTGAGGATGGCATTAAAGATGAATAAGTATACACACATTTCCACCTGTAAAAGCAAACTATCTTGAAACAAGTACGATGACATCTATTAATAGAACACCAAATGCATTATGTTTACCACTGATCATGCCCCCACCACCCCCCAAAAAATAAAGTTATGCATATATTTTCATATTAAAGTACTTCTTGCAAGTCATCACTAAACAGACGCTCAGAAATAAATTAGAATGTACAGCAGACCCATTTATCTCCAAACACTGCAATAAAGAAAAAAAGAAATAATAAACCTACAGCACTAATTTACCCAGCACAAAGATGAAATAAACAACAGGCCCAACAGCAGCAGCATAGCCCTATTCCCACTATACTCAAAGCAGTACATTTTAAACTTACTGAAGACAGCATTAAAAATTGCAAACTATCCTGAAACAACTATGACATGTATTACCAGAATGCCAAATGCACTGTGTTCACTTCTGAACATGCTCCCAAACAAACATTAAAGTTATGCACACATTTTCCCTTTTAAAAGTACTTTTTGGAAGACATTACTAAACAGCTACTCTAAAATAAATTGCAATACACAGCAGATCCCAAAGACCCTATTTACTTCTGAACACAACAAGCAATAAGAAAAAATAAATAATAAACCTATAGCACTAATTTGATTACAACTGTTATCCAAATGTATCAGCAATACTGTTCACAATGGAAAACTTCAGGAAGCCAAAAAAACATGTAATAAAATGCAAGAATTTATTCTAGAGCCTCGGTGTAACCACCTTCAAGGAATAACACAAGGACAAAAAACACACCCTTCTTATACATCCTTAAATTACATTCAGTTAATTAAACAATTAATTAATTTACTTAAAATGATTCATTTAAAGCAAACACTTCCAATTCAGCTCATTGTTTAAGCCTCTAGGTACTAAGGTTTTATATTTCAAAATGTATATACTCTTCTTATACAATTTTTGTTTTAATACATTTTCATTTTTCTCAGCACATTCAACTTTTTCTAAAATGGTACCATACAACAAACTCTCATCACTATTATGATATATTTTAAAATGTGAGGATATGATTTTCTCTTCCTTTTGATTCTTCACATCTCTCAAATGTTCCATAAATCTAGTCCTGATTTTTTCTTGGTCTCCACTATATAGTGCAATTCACAGGGGCATTTCAGCACATATATTACCCCTTTACTTTCACACGTATATGCCCCCTTGACATAAATTTAACATCATTAATTTTGTCAATTGTATTAATAAGTGAACACACACTACACTTATTACATTGAAAAGTGCCATATTGCAATAGAGGCCTTCCAATATTTTCTATTGGTCTAACAAAACTACTATGGACCACCATGTCCCTTATATTTTTACTTCTCTTAAATGAAAAAAAAGTTTTTTTTTTGTAAAATAGTGGACAGAAATTTATCCTGCAACAGAGATTCCCAGTAATATTTAATCATTTCCACTAATGCCCCACTCGTAATATTATAAACAGAGACAATATATGGAATTGTTTACTTCTTAGTCTTTCAAGGCATTGCTTTGATGGTCCACTGTCATTGTTTTTCTCTTTCTATTTACATTCCTCCCTTCTAATACTTTGTTTCTAGTTGGCTCTATAGACTTTATATTATATCCCCTTCTCCTAAACATATCTATTGTTTGCTTCATTTCTTTTTCTAAATTAACTTCATCATTACATAACTTATTTAACCTAAATAATTCCCCTTATGGCAGGGCATCCATTACATGGGGAGGATGACAACTACTTGTATAAAGATATTGACTACCATCCTCAAACTTCCTGTGTACACTGGTTATAACATTACCACTTTCTTTACCTTCCAAAATCAAATCCAAATAAATTACTTTTCTACCTTTCTGTAAATCATCAAAAGAAAGGCAGAAAGGATTGTTGTGCAAGTTAAACACAAATCTTTCTAATTCATTCCAACCTTCCTCACAAACAAAAATTAAATCATCAATATAACGAAAATAAAATTAACATTTTTTTTTCATAAAATCTAATGTCCAAAAAATATAACTTCAAAAAATGAGATAAAAATGTTGGCGTACATAGGGGCAAATACTGCCCCCATTGCCGTACCTTGTTTTTGTCTATACATTTGGTTGTCAAAATAAAAATAATTATTTTTTTAAACAAAATTCAACTATTTCCAAAACAAAATATGTAAAAGGAGTGTCACCCAAGCAGTATTTAATAGCCTTCAACCCATCTTCATGTCTAATGGAAGTATATAGGCTCTTCAAATTAAGTACCAACCAGTACTTTTTTCATTCTAAACAAGAGGGGATATTTTTTTTGAGAAAAATCAGGACTATCCTGTATATATACAGGAGATTTTTGAACATATGGTAATAATACATTGTGCAGTACTATTCCAATATTATGAAGGAAATATCTGCATGCTGAAATTATAGGTCTACCGGGGGGGGGGGGTCAATTAATCTTTTTTGCACCTTTGGCAAGCAAAAAATATAGCTTTCTCGCTGTTTCTATCAAACAACTTAACATCTTTTTCAGTGAAATATCCTAATCTGACATATTTGTTCAAATTTAGTTAAAGCCTGTTCATACACCTCTATGATACATTTCTCATATACCTCATTATTCTCTGTTCCATACACATTTTGTGATATTGGACTACATTCATTACTACTATTTTATTGCCTTTGTCAGCTGGTTTGATTATTAAATCCTTCCTATTTTGAAGCTCCTTTAATGCTTGCCATTCTTTAAAGGTTAAATTATACTCTATATATTTTTTATTTTTCAAAACTTCTTCAGATATATTGTCACCCCCAAAACCTATCATGGTACCAAACTGTTTAACGTGTACAGTATCAAAAGGAGAAACTTGTTTGAATCAGGAATATTAGAAACATCCACTTTACAATATGCATTTAAATAATTATTATTTAAATCAACATGCATTTCTTCCTCACATGAATACAAACTTTCATCTGAATCACTATATTGTTCATATCAGTATTCACATCCCCTTTTCACTTTTTTGCATAGCAAAATAACATTTCAAATGTAGTTTACAAATAAACCTGAAATTTTCCTGTTTGACTACATACACCCTCGGTATAACCATAGGAAAAAACCTGACCCCAGAATTTAAAACTGTTACTTTACCCAGCACAACAATGAAGTAAAGAACAGGCTCAGCAGCAGTACAGCCAGTTTGCACTATATTCAAAACAATACATTTTAAACTTATTGAAGACAGCATTAACAATAAAATACACACATTTCCACTTATAAAAACAAATTGTCCTGAAACAACCATGACATTTATTAGCAGAATGCCAAATGCACTGTGTTTGCTTCTGAACTTGCTCCCCCCAAAAAACATAAAGTTATGCACACATTTTCCCTTTTAAAATGACTTCTTGCAGGATATCACTAAATAGCTACTCTAAAATAAATTGCAATGCACAGCAGATCCCATGGACACCATTTACCTCTAAACACAGCAAGTAATAAGAAAAAAATAAATAATAAACTACAGCACTAATTTACAAAGTACAATAATGCAATAAAGAACAGGCCCAACAGCAGAACAGCCATATTCGCATTATACTTAAAGCAGCACATTTCAAGATTATTGAAGACAGCATTAAAAATAAAATGCACACATTTTCACTTATAAAAGCAAGCCATCCTAAAACAGCCACTACAACATGTGACTAGTAGAATACCAAATGCACTATGTTTACCTATGAACATGTCCCCTCAAAAAAATAAGTTATACACACACACATTTTTACTTTTAAAAGTACATCTTGCATGTCATAACTAAACAACCACTATAAAAGTACCCAAAGCAATACATCTTACCTTGATCTTGAAGACATTATTAAAAAAATAAATTACACACATTTCCACCCAAAAAGTGCAAACTGTCTCAAAATATTTTCATCTGTAAATGCAAAGGACCCTGAAACAGCCACAGTGAAATATATAAAGTGCAGTACATCTATCCATGAAGATTGCCCCCACCTGAAATAGAAAAAAACTTCTATAGACACATTCTAACCTTTAAAAACTACTTCTTCCAAATTATCTCAAAACAACCACAACTATAGATTAAATTATGTACAATATATTTATAGACATACATACATATTTTTATACCTTTAAAACTAGTACTTGCAAATCTCAAAATAACCACCATATAGATTTAAATATTATATAGTGCAAGCCATTCACCTCTAAACATTAGAAAGATAAAAATTGAAATAAAACACAATATTCTCACTTTTAAAAGCTAGACCCATAAAATGCTATTTGTGCTTACCAGTACAATCACAGTTCTTGCTGGGCTGGCTGGCTTCCCTCCTGGAGTGGCTGGCTGGCTTCTCTGCTGGATTGGCTGGCTGGCTGGCTTCCCTGTGGACTGGTTTGCTGTCTGGCTTCCCTGCTGGACTGATTGTGTGGCTTCCCAGATGAATTAGCTGGCTGTCTGACTGGCTGGCTAGCTTCCCTGCTGGAGCATCTGCCTGTCTGGCTTCCCTGCTGGAGAGGCTGGTTGGCTGCAGGACTGGCTAGCTGGATGGCTGTGGCTGGATGAGTGGCTAGCTGATTGTATCTGGCTACTGTAGTGCCTGGCTTGCTATGGCTGCTGGAGAGGCTGGCTGGCTCTGTCTGCTAAAAAAAAAAAGACAAATCTCAGTCTTAGCATTATTGGCTGTAGAAGTACCAATAAAAAAACAAAAACACTCTACAGCCACAATCTTTGTAAGACTCTTCCTGCCCCAATTCCTGCCCCCTTCATGAATTGCAGCCATTTGCTGCACAATTTACAACACTCGGACCTAACAGGGAAATAATTCTCCTTGCAGGTCCATGTTGGTGATGTAACCAAATTGTCATGGAAAAGCCAGATATAATTCCAGCTTTTCCATGGTGATTCAGCGTGATTGAAAAGAGTGATTTTTCAAGTCCCATTGCTTTATACAGCAGGCAATAGGATAAGATAGCTCAACCTGTGAGTGTCCCACTGATAATGGGATGGGTTTGCCACCAGCTCTAACAAGGACCATAACACTCCCCTCAAAAAAGGGAATATATATTTTCAGAAGATGACCAAAGGAAATCCTGTAACATATTATATAGCAAAAACATGGTCAGGCTATCAATAGATCAGTGTAGTCAGTCCAGAACCAAAGTAATATAACATGACATCTGGAAGGGGGATAGAGTAAGGGGAAGGGAGTCTAGGAGGACAGAAGCAGACAACACGGATGTATTGTTATGGTACATACATGCCTTTCATATCTGATGTTATCTCTTCCTTCCATACTCAATGTATGGGACAGAGTCCCGAGCATACCTCTCAACTTCTAAGAGCAGGACAGAGGCCCAAAAATAGGGACAGTTTTTAAATATTGCTCTTACAAACTTAGAAAGTTGATAGAACAACAAGTTTTGCATTAGCATACATTTTCTAAAGAGTATGAAGTCTGAAGCTCAAATGTCTGTCATTATTTTTTTAACTTCAGTCTTTAATAATTTGCCTCTAATTTGCCAGAAAACTGCAATTTTATGAAAAATGGACCAAAAATACGAGCCAAAAATCTGGGCATTCTGCGAAATTCTGTACAGTTGAAAGGTATGGTCCTCAGCTACCACAAATGTGGGAAGGTCTCATGGAAGGACATTCCAGGGGATGGCTGAACCAAAGTATGCCCTGGACCTAGATTTCCAACTTTGTAATGAGATATGAAAGTATGGATGTTAGGCCAAGTAGCTGCTGCAGAAATGTCATCAATTGGAACCTTTGAGAAAAAGACAGTTAAAGTAGCAAATAACTGAGTAGAATGAGCCTTAGTATTTATTGCCAGGCAGAGATAGTCCCTTTTCCTTATAAACATAAGAGAAGCACTCCGATAACTAAGACGAGTTACTTTAGACAGTCCTTTACCCAATTTTGCCAGAGAGAAGGATACAAACAATTGGTCAGACTTTTTAATGTTTTTAGTGTAGTGCAAATAAAAACTGAGTTGTCAATGCACATCCATAAGATGTAGCATATACTCTCCCTTATTAGAAAAATGGGGAAGAAAACAGGAAGATTGATAGATTGGTAAAGGATGGATTTGTCCCCCATGATACACTGTCTTTGTGGAAATCCAAACAAGGGGACTTACAATGAAGGGCATGAAGTTCCAAAACTCTTTGTATAGAAGTACCTATCACCAGAAACAATGTTTTCCAACAAAGATATTTCAATTTCAACCATGGCTACAGGCTCAAATGGAGATCTTGTCAATGCCTGAATCAAAATAGTAATGTCCTAGGGAGGAACAGGGTCCCTGAGAGGAGGCCAGAGAAGATATGCACCCCTTAAGAAGGCCTTGGATAACTTGAAAGAAGCAGTTAGTGATTAATTTTCTCCTCTGTGAAACCTGGAAATGGCCACCAATTGCACTTTAAATATAGAGAAACTCAATCCTTCATGAAAAGGTCTAGCCAGAAAATCCAAAATAACATGGAGAGGAATTTTAAAAGGATCTATTTCTCTACCGGCAGCCCAAATCAAAAAATTTTTCTATTTGCTTTTGTATACTTTTCTGGTACAGGGTCAGGATGTTAAAATGTGTACTACCGGAGATGAAAGCCTGGACTATCTAACCATCACTGCAGCTGAATAAACTATGTGGTCAACTTGAGGGCTTCAATATCCGGGTGAGGTACCCCAGATAGATCCAGGCCCAGTAGCTATGGATGGGAAATCAGATGAGACCAGAGAAAAGGAAACCACACCTGTTGATGTCAAAAGGGGGCAATGAAGATCACCATCACCTTGCTCCACATTGCTTTCTTCAGAAATTTCAGTATGACAGTAGTTGGAGGATAAGCATAAAGGAGATCAGTGGGGCAAATGTGGACCAGAGCATCTCTCAGGGACTCCCCCTCTTGGGTGATGAGGGCAAAGTAATTGCTGCACTTGATGTTAGAGGGAAAGGTAAATAGGTTGCAGCAAGGTCGGCCCCAGTGGTTTAAAATCTCTTCCACCACTGACAAGTTGAGGGACCACTCGGGAGGTAGAAGAATAGATTTGATCAATTGATCTGCCAACACACTGGACTTCCCCAGGATGTGCATTGCTATCAGAAAGTGGTAATAAGATATCATCCACTATCAAGCCCTCATGGTCTCTCTACACAGAGGGTAAGAGCATGTTCCCCCTTGCTTGTTGATGTAACAAACCATTAATATATTGTCTACATGGCAATCATACCCTTGGGAAGGGAATCCTGAAAGGCCTGTCCTCATCTCCAAGGCACTGATGTGAAGACTGGCCTCTGTGGGATACCATGTGCCCTGGACCATCTTTCCCAAGAAATGCCCCCCCCCCCTCCATTTGAGTTGGGAACTGTGCATGGTCACTGTGGCCTGGGGAAAGGGAGAACAAAAGGACAACCTTGAGAAACTATCAGAGACTCTAGCCACCACTTAATATGATTCCTGCATTTCTGTGTGAGGTACTTGGGAAAGTTCATTGTCTGGCATTTCATTGACCTTTGAACTGCAAGGGTCCATTGTGACACTCTCATGTAAAATCTGGCCAGTGGGATTAAGGTGATGGAAGCTGCCACTGAGCTGAGAAGACATAGACTAGATATTTTCTGGTGTTTTTTTTATGACACAGTACAGCCATTGTGTGATGCTGAAGGGTGTATATCTTTGATTTTGGTAACCTGACTATCATTACCTTGAGTACTGCAATTAACTCTATCATTTGGACTGGTTGAAGCTTTGACTTTTTGAGGTTGACAGTTATTCCCAGCTGGAACACAGGTGGAGCAAGAAGTCCCTGTCCTGTATAAGAAGATCCCTTGTGGGCATGATTACCAGCTGGTCATCCAGGTATGGGAACATCTGGAACTACTGCAGTCTGTGATGAGCTGCAACCACTGCCATGCATTTGGTGAACATCAATGGAGCTGTGGTGAGACCAAATGGCAGGGCTCTGAAACAGAAGTGACTGGCTACCAGCTCCAGCTGATAGCGGAAAAAACTTTCTGGAGTGTCCGTCTATTTTTATGTGACAATATGCATCCTGGAAGTCAATTGAGCATGCCCACTCATCCTTCCTCAATAATGATAGCATGGAGTGAATCGTGACAATCTGGAATTTTGCGTTTTACATACTGATTCAAGTGACTGAGGTCCAGGATGGGCTGAGGTCTCTATTTTTATATGGCATGATAAAGAACCTTGAGTAGACTCTGGACCTGTGCTCATCTCATGGGACCTCCTGCATGACTCATTTATCAGACAGCTTTTCTATTTCTTGTACTACTGCCTTTTGTTGTGTGGGTGTGACATCAGGAAGTTTTCTTGAATAAGGGGGATCATAAAGAAAGGGAATTATATAGACTCTGGTTATGATTCTCTGCACCCATACACCTTTTGTGATGAATGTCCAGGTCACAGGGTGCAGAGACAAGTACTCCCTGCCCGACTGCCTCCAGAATGTGGCAGTCAGGCAATCATTCATGAACATTGACAAGGTCTGTCAGAAAAGTGACCCCAACAGCCTTGATTCTGTAGTCCACCTCTACTGCAGGGGTAACATCCATTATGATTATTTTACCCTCTGCTTCTGGTGGGGTATCTATCACTAGAAGCATCTAGGGCAAAACCTTGAGACTTGCAGAACCACAATTTCCTACCTCCTTTTTGGTTTATAGAGAATGTCCATTGAGAGGCAGAAAATCATTTCCCAATGGCAGTCAAGATTTTACCCTCTTGCTCACTTTTAGACAATGTCCATTTAACTTTGGGTCCATACAGTGTGAACCTGTTATAAGGTATATTAATGAAATACATCATAAAGTTTTCTGCAAAGTTACAGAGATGTATTTAGGCTTGTCAACAAACAGCTATTCTAGTGCCTGTCTCTCCTGATGTGCCATCAACCAC